>NC_046316.1:85898462-86224296 GCF_009819535.1 Lacerta agilis | reverse complement strand
GATGGGTGTAAGTCTCCTGCTGTCATTATGATGACAGGTGGTAACAGGTGGATGATCCACACAATCTGTCAGAGTAGGCCCACAGCAGGTGAGGGAGATATGGATCACCCACTAGCCAGATCCAGTTCCTCTTCCCTGATGTATACCATAGAAATGGCTAACATATAGCTCAGGAAAGTTTCTGAGACATTTTGGTCTCAGAATCCACAGAATCTTGCACCACCATAAGAAGTATATGAAACCACAAAACATCCCCACTGCATTAGGAGTCCACAAGGTCTCTAACACTTTCAGCCAGCCACAAATATCTCCTTTGGGGGCAATCTGCTCATGAGGGGCTTGATTGTGCAACTCCACAGACTCTCTCAAATGAGATGGATTATCTGGACCCATTCCAATTTGGTTTCAAGCCATGATGGTTATCCTAATATGTGACCTATGCCTGCAGAAGACAAGAAAGTAAAGAGTTTGTCTAGACGTCTTAGCATGGGGGTAGCCAAGATTTTTGTTGGGGGGCAGGCCTTTTGTTAGGGGGGCAGAACATCAGTTGCTATGTATTTTTATTGATTTTTATTGATTTGCGGGGGGGCAGTTTCCCTCCATCCATCCCTTCCCAGCTACGTCCATGCATCTTGGTGACCTTCAGTATCATAAACCATGATATATTTTCTGGATGAATTCTGTGGTTTGGAAGTTGGGGGCATGATAATGTGATTCCACTCCTATCGGATCACTTCCAGAAAGGGGTGCTGTGACATTACTGCTGTGCATTGTGCATCCCTCAGTGCCCACCTTATCCTCCATGTTTTGAAACATGTACTGTACTTGAAGCCTGCAGGAGACATCTTGGAATTGAAATGTGGTATTAAGGTAAAAGGTAAAGGACCCCTGGACGGTTAAGTCCAGTCAAAGGCGACTATGAGGTGCTGTGCTCATCTTGCTTCAGGCTGAGGAAGCTGGCGTTTGTCCTCAGACAGCTTTCCGGGTCATGTGGTTAGCATGATTAAACCGCTTCTGGTGACACCGTGATGAGTGCCAGAGTGCACGTAAATGCCATTTACCTTCCTGTCACAGTGGTATCTATTTATCTACTTGCACTGGTATGCTTTCAAACTGCTAGGTTGGCAGAAACTGGGACAGAGCAATAGGAGCTCACCGCGTTGCGTGGAGGGTCAGTGGTTTAGACCACAGCGCCACCCACTCCCTTTTAAGTGTTGAATTATCAGTATGCTGGGCATGTGCTATTTGTCCTAGAGATTGAACAGGTGAAGCAGTGGAAGTGTTGAACTGGTCAGTAATAGCCTGGATTAGGACTAATACATTATAGCTCCATCCTGAAAAGAAATTCCTTGCCGCAATTTGCTACTACATTTACAGGGGGTGAACTGGAAGGGGTGAACATTCCACAAGCTTTTGGGAAAGGGGGCTAACACTGGTGACTTGGTTCAGGAGAACAGAGAAGGTTGCACAATCTTGCTGCTGCATTTTGGAGAAGCTGAAGTTTCTGAGTCATCTTTAAAGGCAGCCCCACACAGAGTATATTGCAGTAATCCAATCTGGAAGTTACCAGAGTATGGAGTACGATGGTCAAGAATCTCTGTCCAAAAGAGGCCATAGCTAGCAAGCCAGCTGGAGCTGGAAATAGGCAGTCCTAGCCAACAAGGCCACCAGAGCCTCCTGTGACAACACAGGAATATGTCAAGAGACAGATCTGCTCCTTCCAAGGGAATGCAACACCATCCAATTTAGGCCACATACCCACCTCCTAGATAATCTGAATCACATAACACCTCCAGCTTTTCAGAATTCAGCTTCAATGTATTGGTTCACATCCAACCCATCACCACCTCCAAGCATTCACCTAGTCCCTCAACAACCTCTCCAGATTCAGATGGAACAGAAAGACACAGTTGGGTATTATCCACATACTGGTGGCACTTCACTCCAAATCTCCTGATCACGGAAAGCAGTTGTGTCAGATAGATGTTAAATGGTATAGGGAACAACAAGAAACCACAGGACTGCTCCCATGGGGCTGAACAATGCCCACCCCGTAACTGCTTTCTGAAAATAGCCCTGAAGGTAGGACCAAAGACAATGAAGTACAGTGCTCCCAACCCTACCTCCCTGAAATGCTCCAGATATTGTGGTCAATGGTATATAGAAAGTCATCAAAAGAACAGGCAGAGTTGCACTCTCACATCTCTCTCCTGACAAATATCTTCAACTAGTGTGACCAAGTCGATTTCAGTGCCACAACCTGGTCTAAAGCCAGACTGAAATGGATCCATATATTCAGCCTCATCCAAGCATGCTTGAAGCTGGAAGGCCTCCACCCAATTGAACACCTTTCCCCCAAAGGGGACATTTGCCATTGGGTTTAGCACTTCTCGATTCAGAGAAATCCTTTTATCAGGAGGAAGCTCCTTAATAACCTTATTTAGCCAGAGGTGGATATTATAAGGTCAGGGTGGTATTCAACTAAGTTTTACTCCCAGCAGAAATACTAAAATTAATTAGGTCCATTAATTTCAATAGGTCTACTTTGGATAAAACTTAGATCCTATATCAAAATTACAAAGACTCAAATATATGTTAACAAATATGAAACTGATAGAAAAGAGTATTGCTTTCTTACCAGATATCAAGCCTATAAAGTTCAACTGACTGCCACTGGAACCTGGAAGTAGAGTTAAACACATTACTATCATTTGTGCTGTTGGAAATCTACCTTATGATTATAATTCAATTACAGTACAATCCTATACATAGCCATTCAGGAGTAAGTTTCAATGAGGTCAATGGGATTTCCTCCAAGTTAAGTAAGAAAGATTCCAATGTTAGCTATAATTTGAATAACTGTTCAAATATGGTAAGCCATTTTGCTGTTTACCGCAGTCAGAGTAAAATACCGTAATTCACCACATAATCGTTGCACCCCATTTTTCTGGCCCTAAAATCTGTTCCAAAGCTTTCACCACAAATGGTATAATGTCAAATGATATAATTCTCAGCATGTGCATTATCAGTGAATATGGCACATGAAACTTCCGTCTTCCCGCGATAGCTAAACTGTATAGTGGATAAATAAACAAGATGAGCGGGGTGAGGGGGTCATACCTGGTGCCATGGGGTGGAGCAGAGCAGCCAGGAGCAGCAGTGCCCAGGATGACAGCAGGAGGATCTGCAGAGCCAGACCATTTGTGGCCTCAATTAAAACCTATTACACTTATTAGGACTGGCTACTTGGCTCACATCCAACTGCCTGCATCTCCTCCTGGGCCCTCTGCTCCGGGACACGCCAGCTACCAACCACCTTGCTTGGCCATGTCTTTTTTGCTCACATAATCATCGTACCCCATTTTTTTTAAAAGAGAAATTGGCATAAAAATGTGACAATTATGTGGTGAATTACAGTATTTTCAGATTCTTGAAATTGTTTGCATGTCCCCTGAGCTAAACAATGAGAAACATATGGCTACATGACTCCCCATGAATGTTTGGGTATTTTTCAACAGTTGTTGACACTTTAAACATACCTTCATCTACTTTTCCTTACAGTAATTTACTAGTAAGAGAGAGATTTTTGAAAATAGAGTGGCATATTTATATATGACAAAGAAACAAGAAAAGCAAGACAAGAAAAAAGTTCAGTTGCCAAATTTGTTTCTGTTCTAACAAATATTTATTCAAAATGACAGCATGTGTATAAATACACTAACAGGTAGGTAGCCGTGTTGGTCTGCCATAGTCAAAACAAAATAAAAATAAAAATCCTTCCAGTAGCACCTTAGAGACCAACTAAGTTTGTTCTTGGTATGAGCTTTCGTGTGCATGCACACTTCTTCAGATATACTAAGTACATCAACATCTGACCAGCATTTGACAACACCAAGAAAATGATAAGCAAATTATGTAAATATCACAAACCTAAACTATTCAGTTTGTGATATATTTCCCACATGGTCCTTTGTGCTAAATAAATCCCCAGCCTGATTTAGAGAATTCTGAGATAGCCAACAGTTCACTGATGAGCAACTTTGAAAAAAGGTATTTCTATTTAGCCTTTAAAGTGCTTTTCTTTTTATGTTTTTTTATCAAGGTTGATGTCTATTAAGTGTGACCAAAATTAAACTACCATTTCTGTTCATAACAGAAAGTTATGGCCACATCTATAGCAAGCAAAGACTGCTGCTTTTCTGGGGGATAGGGGGACAGACCAAATTGACTTGTCATGGAAACCAGGCTATATAGCCTGGTTCCATTTTTCCCTCTGTGCAACTCTTCCACATATTTTTCCCCCTTTGTCCCCTCAGATCTATATTTATCATTTCTGGTCCTTTCTTGTATTTATGTTAATTCTCTTCCTTTTGTCTGTGACCTCCCATTTCCCCTCTCCCACCCATGACCACTTTTCTCTTGCCTTTCTCTTTTTGTTCCAGATACATTACTACAGGATTTTTTTTAGTGAATGCACACTCTAATGGTGTTTCTCCTGCTGGGCTCTGAACAAATACAACTGACCACTGGAGCAATCTGTGTAAACTTAATATCACGTGCTGGTTCCAGATGGACAAGCTGAGTTGTTTGATTGCTGGAGATTATCACAAAATGAGGGTGAATTATAGCTCTGGTACTTGTTTGTGAGTATTCTTAATAATACAGTGTCATGTATTAATAATAGTGTCTCACACATAACAAAAGCAATAGCTGAAGGTACATCTGTGGCTCCATTATGAAGTCATTTGTGCATGGCTCAGAATGTAAGTAATAGGGCAGGGCAACTTCCAGCTTTCATGCTCTGATTCTACACACAGAATCAGTGGGAACTATCTTGAGGTGCTGTTTATTTAAACTTACCGGTATATTGATACTGGAATACACTATGGGAATTTGATTAACAACTAAGTGCTAGCTTGCAATACTCATTGTTGGACTCCCACCAGCCTGATTCATTTGTGATGTGTGTTTAACAAGCCCTTACCCAGGAAAACGGCAATGTAAGTCTTCTCTTGGTGTGTCATATTGGTTTGTGCACACTGATGGCGCCTCTTATTGCTCCTTGGGATTTCTAAATCAGTTACTGTAGCACATCACTGAACTTGTAGCACTGTATATTGTGATGGTACTCTTTTTTAAGTTGCATCATGCTACACAATTTAATGCAGTACCACTGCACTAGTGGGTCCAAGGGATGTGTGTCACCATGATTCACAGAAATTCCATCTTCTTCACTTGGAAACCTATCCACCTGGCAGGCAGATGGGAGTGGCTATACTTGGTGTTAGGCCAGAAAAAGAGAACAGGGATCTTATTGATTTACCACTCACCCCACTGCCCATCCTGAGATGGCAAACGCAACCTCAGTTAAAGTGCTGGAGAAGCCCAGATGTAGATTGATTGCTCCCTGATTAGTTTGAAATTGTGGTGGGTGTGGCAGATCCCCTTGCAGGGGTTGAAACACATTAATATGGCCAGCCCCTGGAAATATTCAGAATCCAAGGGATTCCTAAGTGTTCTATGGGATTTTCTTGTTGGCAAGTTATTTTGTCAAGGCTCTAGTTTCACTATGGAATGGCAAGATGGAAAGCGCCATTGGCAGGATTGCTCTTTAACACCCTCTCCAGCACTGTGGAGCCCCAAATGCTCCTTTGGTTTCTGAGGAGCCCTGGTCAATGAAACAGGCTGGAAGATTAGAAAGCAGGTAGCAGAGATCTCATAGGAAATACAAGTAAACACTTTCTATTGGTCAATGAAACTGGCCCTGGTCAATGAAACAGGCTGGAAGATTAGAAAGCAGGTAGCAGAGATCTCATAGGAAATACAAGTAAACACTTTCTACTGGTTAGAGTGGGCGTGGCATCACCAACCCAGTGCATGGGAAAACATTTCTTGGCAACTGGAGCTATATGTTAATCAAGTAACTGGAGTTGAAAGGCCCGCCCCCTTATACCACGAATGGTTTTAAAGAATTTTTGAGGGAGAGAAGCAGTAGTGATTGGTTCCCTGCTTGCCTTCTGGCCCAATTCATTCCTATAGTTGTTAGTTGCCTGCCAACAATGTGCAGCTGCTGAGAAGACCCCTGCTTTGCACCATGGGGTGTTTTTTTCCCCCCTGAACATCCATGACAGGTACAGGTAGGTAGCTGTGTTGGTCTGCCATAGTCAAAACAAAATAAAAAATAAAAAAATTCCTTCCAGTAGAAACTTAGAGACTTAGTTGGTCTCTAAGGTGCTACTGGAAGGAATTTTTTTATTTTTTATTTTGTTTTATCCATGACAGGGAAGAAGCAACTGAGAACACCCAGTCTGCCTCACAGTTTGTTGCCTGCCAATCATGTGCAGCTGGTGGCAAACATTTGTTTCACCCCACATAGGGACTTTTCTTAATGTTCACGGAGTATGGAGTGTGTGTGCCAGAGATATGCACTTGGGCAGTGAGAGAGGTGGGGAGATGTACAAGCTGTTTGTGTGTGCATGTTGAGAGAAAGAGAGAGGATGAGGTAAGTATGTATATGTGGTCTATGAGAGAAAGGGAAAGGCACACATGTTCTATATGGGGCTGCCCTTGAAGAATGCAACCACAAGTTACTGGGTGGTGGAGCGAGGTGTGAATGGGTCACACTGCTCCTGAAAGAACAGCACTGACTGCATTTTTGTTACTAGGCCAACCTTAAACCACTTTGAGGTTTTTCTTCTACAATCAAGCTATATGTATATAAATTTTATTAAATAAATAAAGGTGCTCACTTTGTTGTTTATAACTTGGAACCTGGGCTTTTGAAGAAGCAGCTCTCCCATTATTTGCAGAAGTGATTCTACTGATAGTTCCATTTACACTATGACTTCTTCCACAGTGAGTCATAGCAGGGCCTTATCTGCCACTGAAGGTACATTTGTACCCCTGCCAATTATTTGTTGATGTGTACTGAAGGCATCAGTGATTGAAGAACCTTTTAATGAGGGTGAAAGAATTGAAGAACCTTTTAATGAGGGTGAAAGAAGAGAGCGCAAAATATGGTCTGAAGCTCAACATAAAAAAAAACTAAGATCATGGCCACTGGTCCCATCACCTCCTGGCAAATAGAAGGGGAAGAAATGGAGGCAGTGAGAGATTTCACTTTCTTGGGTTCCATGATCACTGCAGATGGTGACAGCAGTCACGAAATCAGAAGACGCCTGCTTCTTGGGAGAAAAGCAATGACAAACCTAGACAGCATCTTAAAAAGCAAAGACATCACCTTGCCGACAAAAGTCCGTATAGTTAAAGCTATGGTTTTCCCAGTATTAATGTACGGAAGTGAGAGCTGGACCATAAAGAAGGCTGATCGCCGTAGAATTGATGCTTTTGAATTATGGTGCTGGAGGAGACTCTTGAGAGTCCCGTGGACTGCAAGAAGATCAAACCTATCCATTCTCAAAGAAATCAGCCCTGAGTACTCACTAGAAGGACAGATCCTGAAGTTGAGGCTCCAGTACTTTGGCCACCTCATGAGAAGAGAAGAATCCCTAGAAAAGACCCTGATGTTGGGAAAGATGGAGGGCACAAGGAGAAGGGGACGACAGAGGATGAGATGGTTGGACAGTGTTCTTGAAGCTACTAACATGAGTTTGGCCAAACTGCGAGAGGCAGTGAAGGATAGGTGTGCCTGGCGTGCTCTGGTCCATGGGGTCACGAAGAGTCGGACACGACTGAACGACTGAACAACAACACTGAAGGCATACTTGTTCAATTTGCTCTTTGGGAACTGATGAGATGGTTGACCTGGTCTGTTTGCTGTGAATCATGTACTGCTGATATTCTGTGGAAGATTCATGGAGATAAAGAACTACACAACTTTTAGAAGACTTAGGAAGGCAGTCCTGTATCATGACGTTTTTAATGTTTGATGTTTTATTATGTTTTTATATGTGCTGGAAGCTGCTCAGGGTGGTTGGGGGAACCCAGCCAGATGGGTGGAGTATAAATAATAAAATTCTTGCTGTTGTTGATAATTTTATGGTTTTAGTGAGTTATTGATTTTATGTTGCATTTTAGCACATTTTTTGTACGCTGACCTGAGTTGTTTAAAAATATGATAATTTTAATAATTTTATCAATTTATTTATTATTGCTAGCAGCAATATCCAGGTATCCTGAGAAGGGGCAATAGAATAGTTGCTCATACATGCTGAAACGTACTGAAATAGAACATAACTGGAGAGGGAACAAGAGTGTGTATAATATACAGATTAAATAAAAATTTAAACTTTAATGCAATGCTAATTTACTTGGGAAATAATCATTGCACACAGTGGGACATTTCACAGCATAAACATGCATAGAATTGCAGCATCTCTATGTAGCTTTTGCATGTACTGGGATGCAATTTCAAAAATGATAGAACGACAACTCCCAGAAGTGCAAGCTGGATTTAGAAGGGGCACAGGAACCAGAGACCAAATTGCAAACATGCACTGGATTATGGAGAAAGCTAGAGAGTTCCAGAAAAACATTTGCTTCTGCTTCATTGACTACGCAAAAGCATTTGACTGTGTCGACCACAGCAAATTATGGCAAGTTCTTAAAGAAATGGGAGTGCCTGATCACCTCATCCGTCTCCTGAGAAATCTCTATGGGGGACAAGAAGCTACAGTTATGGAATATGGAATAACTGATTGGTTCAAAATTGGATATGGAATAACTGATTGGTTCAAAATTGGGAAAGGAGTACGACAAGGCTGTATATTGTCTCCCTGCTTATTTAACTTATATGCAGAATTCAGCATGCGAAAGTCTGGGCTGGATGAATCCCAAACCGGAATTAAGATTGCCAGAAAAAATATCAACAACCTCAGATATGCTGATGATACAACCTTGATGGCAGAAAGTGAGGACCTTAAAAGAACCTTTTAATGGGGGTGAAAGAGGAGAGCGCAAAATATGGTCTGAAGCTCAACATCAAAAAAACTAAGATCATGGCCACTGGTCCCATCACCTCCTGGCAAATAGAAGGGGAAGAAATGGAGGCAGTGAGAGGTTTCACTTTCTTGGGTTCCATGATCACTGCAGATGGTTACAGCAGTCGCGAAATAAGAAGACGCCTGCTTCTTGGGAGAAAAGCAATGACAAACCTAGACATCATCTTAAAAAGCAAAGACATCACCTTGCCGACAAAGGTCCGTATAGTTAAAGCTATGGTTTTCTCAGTAGTAATGTACGGAAGTGAGAGCTGGACCATCAAGAAGGCTGATCGCCGAAGAATTGATGCTTTTGAATTGTGGTGCTGGAGGAGACTCTTGAGAGTCCCATGGACTGCAAGAAGATCAAACCTATCCATTCTTAAAGAAATCAGCCCTGAGTGCTCACTAGGACAGATCCTGAAGTTGAGGCTCCAGTACTTTGGCCACCTCATGAGAAGACTCCTAGAAAAGACCCTGATGTTGGGAAAGATGGATGGCACAAGGAGAAGGGGACGACAGAGGATGAGATGGTTGGACAGTGTTCTCGAAGCTACAAACATGAGTTTGGCCAAACTGCGAGAGGCAGTGAAGGATAGGCGTGCCTGGCATGCTCTGGTCCATGGGGTCACGAAGAGTCGGACACAACTGAACGACTGAACAACAACAACCATGTAGCTTTGACTAAAAAGCGAAACTTTTTATATACAGTCTGAACGACTGAACAACAACAACAACAATATCTGAGGTGTGAGCAGGAGAAAATGGAAACAGAAATGAACTAGAATGTTTACTGCACATTATTCCCTCTGAAAATTCATGTGATGGCACATTCCCTACTCTACATTCATTTTCTCAGATTACAAGTTGGAAATTGTGGTTCAATTGCTGTACTGCACACATTACAGCAGATGCTGTTGTGGTGCTTCAGAGTTTTAAACTACTTCTGTTTTGTGACTGGCTGCCCATTTAGGTACATTTTGTATTCAAGTGGTTATCTTCCATATCTCCCAGTTCAAAATGCAAGGCTTACATGTATGTATGTGATCCTGAGGAGCACAATTCAAGAGGTGGGTCCCAATAGTCCTCAGGTTGCGTGGCAAAACCTATGAAATAAAACATACATTTATGGGCCATTCCATATCAAGTGATCCAATTTCTAATAATTTTTTTACCTTGTGTCATCCAATTTTCTTAAACGTTTGTACACTGGTTGAACGATCAAAACAAAGTTTAAATCTTTTTTTAGAACAACAACAGCGCCCACCTGAGAGGCTGGGGGGAAAAAGCCCTGATAGTAATTACTAATATTTTTAAAAAATAAATTTGTATACTGGCCTTCATCTGAAAGTCTCAGAGTGGTTCAATGCATAAAAATTACAAAATAGAAATACAAAATACTGATAATAAAGATTAAAATAATATAATAATATAAAAATGACATTAATAATAATAAATCCCCACTAATAAATAATAGAAAGCTCCACTAATAATAATAGCTTAATTAAAAAAATTATGATGATGATGATAATAATAATAATAATAATACAAAATGAAATAAAATAAAAAATTCCTTCCAGTAGCACCTCAGAGACCAACTAAGTTTGTTCTTGGTATGAGCTTTCGTGTGCATGCACACTTCTTCAGATACCGTATAATAATACAGTAATATAGCTGCACTATACAAATTAAGGTACGGCTGCCTTGAAGCTGGCCAAGCTAACGAGATTTCTACCTTCTTCTTTCTACCTCAGAAACAGTGTTTTTTTTTAAAAAAAAATCTCTTTCCCCTCAGCCTATCTCTGAGGTAAATTTCCCGCCCTCCCCCTTCCCCCCACTCACGAAGCGCTCCCTGGGCTGGCACGCGCCCCTCCCCCGCCCGTTCCAATTCCCGCCTGGCGCTGGCGGGGCGGGGCGAGAGGAGGAGGAGGAGGCGGGCCCTGTGGCGTTTCGCGACACGCGCGCGAGGCTTTCCCCTCTGCTTTACGGCAGGAGGGCGCGCAACCTGGCTGCCTGGCTTCTTTCTTGCCTGCCAGCAGCCAGGCGGGTGTCGGGAGGGCGGCCGGTAGCGGGGAAGCGTCGGTGGGGGGTGGGGACGCGGGACTGAGCTTTCCCTTGGCCAGTGTCTGCCTGACCGAACCCCCCCCCCCCCGCTGCTGCTCCCCATACCCAGCGGAAGCCATGGTGAGTGTGCGGGGAGAGCCGCGCCCGCTGTCCTCCAGGCCGTCCTTTCCTAAAACGCCACCCCGCTTGGCACGAGGTGGGGCGAGGGGTCGTGGGGGTGGGGCGAGGTTGCCTGGGCTCAGGGCGGGGTCGCGGGGGTGGGGTGGGGAGAGGGGCTTCCGGCAGGTATGGTTGTGCTCTACAGGGTTGCCACCTTAGTTCTGGCAAAGTACAGGGCGTAGGGGGCGGGGGCGGTTTTGTTTTGTTTTTCCACCTGAAGTGACTTCAAAGTGACCATTGCAGCCTCACAGGATGGGTCCCTTGGAATTCATCGCACACGCATGCGCGCAGTTGAAAATCTGTCTGCTTGGCTACATGACCTTTCAACACACCCTTTCAAACGCATGCATTTGGAGAGGATCCCTAACTTGGGAGGGGGAGAGAGAGAAAGAGGACCTGCAGTTGCTGGAAACCATGGGAGGGAGGGGAGAAGAGTGCTCTTGTGCCCGGATCCTGCATGTGGCTTTGCCATCTGCCTGGCTGCTGTGAGAACAGAGCCCTGAGACCTGCTGCCATATAGGGTGGTATACAAATTTAATTAACAGTATGCTGGGCTGGATGGGCCACTGGCCTGATCCAGAAGCCAGACTCTTCTGGTGTTCGTATGATTTGCTGCAGTTCATCCATTCTTCCCTTGCAATTTACCTTTCTTCTGAAATAAGCCTTTTCTCTCTCTCTGCTTCGTTGACCAGAGGGAATGATGGCTGTCTTATCTGAACAGCCGTGTGTGTGTGTGTGTGTGTGTGTGTGTATAAATTGACCTTTCATTTTGAAGGGGTAGCAGGGAGCATGCACCTGTGCTGCACAAAAAATACGATACACTGAAATAAGCACTGGGCTAGCCCCCGATGGATGTGCCTTGCAGTTCAACGCTGTGCTTGCTTACTCAGAAGTAAATCTTACTATCTGTGCCCAGTGACTCTTCCAAGAAAAAACAAAACAAAATAAAAAATTCCTTCCAGTAGCACCTTAGAGACCAACTAAGTTTGTTCTTGGTATGAGCTTTTGTGTGCATGCACACTTCTTCAGATACACTGAAACGGAAGTCACCAGACCCTTAAAGACAAAGATACATGACAAAGCTCCATGACAAAGCTATCTTTAGCCATCTCACCCCTTGCCTTTCCCTGTAAGACCCTGTAAAAATTGCAGTCGTTTAACAGTCAACAGGTTTTCCACACCTATCAGCTGATCACCCATTCCCACCACCCTTCTGAGTAATACCCCTCCCCACTCCCTCACTATATTTAAGGGTCTGGTGACTTCCGTTTCAGTGTATCTGAAGAAGTGTGCATGCACACAAAAGCTCATACCAAGAACAAACTTAGTTGGTCTCTAAGGTGCTACTGGAAGGAATTTTTTATTTTATTTTGTTTTGACTATGGCAGACCAACACGGCTACCTACCTGTAACTTCCAAGAAAGTGTGTTTAGGATTGCAGCCTTAGTCTGGAGTAATATGAACTTGGATTAACAGCCAACAATTTTCAATTTCCCAGCAGTGGGGCAGGTAGCTGTGTTAGTCTGTTGCAGCAAAACCAGAAAATAGTCTTTTGGCACCTTAAACACTAACATTTTTATCCTTGTACACATACTAAGCTGGCTTCCATGGGGGCATAGATCACTGGAATTTCTTTTTTCAAGGGTTGGGAGGGAGGGACCAAAACTGCTGGTCATTGCTTTTTCTGACCAGTCATACTAATGGTTTTAACCACAATTTTTGGCCTTTGAGTGTTAGATTTGTCACAGCTGGAAACAGGAAGCTACGCTATATCAGGGATAGGGAACTAGTGACCTTCCAGATTCCTAGACTCCCAGTTCGCATAAGCCCCAACCACTAAGGCAGTGTTTCTCAAACTTTGGTCTCCAGCTGTTGTTGGACTAAAACTCCTATCATTCCCAGCTAGCAGGACCAATGGTCAGGGATGATGGGAATTGTAGTCCCAACATCAGCTGGAGACCCAAGTTTGAGAAACCTTGCACTAAGAGATGATAGACATTTAGTCCAACAACAGAACTAGACCTATAACATACTCCTTCTAGGACAGGGTTGAGGAAGTGGATCCAGCTGGCGGGCCAGATCCAGACCCCTTGAGCCGCATAGGCCACTTTGACAGGAGTTGCCCATCTGTGAATCATCTGTTGTCACCATAACATGAGATGGAGTGTTTTCCTTTGTGTCTGCATGGTTGGATAGAAAACTCTCCTTTGTTAGCTAATGTGTTTGTTTTCCTGTACAAGATAGATCATTCCTTGTAGAAGAAGTGGGACCCTCTGGCTCAGAAGCTGAATATAGTTCACCAGGCCCCTTAGTTCAGCCTGCTGTACTCTTCCCCAGGTCACACTCCCTCTTCCCAGGTCACACCCCTGACCAGCCACACAGTTTATGGGGGAAGTGATCATAAACTGCTTCAGCTTAGTTAGGATGTGTCCTTGAATTTTGCTGATTCCTCTTGCTTAAATAATGTGGATGGGAGGGACTGTAAATATATCTATCATTCATATTTCAGTAACTGCACTTATCTCTTTGCCCAATAATAGCTGTTGCAGGAACACTGTGTATGGTTTCAAATGCTAGAAGGGTTGAAAGCTGCCAATTAAGGCTCTCTGTAGTGTGTGAGCAGTCTGCATCACAAGTATCTTATCATTTTTCAGGGTGTTTTCTCTCCCTTTATTTCCCAAACCCACTGAGTCTCAATAGCATTAATACTTATGCACCGAAATTACTGCTCTTTTCATTTTCTTATACTGCCTCTCCTTCTCCCCACCCTCCTTTCTTAGGCTAGTACTATGATAGCAGTCGGTCTGACAATAGCTGCTGCTGGATACGCAGGTTTGTATTTGGACTGCATGCTTTATTTCTGACTGCTTTGAATAGTATTGCATTGTAAATTGATAGCATCGCTGTTGCTGAGTCTTTGACCTTGGGTGTGTGGAGATTTTCACACACGATAGCATACATCTGACTGCAGTACATTAAAATCTGTAGATTGTGGCAAACATTAAATAATAAATTAGCAGGTGTGCTTATTTCCTTCTCCCCTTACTTTCCTGCCTGAGAACAGAACTCATCTGACTGTTTTAGGATTTACATAAATTGCAGGAACTTAACTCCCTCCACCAGCTATTGTTTTCAGAGTTTTTGCCCAAACAGTCCACCACTTGCTTCAGGTAGCAGAGCTTAATCAGCCTAGAGTAGGCATGTGCAAAGTCCGTTTTGGGGGCCTCCTCAGGTAAAACCCTAAAAAAAAGCTCAGCAGCTTCAATCCTAAAAAAACAACTGTGGGGTAAAAAAAAAAAAGCTCAACAGCTCTGGTCGGCCCTCATGCATGTTCACTTCATCAAATCTGGCCCTCTGTGAAAAAAGGATGGGCACCCCTGGCCTAGAGGATCCTGTCCTACAAATTGAGAATCTCTGGTCCAAATCATATTATACTGTAGGTGCTCGATTCTGGCACTATAGTGTCGTCCCAAATTATAACAATTTTAAATTGTCCTTTGAAGCTGCTGCAGCTTTGGTGATCTTCTAGGACAGATGGGGAACCTATGGCTCCCCAGATGTTGCTGATTGAGACCCTAGTCAGTCCCAGCCAGCACGGCCTATGGTCAAGGATGATGGGAGGTGTTGTCCAACAACATGGAGGACCACAGGTGCCCCAGCTCTGTTCTAGTGGGAATACTAGCTGAATAAGAACTACCTTTGTTTTCCCTGTGTTGCTTAAACATAGTGCATAGATAAGTCTTTGCCAGCTTAGTGCGCTTCAGATGTTTTGGACTATAACTCACATCAACCCCAGCCAGCATGACAACCAGGTTGGCAAAGGCTGCTGTAAATTAGATTTTCAGAGAACTGCCTTCTGCTTAGTCTTAGAACTTGTAAACACAAGGGAATATACTCTCTCTCTGGTATAGGTTAATGATGAAGTATTTGACTTGTTTGTGAAATCATTAATCCTAAACGGCATTGTTTATATAAGTTATTACACATTTTTTAGAGCTTAAATTGGGCTTTTCAGGGGGCTGTGGCTTTTTACAGTATATTGCAATTCCTTTTTTTAAGTTTATCTCTACAACCAAGAGAACTACAACCCTTTTTCTTTTTTTAAAAAAAAAGCTTGGATTCTGAAAGGCTTATAAAGCAATAGAATAAGTTGTTTGGTCATCTGTATATGACCCAACCAGTGCACACAGCCCTCCCCTGATTTCAGTTAACTATAGACCCTGGGGATGGAAAAATAGAAAGAGAGCAAAAAACTGGTTGACCCAGGAAGCTGTAAAAGATTCTTATGTTTGTGGTTTGATAAATATTAGGCTCTTCAAAAGTACTGCGTGCATTGTATATGTGGGCAGCTGCCCCTTCTAATGAAGACTGCGTCCTTTCAATATGCAAGTCGCAGGCATGTATCTGTGCAAAGCCTGTAGACAAACTTCTGCTTCAGATCTGCTCGTTCTGTGGTTGCCATCAGCACTCCTATAGAGCTCCCAGGAAGAAGAATGAAATAAGAAGCAGCAGCAAAAAAGAGGCTGGAAGCAAGTAGAAATCACTACACCTCTGCACCCTCTTAAGCCGATTGCACCAGTAGAAAGATTCTTTGGAGGCACAAAATCTCATTCCAACTATTTAGTGCTGGTCACCTGCACCAACAGAACATGGAGATCACTCACTAACACTTAGTAAGTGTTCCTTTTCTTCAAGGTCGTTATGCACTGCAAGCAATGAAGATAATGGAACCACAAGTAAAGCAAGCTCTTCAGTCGCTGCCAAAATCTGTGAGTTTGCTTTACTCAATTTTCTTTTGCAGCCATATTAGTTGTTGTTTCTTTAATACTTTTGTTTTTGTTTTCTTGTTACAAAATTGTACACATATTAATAATGAAACATGACATAGCTAACAAAAAATGGGTCACTAGGGGAGTAAAATACTAAACATACTGTTTTTCAGTACATAATAATGAAGTGATTACAGTAAACCAGTAAAATGACTTCTTCAGTAAATCTGCTTGGAAAACACAGAGCAATAGGAGTGAGCTAACGAGTAGTGCCTGCTTATACGCCATATTGTAATATATGTTGTAGGCATTTCTCATCCATGTGTTGTTTCATATGTATATTTAATAAAATCACACCATACAGTGTAAAAATTAACTTGATTTTCCCCACCCCTTGCCACCTTCAAATTTTGCGACAGATTTTCTTTTCCATTATGGCTGTTTCCCAGACTGTATTATGCCAGTAATCAATATTCATTAATTGCCAGGTTTAGTTCATTCCTTACTTCTTGATTGCTCTACATCTGAAGTATATAAATGAAGGCTAATGCTGGGGTTTTGGGGATTGTCCGAGCTGCAGTCTGACATATCTCTTTAAAAACAATCCTTCCAAACTTGTTCTAGTTGTGAACATCCTCTCCTCCCCCCCCCCAAGGTGTCCTGAGATACATAGTTCCCAGAGAGCCATCATTGGATGATTTTCAGCAGTTACATTTACACATTCCTAAGTCCTCTCCAGATCTCATCCTTTTTCTTAAATCTATGGAAGCATATAATAATGCCTCTTGGAGGAGCTGAAACATGCAGACAAGTTGATAGAGCTCTGTGGTTTCTTTCAGTATCCTCTTGGAATAGGCACATATTAGTCCTTTAAAGTCTACAATATGGTTATTTTCTGCCCCTTCTGCAAATTCCTCAAAAAAAAGTTAACCTTTTTAAGTCTGTTTGAAAACCTTCCAGCTTTGATTTTATATCCATATTCTCTTTAAGCAGTTTAAAAAGTATTTTATGTAGTGAGCTTAAGTCCATTGCTGCTTACACAGTTTCCACTGTTCCACGTAATTTTTCTGGCAGTGCATTTGCCTTATCTATGAGGAGTCATCAGTTTGTGGTCAGAATTTATTTCTACACCACTTGTTCTTATGCAGGTGAGGGAACACCTTTAAATAAAACACGGAATCAAGAGAATAACAACAATATCAGCGTCCTGTAGGGATCCAGTTTATTAAAACTATTGCAATAGGACAGCCTTGCTAACCAGTTGTTCAGCAGAACTGCTAGTTAGCAAAGACTGCCACGGAGCACAATAAAAGAAAACTTATACAGTGGTACTTTGGCTCTCAAACTTAATCCGTTCCGGGAGTCCGTTCGACTCCCAAAACCATTTGAAAACCAAGGCGCGGCTTCCAGTTGGCTGCAGGAGCTTCCTGCACTCAGTTGGAAACCGCAGAAGCTGCATTGGACGTTCGGCTTCCAAAAACGTTTGCCAACCGGAACACTTACTTCTGGGTTTGCGGCGTTCAGGAGCTGATTTGTTCAACAACTAAGCCATTCGGGAACCAAGGTACCACTGTATAGGGATTTCAAACACAGACTACAAAGGGTCATAAAACACCAAAACATCTTTAAACATCCTTGTACATTCATCAAGAAAGGTTACAGGTCATGGAATGCATGGCTCCATACTGATACTGACTCACCCGCAATTACCTTGGGGTGCCTAGACTATTTGGGTCTCAAATGTTGCACTTTTAACAGTTTCCTTGGCAACCAGGTCTTCAGCAGTGTTTATTGACATTCCAGCCCCCTATCTTAACTTCCCTGTTCCCAAAACATGTCAAAGAGCTTCAAGGAGAGATGCTGGATTTGCACTCCAGTGTTTACTCAAAACAGACTTGGGAAAACATCCTTCATGGTCACTTGTGCCACTTTCAAGGTTAGATAGGATTTCTTGTTTATGGCCTAGAGAGCACAAGGGTTGCAAAATGCAGGCACACAGGAACCATTCATTGATGCATTCTACCTAAAGGTTAAATGCAATTAATATTGAAGCAGTTATATCAAAATCTGTATCAATCTTGATATCTAACTAAATATCAAAAAATTTACATCAAGTTCCGTCTGTGTTTCTGTAATCATTTCTTTAATGTGGATATGTTGAGCTGCAAATTCTTGTCTCAGCACTGCATTTCTAACTTTTTCTGCCAAGGCTTCTGCAGTCTTTATCAGGCCTGGCTCCATGTTATGTCTCTGCTGATTCATAAACTCCTCTGCTTTAAGGCTGTTCAAAGTCCTGTCTCTGAGGATTTTCTCCCACTCTGTGTAGACTTCTAAATGTCATGAAAGCATGTGTGCATGTACAATGAAAACACACAAGTGTGTTACAGCAGTAAGTGCTTTGCACAAAGATTACAATCACATACTACTGGGCAGTTCTAAATTTCCCATTAAAAAGAACCCTGCACCACAAACCATATTTTTAAAAATGCTTTGCAGTCCTGACAATGTGTACACGAAAGTAGGTTGTGTTGATTCTAATGGATTTACTCCCAGATCAGTGGAGTTAGGCTTGCAGTCTAAATATTTGAGAATCTGATGAGTTCTCACAGTGCAATGTTATCCCATTCAATTGGTGTGTTAAATTCTCAGACTTGCTCTCATGTGCATCATTGTTATTTCTCAAGTATGAAGTAAGGAAGCAGCTTTTGGTTGTTGAGTTGAGGTGGGGGGAGCATTTTGGTTTTGTGTGGTTGAAGTCATTAAAAAAAATTTTATGGGTAGGGGTCTAAAATACAGGAAATGGTCTGGGCCTCTCTAGGCACTGCACACACCAGTCAGGAAGCTAGACAAGAATGTCATTATTACTCTTAAACAAGAACAGAACAACCACAGGTAGCTGACTAGATGCAACTGTTGCTAGTACCACCTAGTGACTCAACCAAACAATGATGCTACCAACACAGTTATCTTGCTCATTTTGCATAATGCTTTTTTTAAATGCATCTTATTTTAGGCCTTCAGTGCCTACTACAGAGGAGGATTTGAACCCAAAATGAGCAAGCGGGAAGCTGCTTTAATATTAGGAGTGAGGTAAGAAAGAATTTCAGGTTTTCAAAGACTCAGGGGCCCAACAACTCTTGGTGACTTTCTCTGGTGTATGCTTGGTATATGAAATTTCACAGTCAATCAAATTAATTTGCCCCAAACCATTGAGCATCACAAAAATTAAGTTGGGCTGAGGTACGTAAGTAGTCCCCAGCATTTTGGGCATTGTGTTAAAGGTAGGGCTTGTCTAGTTGAAGAGAAGAAACATGCCAGTCTGCAGACTGGTCATTCCCCAAGAGTGAAAATGAGAAATTGAGCCTTTAGTGTCATCAGCCCAGTCTTGTGGAACGCTCTGTGAGCAGTCATCTTCTGAAAACTTGTACTAGGCCTATGCAGGTACCCCCCCCCCCCCATTATGAACTGCTGTGATATATTTTATGATACAGTGTTATATAAATACTTTAACAAATAAATAGTTACTTGGGTATGTAACACACCAGCAGAAGAATCAACAATAGAAGCAGGGTAGAAAACATTTTATCTGTGTGTTCATGTAGTCACAAAATACCGTATTTTTCGCTCCATAGGACGCACGGGACCATAGGGTGCACCTCGTTTTTAGAGGAGGAAAACAAGGGGGGGTAAATATTCTGAACGAAACAGTGTATGTATGATTTTTTGTGGTTCATGTGCTTTTACCTCTCCATCCCCCAGGCAGCTTCTTTTATTACTAGCGTCCCTTATCTCCCATGGGGGGGGGGAGGTTAAAGAGAAAAGAGACAGGAACGTTTCAGCTGATATTGCAGCTACAGAACAGAAGCAAAAAAAGGGGGGGGTGAATGAAAGAACAATGCTCAAGAATGTGAAGGGTAGATTTATATTGTAGCAGAGCAGAAAGAAGAACTGATTCAAGCTCCTGTTCCGACATGCGAGGAGAGGGAGTAGGGGGCCAAGCAAAGTCAACACTCGTGTGTGTGTGTGTGTGTGTGTGTGTGTGTGTGTAGCAAAGGGGGGCAGAGAGAAAAAAGATGCAACGAGGATGGGGGGGAGAAGAAAAAGAGGACCAGTTTGATGAGGGAAACACCGTGGGGGGGGTGGAGTGAGGAGAAAACTGAAAATCCTGAAAGGAATTGGGGGGGGGGGCGGTGCAGAGAATCGCAGTGCACGGAGAGGGGAAGAAAAGAACAATAGTCCATGGCCGAAGAAGACATGGAAAGAAAGAGAGAGAAGCATGGGGAAAGTGGGGGGGGGGAGAGAGTGTGTGTGCGGGATCAAGGAGGTGCTGTCCGTCTGCCAGCTCGCCCGTTCCTGCCCAGCTTCGCTGCTTTAAAGTAGCTGCAGAGGAGGGAAGGAAGCGGTCAATAGGACGCACAAATATTTTCCCTTCCTTTTTAGGAGGGAAAAAGTGCACCCTATGGAGCGAAAAATACGGTAATCAAATGGGAGAGACCATTTCTTTTTGTGCCTGCTGCTGGAATTTTGTAAATATTGTGGAATGCGCATATAACTTTTTAGCTAGGGCTGTATTGCAAGAATGCTGTGTGTAACTCATTAATAGTGATGTTTTGATGTCTGATACAAGTGGGCCAAGTTAGTGCCAACAGGCAAAAGCAGCACATCCCTGATGACATATGTTGCTAGTTTTGAACATACCTAGAACTGATCTTATCTTTTTCTTTTTTTAACTACTAGTCCTACAGCTAATAAAGGAAAAATCAGAGAAGCTCACAGACGAATCATGCTTTTGAATCATCCTGATAAAGGTAAATGAGATAAATTTTGACATTTGTCAGTGTTCATTTAGTACAGTGGAACCCCGGGTTACGCACATCCCGGGTTGCGGACGTTCGAGTTAAGAACACCTGCAACCCGGAAGCGTTTCTAGAGCGCGCACGACCCCCAGATGCGCAGAACACTTCTGCGCACTTTGCGCATGCGCAGAAGCACTCAAATTGCACTACTTCCGGGTTTTTTCTTGGGGGGGGCGTTTGTGTTACGCACACCCGTGTTACATAGCGCGATCCGGAACAGATCGCGTGCGTAACATGGGGTACCACTGTATGAGGCCATGCTGCAAAGCCAGATGGGAAGTCTTCAAGTGTTGTGCTAAGGAGAAAATGTGATGTTTTCTGGTAGGTGTGGAAAGGCCCTCTTTCGGGTACTTTGTTTGAGTGTATAGAGCAGCTCAATTAGTAGAGCATGAGACCCTTAATTTCAGGGTTTGATCCCTACGTCGGGCAAGAGATTCCTGCATTGCAGGATGTTGGATTAGATGACCCTGGTTCCCTTCAACTCTATATAGAATCATATTAATAGAATCATGGAATCATGCTAATAGCACGTCCTCTGATGGGATAATTTTGTCATTCTGAAGGTTCTCCCTATGTCCATCACTCTGAAATGGCTTTTATTCCTGTCACCATACATAGATGGGTAAAGGTAAAGGTACCCCTGACTGTTAGGTCCCGTCGCAGACGACTCTGGGGTTGCGCGCTCATCTCGCTCTATAGGTCGAGGGAGCCGGCGTTTGTCCGCAGACAGCTTCCGGGTCATGTGGCCAGCATGACTAAGCCACTTCTAGCGAACCAGAACAGCGCACGGAAATGCTGTTTACCTTCACGCTGGAGCGGTACCTATTTATCTACTTGCACTTGACGTGCTTTCAAACTGCTAGGTGGGCAGGAGCTGGGACCAAACAATGGGACCTCACTCCGTCGCAGGGATTCCAACTGCCGACCTTCCAATCGGCAAGCCCTAGGCTCTGTGGTTTAGACCATAGCGCCACCTGCGTCCCACATAGATGTATAGCATGTATCAAAGGGTTGGGACAAATATTCCCTTTTGTGGTGTATGACATCCTTTTTTTTTCCTTGCCAGGGGGGTCTCCGTATGTCGCAGCCAAAATTAATGAAGCTAAAGACTTATTGGAAGGTCAAGCTAAGAAATGAAGACACACCACCTGATCAATGGCTTTATTATTAAATTTTATTCTTATTGTTGACAAAAGATGAAGTTTGTGCCAGGACGGACTGTTTGCTCCAGTATTGGTCACATCATTCATCTTTTGCTTATATTTCCAGAACTGAATCTATATTCAGGTGAGAGTAATGAGTCAGCAAGGTAACACCAGCATCCAAGACTGGGTTGCAAAAAAACCCCACAACCACCTTTTATGTCTCATCATGTAGTGTTTTGAAATATTTAATTTACCTGATAAAGTGTGGACAGTTGTACAAATTGCCCTATTATAAAACGTCTATCTGGTTTATTCCCATCATGAAATTCCTAGCTTTTATAATTGCAAGTTTCAAAGGAATAAATTTGTTATAATCTTACGTCTGTAAAACACTTACATTGACCAGAAACAGATCTGTGTCGAGGCTCTCTCCTTCTTTTGAGACTGAACCCTTAAAACAGCTGCCAGGCATGAGGACTAAATTGGGACCTCCCCACATAGCGTACCCTTGAAAGCAAGGATGGGGGAGCCTGTGGCCTTCCATGTTTGACATCATGCTGGCTGGGAATGATGGGAACTGGAGTTGGACATCCTAAGTGGGGCTATTGGTTCCCCATCGCATTTCAGCAGTCTTAGTATCAAGAAAAACTTAACCTAAACATCATCCCCTCTCTCAAAATCTGCATCTTTGAAGATCCTGAAACATTAGCGAATGCTGAAGAATGGAAGAGCAGAAATAAAGCAGCCAGATCAAAATCTGACAAGTCTTCTGGAGTTATTTACTATCCCACACCCAAGCAAAGTTACCTATTCAGCTATTAGCGACAAACTTTTTCTCTAGAGAGTACCATGCCTGTATCCACATTCTAGGTTTACAAATTCCATTTAAACAAAATAAAAGGTGACCATGTAGTTCAATACAAAGAACCTTATTCTGGCTAATCATGGTGTGGTTCCTAGAATTTAGCCTATGCTACTAGGTTCAAACTCATGAGTAGCAACACCGGAATATCCAGTCTTGCTTACAGCCAAAGTTCCCCTGTTATTGTGCTGTTAACAGTAGTTACTGGGCTGGCCCTAAAAGATCTTGGCTTTCACAGGGCAAGATTTTAACATGATAGCAGTATGTTAACATACCACCACCCTTCTCTGCCAAGCAGTAAGAAGAATCCAGGGGTTCCAGGCATTAATTCAGGGTGGTTTTTGTTGGAGAATCAAGGCACAGCAGAAGCTGCAGTGTCTTAGAAATACGATTTATTCACACACATTTACACTTGAAGCCTTCAGTAGGGGTGTACAGAGCATTATGTACATTGCTCCTCAAAAGCTTTAGCAAGTTTTGGTCCAAAATTGTAGCCATTCATGCCCCCACCCCAGTCTCTCACTGCAGCCTCTGCATGGAGTTCTGCCTAATTTCCTCTTCTTCACTCCCAGATCACCTTGACAAAAAAACCTGTGTAAAAGGACTTCTTTTCTGTGACATTATGCCCACATTAAAATTCTACAAGGCAGGCTTTAGCAGTATGTGGACCGAGAACTCCCAGAAGTGCAAACTGGATTTTGAAGGGGCAGAGGAACCAGAGACCAAATTGCAAACATGCGCTGGATTATGGAGAAAGCTAGAGAGTTCCAGAAAAAATCTGCTTCTGCTTCATTGACTACGCAAAAGCATTTGACTATCGACCACAGCAAACTATGGCAAGTTCTTAAAGAAATGGGAGTGCCAGATCACCTTATCTGTCTCCTGAGAAATCTATGTGGGACAAGAAGCTAGAGTTAGAACTGGATATGGAATAACTTTGGTTCAAAATTGGAAAAGGAGTACAACAAGGCTGTATATTCTCCTTGTTTAATTTATATGCAGAGTTCATGCAAAAGGCTGGACTGGATGAATCCCAAACCGGAATTAAGATTGCTGGAAGAAATATCAACAACCTCAGATATGCTGATGACACAACCTTGATGGCAGAAAGTGAGGAGGAATTAAAGAACCTTTTAATGAGGGTGAAAGAGGAGAGCACAAAATATGGTCTGAAGCTCAACATCAAAAAAACTAAGATCACGGCCACTGGTCCCATCACCTCCTCGCAAATAGAAGGGGAAGAAATGGAGGCAGTGAGAGATTTTACTTTCTTGGGCTCCATGATCACTGCAGATGGTGACAGCAGTCACGAAATTAGAAGACACCTGCTTCTTGGGAGAAAAGCAATGACAAACCTAGACAGCACCTTAAAAAGCAGGCATCACCTTGCTGACAAAGGTCTGTATAGTTAAAAGCTATGGTTTTCCCAGTAGTGATGTATGGAAGTGAGAGCTGGACCATAAAGAAGGCTGATTGCTGAAGAACTGATGCTTTTGAATTATGGTGCTGGAGGGGACTCTTGAGAGACCCATGGACTGCAAAAAGATCAAACCTATCCATTCTTGAGGAAATCAGCCCTGGGTGCTTACTGGAAGGACAGATCCTGAAGCTGAGGCTCCAATACCTTGGCCACCTCATGAGAAGACTCCCTGGAAAAGACCCTGATGTTGGGAAAGGTTGAGGGCACAAGGAGAAGGGTACGACAGACGACGAGATGGTTGGACAGTGTTCTCGAAGCTACCAACTTGTCTGACCAAACTGCGGGAGGCAGTGGAAGACAGGATTGCCTGGCATGCTCTGATCCATGGGGTCATGAAGATCCGGACACAACTAAACAACAAATGCCCACATTGCTCTGGCAACCTCCTCCTCAGTCACCTATAGTCTTGTCTTGTAGAAGGCTTTTGCAATGGATTAATGGCAGGGCCATCATCTCCCTATGCCTGGCAGAGAAAAACCGAGATCAGCATGTCAGCTTACCTTAATTATCAAGGCTCTGATTAAACCCCAGCACCCAAGAATCTAGGAGAAATGGGGCACCCAGGGGTCTTTGTTCCCCCACTAACCCATAGCAGTATTTATAGCGTAAGCCTTGTCAGTTGAAGGAAACAAAACATGAAAGGCAGTGGTACGTGGCTGCTACATGTCTCCAAAAGAACGTTTTCCCCTCAGAATTCTGGGCACTGTAATTTAGCTCCCAGTTACAATTCCCAGCAACCCTTAATAGGATTACTTTTGAGGAAGAAAATGTATTTTGTAGGTATGGTGTACATAGTCAAGAAAGCATGTTTTCTACCAGCATACAAAAACATATTGCACATCAAACAACCAAAACAAAAATAAAAATACTCTAAGGACTAACGTATGTAGTTTATACAGAATAAACTTTCTGGAAATTGATCTTTTCAGTAGTTCTGGTTATGTCTTAATGGACATGACTAATTCAGCTTAAGTGTTTTAACTAAAGCTATGTTTGATTTTTAAATACTGTACAGTTTAATAAATAAATCAAACAAAGCCTCAATGTAGAACAGTCACTGCCAATGTCGCCCAATATCCCTGCAGATTGAGAATTTAATAAATGTATTCCAGTGGTCTGCAGTATTTTCCCCACTACATACAGCATTTAAAAAACAATGTATTAAAACAGACCAGTTTCCAGACTAAACTAATGGAGAAATTACAATTCAGTGCAAAATATTTTAGACTGCATTTTTTTTTCTAGTTTTCCTCAGGTGAAGAAGTGGTTGCATATTATTAAAAATGTAACAAAAGCAGCTAATGCTTTCATAAAGAAGGTTACGTTAGGGATCCCCCCCACATCTCTGCCATATTTTGAAAACAAAATAACATTTCCTATAGCCAGCAATTTGTTTTTATTTAAATGTTACATATACTATTCTCAAGGCACATCTGATGATATTTATAACACAGTAGGTGTCAAAGTATGTTCAACATTGGATTTCTTCAGGATCCCTCCCTGTTCTGTTTTCCAAAATGGAGGAACTGAAAGTGCGGTGTCAAGACTCGCGATCCATATTCTATCTTTGGCAAGCTTATACAAGCACTATTGTAAAATGTAAATGTAAAAGAACTGTAAACTAGGAACTCTGTTTATGAAACACCATTCAGCACAGCTTCGTCCTGTTTATTCCCATCTTCTTGTACAGTACTAGGCCTTTCTTCAGGACTATGCTGCAACTTTGAAGGCTCAGTCTCAGAAATAACTGCAGGGCCATTTATGGCCTTTTCAGAAAGGCCAACTTCTTCAATCACATCTTTTGTCTGAAAATAAAATTTAGAAAAATAGTGACAAGACCACACATGAATCATTCACAACATAAGCTACTATTTTCCCTCCTCTCAAATTCAGATGTTACTAGAAAAGCAAGTTTTAAATAAAAATGTAATGCATTTATTTCTGGTACCTCTATATTCTACCTACAGTGTTCTGTTTATCAATTCCTTTACCTTTTCAAATAATTAAATTGTTTATTTTAAAATCCAGTTAAAAACTTCTGCTGCGTAAGCCATTTTGTGACAATGAATTCCATACATGAATTGTCTCTGAGGAAATGGGGGCATGAACTGCCATTATTTTTTTATAGGTGGAGAATATCTGAACAGGATACGCCTTCTTCATTGAACACATTTACATTTATTGGGCTCATGTCCAGCTTATGGGCTTTCTCATAGGCACCTGGTTAGCTGCTGTGAGAACAGAAGGCTGGGATCACATGGGCCTTTGGTGTGACCCAGCAGGGTTGATATGTAGCCAAGTACTTCCGCCACAGCAGGTGGTGCTGTGGTCTAAACCACAGAGCCTAGGGCTTGCCAATGAGAAGGTCGGTAGTTCGAATCCCTGCGACGGGGTGAGCTCACGTTGCTTGGTCCCTGCTCCTGCCCACCTAGCAGTTCAAAAGCACGTCAAAGTGCAAGTAGATAAATAGGTACCACTCCAGCGGGAAGGTAAACGGCGTTTCTGTGCGCTGCTCTGGTTTTGCCAGAAGCGGCTTCGTCATGCTGGCCACATGACCCAGAAGCTGTCTGCGGACAAACGCTGGCTCCCTTGGCCTATAGAGCAAGATGAGAGTGCAACCCCATAGTTGTCCGCAACTGGACCTGACGGTTAGGGGTACCTTTACTTCCGCCTTAATTCTCCTATTATGTGAAATATTAACACCTTCCCCACACCAGCCCACTTGAGACAAAAGACTAACAAAGGTTTGGCAGTCAGCACTAATGGGAAGGATTCAGACACAGGATCCTATAAAATTGCTATGTAGATCAATGTAAGGACCTATGCTGGTGCTACCAAATTGTGTTTCCCTAGTGTGTATCAGCACCAGCATGATGGGCAACTACATTTAACAGCATTTGTAGTCACACTCCTCTGGTGTTGTGGTGTCAATGATTAAATTATTCTATACACACAAAGGAGGAGACCACAGATTTCTATTATCATTTTGTTTCCTGTAATTTTTCTTACCATTTCTTTCTTGGTTTTGGCCAGTGTTTCCCTTGGGAGGTTTCTTTGTCTACTCTGAGATTCTGCTCTTGATATATAATCAGCAACTGTTACTGTGAAGAGAAAAAAGTATTTTTGCTTAAATTACTTCATGTTTAAGAACTGAGCAGCCACCATTGGCTGCAAACCAACAGGGCCCATTTATGCAGATGCCTTACAAGGTTCTTATATCATAATACATTTCTCAAAACTCCTAAGCTTTCAGGATTGATTGCTGGGTGGGGGGGAAAGGGAGATTCTAAACCCCAACTGTCTACATATGTTTTGAATGTTTTATCATTTAGTACTGTATACTGAGTCTCTGAAGGATTCTCAACTACAAACGGAATTATTTGTCAAGTTACTAATTGTCTGGGGCAATCTAAAGCCTCCCCATAGCTTTTTACTCAGAACTAATCCTAATCAAGTCAATAAACATTTGTTTCCAAAGGGTTTCCCTATTCATGTCTTTAAGCAGGACAGGATTTTGTTTATAGGCTGCATTATTACTAGGAAACGATTGGTTTGCTATGGTAGTGCTTACAGCTTTCTGAATTATATTCTTAAAAGAGACTGAAGGAAAATTATTTTGATAATAAGCTTGAAAAATATGAAGTGGTTTTAGACCAGGTTGAGAGGAAGGTGATGTACTGGGCCAGGCAATCTGGCCAATATGGCCTGGGTGTCAGCCCAGGATGAAATTCTTCATGACTGAGCATTAAGGGTCATTTATTTATTTGTACTTATAGCCTGCTCTTCACCAAATGCTCCCATGAAGGGTTATAAAAGTATCACAATTAAAATACAAATTGCATTAAAATCATAAAATAAAACCATAAAACAGAACAGCTGTGCACAGCAATTATAGCTTCAGAACAGGTTCGCATTTCCTGTTATTGCCAAGGGAATTAATGTGGTCTTCATTAACAGTGCTGCAGAGCTGCATATAAGCAATCTGCTTCTGCTTAAAACTATCCACATAAGGGGAACATGTGTTCCTTTAGATTGCAATGTACAATCATTATGCTGGAGAGGGAAAAGAGCAAAGTGCAGTTGAATGCAGCAGTCTTGATTGTACATCTGCATGCACAATGTGTAGCAAGAAAAACCTGACAGTGCAGACATAGCCATGTTTCTGAAGATGCTTCATGTGACAATGACCGCCAGACATTGTCTGGCTCTTTCAAAATTTAAGATTAAGTTCATCTTTTAGAAGGTGATGTAAGCCTATAAACATATGACGCTGCCTTATATGGAGTCAGACACTGGTCCCTCTAGCTAAGTACTGCCAATACTGACTGGCGATGGCTCTCCAGGGTTTCTTGCAGGAGGCTTTCCCAGCCTTACCTGCAGAAGCCCTACCTTGGTTCTGGGATAGCTCAGTTGGCAAAGCATGAGACTCTTAATCTCAGGGTTGTGGGTTTGAGGCCAGTGTTGGCCAAAGAGATTCCTGCATTGCAGTGGGTTGGACTAGAATGGTCCCTTCCAACCCTAAAATTTTACGATTCTATGCTGGGGACTAAACTGGGACCTTTTGTATGGAAAGCATGAGCTCTGCCACTTAGCAACAGCCCTTCTATATGGCTTTCTGGTATTTTCCAATTCTATGCTTCTGCAGAAGCAAATTTACGCCATCATTTGACAAAATGGATGTGTGTGTGGATTGTGTGTGGTATGCCTCTGTTGTTCAATAGGTTGTTTAAGCTGTTTTGTGGGGATAATATAGCAAACACAACAGTAATCACCAATAATTACTTTAGTGAAATACAGACACTACATTTCGGGGGGGGGGGGATAAAAAAATACTTAGCACAACAAACAAGGAATTTACAGGTGCAACACTTAGAATTATACTGAAAGTTATTTTACACCTTTAAAATATGTAAGGTGTTAGTATGTATTTTAAAAAAATCTGTCAAACCACAATTATCAAAGCATGAACATGCAACAATTTTTTGTTTTAATTTAGTTGTGATTTCTGGTGTTCTTAAAAGCAAGACATTTAAGTTTGATTCAAAGGACAGGAAGGCCCATGCATCCTTGTTTGCTACAGCACTAGAACTTGGCTAACATACCTTTTATGTATGTTAAGGAAAGATGCCAGAAGGCAGAAGGAAGAGTCTGTCTGACAGTGTTACTTGCAACATGGCATACATACCCTTGCACCTATGACATTCATTTATAGTTGTCCTCTAATTTCAACATATATTAAGTAAAGTCTATACACACTTTTACAGTGGAAGTACACCAAATAAAAGGCAACAGTATTAGTTTCATTATAAAAACTAGAACATGCCCCACTGACAATTTCTCATCCTGCAGTTTGATTAGTATTAAGCAATCATTATTTACAAAAGACAGCTTTACGTATATTTTAGAAGGTACACAAACAGCAAACGCAGAGCATTCCTTCATGCTTGTGACCCGAGGTGGTTCATCTCTCCACTCGAGTTACCTGGCTGTCTATCTTCTGCCTGACCCCTGAAACGACGCCTGCGACTACGATTGCGTCGCTGGGGTTTTTTGTCTCTATCATCTGCAATTGCAAAGTTTTACTATGAACTTTCTCGGTGACCAAATTGTTCTGCTGACAATTTAGCACACAACACTTTCAAAGGAAAAAGTATTCAGAATAGCTAAGTAGCGCAAAAGAGTTTTACACATCAGGGGACTGAAAAAGCAACTGCAACTCTGTTTAAGCTGTTATCACTAAGTTGATACTGAAAGTTAAACATTGGCTAAAGAAATTAATTCCCCATCTTATGAGAAAGATTTTTTCCTTGGTGTGATTTGCTTAAACTGTAAATGGCTATTCTTAGACACAAAATAAACCCTAGACCTGAAATCACATACACAGAAGCCCTACTTATTTTTAAGTATGTTTTGAATCACAGCCTTAGAGGAGCAAGAAATGGGGACTCTTCTCCAGGCCTCAATTTCCTTCTTCCCAAAGTTCATTTAGCAAATTCAGCAATAAAACCACTTAAGGCCTAGAGAAGGCAAAGGGGACTCTAATTCTTGAGAAGTAAACAAATGTGAAATTAAGGTGTGGCTTCTCTGACTTTCCCACCAAGTCAATAGCAGATATCTACATGGAATGAAGCCTTATGAATGAGTTCAATGTATGCCCTGCTATCCCATTGCAATGGACTAAGGCTAAAACTGGACTGGGTGCATATATGGTAACAGGGTAGCTGAGATGGTTGCAAAACCCTAGATAAGACGTACATAGCAGAAGGCATCTCAAAGACAACAATAAAATGAAAGTCAGCCTTACATAGCCTTTCTGAACATTTGGTCCAAAATATTCCAGTCCAATATACAGCTAAAATCTTTTAATAGTGCAACAGATGAGGACACAGTTTTGAACCACAAGGAAACAAGTAGAATAAAGTGCTAGTTAAGAAAATGAAGAGTGACTATTATATTTTTTACAGTTATACAAAGCTGATAAGACAATTTACATACCAAAGCCATTTTCATTAACAGATGCTGTGTCAGATTCTGTCATCCCATCCATTAAGACAGCATCCTCATCAGTTCTTCGTCTACGAGATCGCCTACGCCGGTTAGTGCTGTGGTGTGATTCACTTGCGTCTGTGTCTGCAGTCTGGTCAGACTCTGTGTTATCAAGTAAACTGTAAGGGTTGCTGTCTGGGTCTTTCAGCACTTAAAAGGAAATGACAAAACCAGTAAGAGCACATTTTCATTTGACAATGTTTTCATCTCATATTTTAACTTTAAAATATTAAAAATCAACCATCATCAAGAAACAGGGAAGTAGTTAACAACACACAAAATAGGCCTCTCAAATACATACCAGAACTTATAGAGGACTTCCCACCTCGGGGACCACCACGTCCACGACCTCCAGAAACACTGCGCCCTCTTCCCCCCGGTGGACGCCTTCTGCTGTCACGCTGGTGTCGACTCTCCCTGTCATCATCTCCTGCTAATGACCAATCACTCAGTTCATCTTTCCTTTCCGATTCTGTTTCAGAGGGATTAGACAGCTCAGAATTTGTTCCTTTACAATAAATGAGAGGGAGAGGTGATAATCAAGTACTGTTCTAGTACAATTTTGAATTTTAGCAGAAGAATGCCACTAGCAAGGAAAGCTGAGATACATGCAATTTTCTGAGGCACAACATTCAGGGGTAAACGTTTGCTCTATCAGAAGAAAAGTACCATTCCCAGAAGATTGCACAACATCAGGCCACTTCTGCACCAGTGTCTGAAACACGTAACAGAATTCAGTCCAAAAAACAAACTTGCCAGATTAGACGAGAAATTGAACTCTACAGCACAAACTAGATGCCAAGGTGGATGCATAGCATGTGAAGTAAACCTATTTCTGCACAGTCTAATACTGAATATTAGTATTAAAACTTCATTCATACACACGCAACAGCATAAACGATCACTAATGGGAACCATATCAGAGTGGATCTGAAAGGGGCTTCTTATGTATGCAATTGCGGATGCTTCCATTTCACCCTAGCTTCAACACAATTTCCATGTAATTTATCTATTTGCCATAGGATGCAGAGCTAACTGAACACCTAAACTACTACTTTTACTCTTGTAACATTCATACATCTCAATCTGTTACAGGTAAAGAACACCTTGCCAACACAAACAAAAAGTCAGTCTAAAACCCTACTGCTGATGGTCTTGGGTTATTAATAGCCCACAGTGCTCAGTTATGAAACAACATGGCAGGGAGAGATAAAAGAGATGTTCCCATGGAAACATACAATATGATGCCATTATATAATGGACAATTGCAATATTACTAATTCAAATCAAAACATGTAAACAAGGAGGGTGGCAGGATTTCCCATTAGAACTTGGGCTGTCAATATAATAATAATACCTTTATTGTCAATGTACAACCTGTGTACAATGAAATTAACCAAGCCTCCCCCCGCCCCGCTACAAACATTCAATCTTATTGCACTCTGTGCTTGTCGCACAACACACCAACTCTGAAAGTCAGTTGCACTGTATTATTTTCCGTTCAGCAGCCCAACAGCCCATGGATAGAAACTGTTTTTTAGTCTATTGGTATGACTGATTATATTTCTATATCTCCTGCTCGAGGGTAGAAGATTAAAGAGGTGCTGGCCGGGGTGTGAATCGTGCCTGAGAATTTTTCTCGCTCTCTTAAGGCAACGATCCCTTGTGATGTCATCTAGCGGGCTCAGCGGACAGCCCATGATATCATGTGCTGTGTTCACCACCTGTAAAGACAGTGCTGTAAAGACTTTCTGACTATGGCTGTCAAGCCAACGTAGCACACTGTGATACAATATGAGAGGACACTTTCTATTGTGGACCGGTAGAAGGTGGTCATCAATTGTTGTTTAACATTGTTCTTTCGCAAGACCCTGAAAAAATGGAGTCTCTGTTGGGCCTTCCTAACCACCTGAGTTATATTGTTTTTCCAAGTGAGGTCTTCACTAAGGTAAACTCCCAGGAATTTAAAGGAAGAGACTCTCTTCACACAACCCCCCCCCCCCGGATATACAATGGGGCTAATTCCCCCCTCTTCCTCCAAAAGTCCAACACCATCTCCTTTGTCTTGCTAATATTTAGGTGCAAGTTATTCTCTAAGCACCATGTAGATACTTTTTGAACCTCCCCCCTGTACGCTGATTCATCTCCACCTGTAATTAGATCCATTATGATAGTATCACCTGCAAACTTAATAATTACAGTGACAACTATAAAGGCTTAAAAAGAGAGCCCCAAACCTCTGGAAGTGGTGGCATAAAAAACAAAAATGGAAGCCTCTACTTCCAAACAGGCCTATTATTCCCAAGCATCCCACTAAGTGGAAACACGAAGGGCTGGCTGCTGAAAACTTTGTCCACAGTGCATACAGAGGTCCAAGATTCTAAACATGCTGCCACCTCTTTTCACAAGCAATGTAGAAACATGTATGTGGAGCCTGGCATGAAAACAACACTCTAAACCTGAATTTACGTATCACATTACCATATATAACAGTAACAGTAAAATTATGCACTCATTGGAACAGCTATACAGTAACTTATCAAGCAACCCATTTGTTTGTTGGAGATCACTATTTTGCTGTAGCTAACACTAAATGATATATTTGAAAGATCTGATCAATTTAGACCAGGGTGCACAACAAGCCTGAATACACACTACAGGCCCTTCAGCTATAGTTGGGCTTCTGTATACCCTTTTTTGTTAATGTTTGCAGAAACAAGTATGAAAGTATGCTGCCAAACAGACAAGACTATTTCTGAAGTTCGCATTCAGTAATTTATTTTTGATGCTCTTGATTTCCAAGTTAAGTGACAACTCTGGATTTCTTTAAGTGTCAAAATCTTTTAAAAGCTATCAAACACCGGTAATAAATTCAAAGCACAGCATGTCCACCATTCACAGCTTCACCTCCACTATGTTTTTATAATTTTCTAGCTGTATTCCTCACAACAGCCCTGCCAGTTAAGCAGCATTATGGTTTCCCATATTGCAGATGATGGGACTCAGAAGAATAAAGGAAGCTGTTTTATATTGGGTTAGGCCAGGTGTCAGCAACCTTTTTCAGCCGTGGGCCAGCCCACCGTCCCTCAGACCATGTGGTGGGCTGGACTATTGGGGGGGGGGGTGAACGAATTCCTATGCCCCACAAATAACCCAGAGGTGCATTTTAAATGAAAGCACACATTCTACTCATGTAAAAACACGCTGATTCCCAGACCGTCCGTGGGCCGGATTTAGAAGGCAATTGGGCCGCATCCGGCCCATGGGGCTTATGTTGCCTACCCCTGGGTTAGACCATTGGTCACCCTAACCCCTAACCCAGTGAAGGAGAACTTGAGGCCCCAAATTCTTAAGATTTCATTGAGTTTCATAAGGCTCAAACATTCATACGGGTTCAAGAGGGTCTGCCAATATTGAATATAGTTAATGGGGTTGTCTGTGCAATCACCATTTAGTGATATGAATGTGACCTTTCATGAGACCAATTTAATTCACAGATGGAAGTATAGAACCCTGAGACCACCATTACTGATTGAAATAATTAGACTATCAGGCTAATTGAACACTATTCACTGTTGCTGACAGAAACAAGGCAGGCCAAATTTCACAATGGGCTTCCTAGGAAGCAAACATTGGTCATTATTGAATGCACCTAACTAAATTAGAAAATTAAGAAGTGAAAACTAGATTCTCCTGGATCTGAAGCACCAAACGTGTGAGAAATGAGCTGGAGAGTATGTGGTCCTAGGCTTTAAGGTCACCCCCTCTACCTTTCATCTCTACCACAAAAGAAATTTATCTTATTCCTTTTTTAAACACTTGTGTGAAATTATTCTTTGAAATGCTTGTAAGGGAAGAATTGTATGAGCTTCCAGATCAAAATTTGATATCTAATCAAAGTCTATTTGAAGCAAATTCCTGCATTGTCTACTCTTGACTAGCAGTGCCTTTCCAGAGTTTCAGGTAGGTGATGCCGGGGACTGAACCTGCGACTTTCAAAACTGATCTTTAAGCATAACTTACCATAGCCAGAGGTGTAATTGGGGCCTCTCCGTCCCCTACCTCTTCCACTATAGGATCTGGAGCCTTGTACAGAGGAAGGGGTGTTCTCATCTGTGGTATAACCCTTTTCCTTTTCAGGACCTCTGGTAGATGAAGGTCTGAACCCCATGCCAATCTGACGTAGCTGCTCATCAATCTGGAGCCTCTCCATCCGCAGCTGTTCCACTTCCTGCATGGACAGTTACACTAAATGTAAGCAAGTCCACTGTTTTGCTTTTTTTAAAAAAAATATTTTTTAACACTTACACCCCATATTTCTATTTTAACAATACTCAAAGCAGCAAACAGCTCTTTTAGTCCTAAGATTCAATTAGGACTATTCAATGCACAGTGCTCTCAGGGCAGTAATGCTTTGAGATGTAGACTGAAATACCCACTGAAAATCAACATGTTATGATGCACTGAAAAATACCCTGATTTTGAGACAACTTTCATCCACATTGCTTTCAGAGCATTTGGTGTATGCTGTTTGCTATCTTCTGTGTTTCCAGATCCAATACTGATCACCTTCACAAGTCATACTATTGTGCATTCCCATGATACTGAAACTGCTGTCTTTCCCACAAAGAATGCTTACCTTCAAATAGGCAATATGGTATTCAAGAAGCACTTGGACATTCCCAATGCTTTCTTTAGTACCCACAAAGACAAACGGAACCATTCCCTACAAAGATAAAATGTAATATTGTTGAAACACAAAGAGAGTCACAAGCAAATAATGCCTGCAACCCAGTGTACAATTACACAAGTGTAACAGTGCACTGGGTTGCAGCCTGGTTATTTTTTTAATAGGAATTTCTACAATTTTTTATACCATGGATTCAGTCTACCTGTGGGCCTTCTCTCAGTGGATAAAGGGGATAGGTGTAGGGAGCACACACACACCCATAAACTCAGCAAATTATCACACTACCCAACTTTTTTAGTATTAAGACATCTTCAAAGAAAGCTGAATTATAACCTAAATACTCGGAGCCCAAGTTTGAAGCCAAGACAACCTTAGCTTGAAATAACCAAAAAGGTGTTAGATAGCAGTTGGCAAAACCCACAAATGGCACCACTAAACATTTTGACCTTTCAAATGGCACCCCTAAGGGGAAAGGCTACAGCTCATGGAAAAGAAACCACTTTACATGCAGACAGTCCCAGAGAGACCCCCGTCTGAAACCCAGGAAAGCTACTGCCAGTCATCATAAACAATATTGCGCTAGATGGACTAATGGTCTGACTCTGTTGTAGGCTTCCTACTGCCAATGTAGTAGCATTTGTGAATGACACGTCCATCAGACGCTAGGCAGAAAGAATAATCCAATGCAGTGGCTTTTCCATCATTCTGCCACTCCACATCAATTTATCCACCCCTGCCACCCCTTGGATGTATTACAAATCCCAAATAAGAATTAAATCTTACATCTTCTCTGGGCAGTTTGTTCTCATTGTCTCCTTCAATCCTCACTCGCACAACTCCTGACTTGTCCACAATTTCCTGAATAACTTTGCCATTTTTGCCAATAACTTTTCCTTTAATAAAAAAATAAAATACATTTTGAGATTTCTCAAGCAATATAAAGGTAGCTGAAAGACTGAGAACAAAAAAATCCCTTTACAATCTCAAAATAATTAATATAAAAGTTATTTATAAATGGGTTCATTAAAAACACAATACATATTTTCTAACAATGAGGTTATTCCATGTTTCTCTCTGTTAGGGACTTTCAGAAGATTGTTGTAACGTGTTTATAATAAAGCAAACACTCAGGTCTGACTATTACTATTTAGGAATATGGAAGAAAAAGAGGATATTTTGCCTTAACAAGTTGTGTCTCTTTTCTGGGTATGAGAGGCACATTCCAAAAAAGGGAAGTCCACTTCCTCAGGACTACAAGGCAGCAGTTGATGTTACCCAAGGAAGAGGACTCCCTTCCCCTAATCTGGAACAGCAATTACTTGAAACACAGAATTCTTAACAGGAGGAAGATGAAAAGTTAAAAGGACAATGAACCAATCCGAAATCCATGGCAGATGGAATCAGAAACAGTGAGACCAAATGACAGTCTTACTCAAAATGAAGTTTCACCATGTAGAAAAAAACCTTTTCTCTCAACATCTGATGTGCAGGATTAGAGGAGCATCACTCCAGTCCCATGTCACTTTCTACTAGAGCCTACCCCATGTCTAGCAGAGCAATGGTTGAACCTTACACTGACCCTGTGGGGCAAGACTACAATGCTTCAAGTTACCAGTAGGCATTGTCCTCAGGTGGTGAGGAAGAAGAGTAAATGAGTCCCAGGCAGCAGCTAAACGAGAAGAACTTGGTCATGAGGAAACAAAAAGAAAATGTTTTTATTTTCCCTCTGTATCATGACTAACACACCAAGGATGGCAGGCAGATGAATGAGCACAGGAAGCGACCATAGTGTGGAGCAGCAATAGGTATCATCTGCTTAAAATTTTATCTCTCAGGAGAGAGGAGTGGAGCTGCACTTGATCACTGCCTCTGCAAGGAGATAATGAACTGAGTCACTTGAGGCTTCTTAGCTCCTTTGGCAAAAAGAGGAAGAAATTAAGAAAAATGAAAGGCAATAATTGAAGCAAAAAGAGTAGGCTGAAGAGGCACAATTGAGGGGAAGCATTGCCTACTCTTGCTTTCCAGCCCGACAGAAATTAACTGAGGGTAGGGAATCTATTTGGACTCAATTCCCTTGGATAACATCGCCTTCAATTTCCTACTTCCTCTTCCAAGGAAATAGCCTTCCCATGCTCCTCTAACCATAATCCAGAATACTACATTTGTTACTGCAGCACTGCTCTCTATATATAATCCAGTGTATCAGCCACCAAAATAATAGTTCAGGTGTGTCATTAAAAGGTGGGGAGACGTCAACATTTTCATACTGAATAGGCAGTGGGAGGGTATTCAAGGATGTTAAAAGTTTTATCACTATTACATACCCACAAGACTCCTAGGAACCTGAATAAAGTCCTCTACGAATTCCAAATAACTTCTAGCCTTTTTTACTGCCTCAGCACTCTGGAAAAGAACAGAAGCCATTTGTAAACATAATATATTAAAAATTAAAACCCCTTCCAACAGTTAAAACTCCTTCAGGCAATTAATGTTTAAATATAAAACAGGACATAAGTACATAAAATCTCATTTGCAACTTAAAAATGCTAAAGAAATATACACATTCATATTATTAACTGTGAAATTACGAACTGTGTGATTGGAGTCTAGTGGCCTAAAATACAAGTGGAGACTTGGGTAAATTTCTGTACTATTTTTATTTTAAACTCTGTTATTTCTCGGTTTTCTTCAAGTAGCCTCATGCTTCTCTACTCCTTCCTCTAATAATCAAACATTTTCAACAGTTTATATACCTTTAAGCACCATGATTTCTAAAGGAATTTACAACGAGGTCAATCACAAGAGATACAAAGGATAAAATCAGTTAAATGTGACCATATGTACCTCACCAGTTTTATTAATTCAATTTATTATATGTCTATTACTAAAACAGACTCAAGAAAACTTATGGTATAAAAACACAATATAAAATACAGTATATTGTATTGTATCTTAGAATTCTAATATGTAATTATTAAGTAGCAAAGCAACCCTAACTCCCCACAAAAAAAAAATCATTTGCTAGTTATTCACCAGCTACTAGTAGCAATTAACTCAGTAGTAGCCTACCAGAGTGGCTGGGGAAACCCCACCAAATGGGTGGGAAATTATTAATTATTATTATTATTAACCCAACAGGAACACACTCTCCATAATGCAGCACAGTGATTAAGTGCACAGAAAGGGATATAAATACCTGCAAAATAATGCAGGAAAGCTTCAATGCAAGTGAAAATAAAGCAGTGATTATGAGTTTCATCATAGAGACTTCCATTCACAGGCACAAGTAAAAATAGCCTTCTATACAGCAGCAGTTCTCAACTGGGGGGGGGGGTCCTGAACCCCAGGAGGTCCAGACAACCCACCCAGGTTATTTTCAAACACGGATAGAAATTTTTTCAAAAGGTTCATGGCTTGGCTTTTGAAAAACATGGGGTCCTCAATACTTGGCTAATTGGGAACCACTGTTGTGCAGCATTCCCTTCTAGCAAATGCATGGTGTCCTTACAAAGGCTATGGAATTTTTGGAATCTTGTGCTCATCTCATTTTTATTTATTTTATTTTAAAATAGTTCCATGTCACTTAAGGTAGCTAAAAAGACAATTACAAAATATCAACAAAAACCTAAAAACACCTGCCATACATACCAATAAAATCCAATAAAAAGCATACTTGGCCAACTCATTAAAACATTTTGCAACAGCAACAGCAAACCAGTCTAACCAATAAAACTTAATTCAAGAATAAGTTGGAAAAGGTATGTTTTTAAAGCTTTCAGAAACTACTGCAGTTTGGCAGCCTGCTGCAGATCCACTAAAGGGAGTTCCACAGCCTTTGGGGCCACAATGGAAAAGGTCTCTACCAAACTCACTGATCCTTGGACACCCAAAGGAGGCCTTTATTGCAGTGTGAGGCAAGCTGATATAGTTGCAGGCTCATGTCAAATTCAGACGACTAGGGCAAGTAAAGAAAAAGAACGCCACACAACTACAAATGTAAGAAACCCCTTGTTTCCTTTTACCTCTCCATAGATCCTGAAAGTTCCAGTATCTTCCTCAAGCTCAATTGCAGTAACTCCTGGAACCTTTCTGGCTTGCTGTATATTACTACCATGTGTTCCTATTGCAAGTCCCATTAAATCTTCTCTGACAACAAATTCCTCATGAAATGCTGCTGCAAGCTGTTTCGTGCACTAGGGAGGAGGCAAAATCATTTGTTTACTACAGCAGAACTTCAAATATGAGAACAGCTACATCAAGACTGGAATTGAGGAGGGTGGCTGAAATTGGAGGGGAAGCCAGTATGAGGACAACTCACTTCTAGATGCTTTGTTGCTTCTTCATTTCTTGACATAAGCATTATCTTGGTTCGAATGCTGCGCAAATGCATGTCACTCAGGATATTTACTCTTTTCACTGTTGCCTCACTGGCGGACTGTAGAAATAAAGTAACAATGATACAAACAGGATTTCCACTTTACGGGGCAATTTATAGCTAGAGAGCCCTTATTTTATTTAACAATTCCTTGTTAAAACTGCATGTTTTGGAAAAATGTGACAGCTTCTTCCGTTGCTCAGAAGAACATCAAAGAATGTCTGCTGTTTTTGGTTTCTGAAACAAGGTCAGCAAACATTTATTTTCATCACTGGATCAAAATGGTGCGATGGATATTGCCTCAATGGCAGGAGGGACAGCAAGTTTTATGTTAATGGAGATCAAACAAGATGTGTTGGACTACGTTGTTTAGGATAGCCTGACGTACTATCGGCAGAAAGCCATGCCCATACGGATGCATCAGCTTTCGCAGGAAATGTGGATGAGGGTGTACACAAAGTTATGCAAGGTATCCTGGCACACACACCCTTCAGCCTGACCCAGCTGTCTTGTACTACAATATGCACAGAAGTGTCAAAGGCAAAATAGTAAAGCCTGGGCTTTAGCTTGCATGAGATCCTCTGGCCACTGGTTCTGTCCACAACTTTCTACCCTGGAATCTCTAAAGCAAATTTCTCACTCACAAGCAGAAAGCTTCTCAATATACCCAAGTAACAATCTTGGAGAACTAAGCCATGCTTAGAACAGACTCATTGAAAACAACAGGCACTGATTTCAATGGACCTACTCTGAATACAAAGCTGAAGATAACCTTCAGTCTTCAATCTTTTTTCTCTCCCTCATACATAATCATAACATTCGCCATTAAGTAAACTCACACAATGATCAAACCAAACAGAAAATATACCTTACCAGTACTATTAGCTGAGCAGTTTCAGCCTGGTAAAAAATTCTGCAGGCTCCTACAGCTTTCTTAAAATCCTTATGGGCACTTTCATTAGCACACCTAGAAAAATCGATTTATAAATTAATTCAGGTGGCAGTTTTATCAACAAAGCATGCTGCTGTATAAAACTGCAATACTGCATGAAAAAAAATCCAATTCAACGTTTGTACAAGTGAGTGTAGGACACAGTAAGGCGATATTCCTGTTATGTTAATTCCCTCTTCCTTGAATGCTGAAGCTTGTGAGACTGGTGATCCATCTTTACCCACCAAACTAATGACCATTAATAAAAAATGAAACTCCTATTTTGAACCCAGTCGCCTATTGTTAGAGTCCCATCCTATTTCTTCCTCTCCATGCCTCTCAGCCATTTCTGTTTTCTGCCACAATCGAAATCTAGTCTATGGCCTTCGAATTTCTCACCCACTTCTCCCTGCTACAGGCATACATCCTTCTATTGCGCTTCACAGATATTGCTCCTGAAGAGGACACAGGTGCAGCTGCAGGCAGCCTGGCCACATCCAGAGGAAAGAAGCCCCCCGCTGCTGCCACCCTTCTGGCCACATGAGCTAGCTAGGGCTGGAGCCAGGTTTTTCACCTCCCGCCCTGCAGTCAGGGGGGCCTGGCTTAATAGACCATAGTGTAAACATAACTTTTATATGCACTGGGAAACCAAACAAATTGTGTGACTCATTTTATTGTGTTATTTGCTTTATTGCGGTGCTCTGGACCAAACCCACAAGATCTCTGAGGTATGCCTGTACTGAGAAAATCCTGCTGCATGTCTAGGCCTTCCTATCCATCTGTCTTTCTTAAAGATTCAGTAAAACAGAGTCACAGTGTCATCTAATGCATGTCTACTTGGAGGTAAATCCTACTGAGTTTAATGGGAACTATTCCTAGGTAACTGTGTACTCTATCTTTCATCTGTCCAAGACTTCTGGCGGTTCCCTCATTGCAAGAAGTGAGGTTACAGGGAACCAGACAGAGGGCCTTCTCGGTAGTGGCACCCACCCTGTGGAACACCCTTCCACCAGATGTCAAGGAAATAAGCAGCTATCTTATTTTTAAAAGACATCTGAAGGCAGCCCTGTTCAGGGAAGTTTTTATATTTAATGCTGTATTGTTTTTAACACTTGATTGGGAGCCGCCCAGAGTGACCGGGGAAACTCAGCCAGATGGGTGGGGTACAAATAATAAATTATTATTATTATTATTATTATTATTATTATTATTATTATTATTATTATCATTATTACTTCAGATGATTTTTTTATTTCAAAAAAAAATAAGCTTTAGGTTGTTTAAAAGAAAACCAATTTTTAGATACAAGATAGTGTTATAATGAAATTTTAGAGTAGTCACTCACGCTTCTCTCAGATCTTCAGGAACTTCTACTGCACACTTGAAGAACGTGTTTTTGTTAACAGGTTTGTTTTGATTCACAGGCCGAAGTCGTTCGAATGTCACTATTTCATTGTAAGTGGCATCACAGGCAGCATACTCAATGACGTAGAACTAAAGACAGATTAGAATTCTTTTGTAAAAAAAAAATCTAAAGGGCACACATTTGCCCCCCAAAGACCTCTAAAATTATTGGACCCCAAAACATGCAGAAATACTCATAGCAGTTTATCGTCTCCATAATATATCATCCTCATAAAACACATGCCTCAGCTTTGTAGATATACTGCATTTTACCACAGCCCTCCAATGTAAGGGTGGCATACATCAACAATAAGGCTTAAGTTGGGCTAAAGTGTGTAGCTGGCGAAAAGTCGTCCAATGGGCTTCATTGATATGGAGGGATTTGAACCCAGGTCTCACCAATCCTAGTGTAAAACTCAGCCTTTATACTACATGAGAAACAGGAGCATGGGGTTTTTGAAGCCCTAAATATAAGGAAGCAAAATGCATTATCCACCTTTGTCAACCTGGTATCTTCCAGATGTTTTTGAACTACAACCCCCATCAGCCGCAGTCAGCACAGCTGTTGTAATCCAAAACATCTTAACGGCACCAGATTGACAAAGTCTGTGTTATAGGAACAAAAAGGTGTAACACTGGGAAATGAACTATTATGGAAAACAGAGCACCCTCAAGTGGCTTGAATGTTACTCAGGGGTGCCGTGGGCAACACTGAACTTTTTCGCTCTTTCCTTCCCTCCCTCTTCTGATGCCCTCTCGCATCTCTGCCTCCCTAAGGTTTGCACAGCTGGTTATTGCAGCAGCCCTGGCTATAAGCTCTACAGGCAAATGGTGCCTCTGGGGGGCACACCTCTTTGGGGCGGGGGGTGGGGCAGCTCAGAGACCAGGGGCAGTAGCAACGGCTGCCCAAAGGACTCTCAAGCAGAGAGGGAAGGGGAGGAGGCTAAGGGAACGCTCCACAAGGGAGGGTGTTCAAAAAAGAGGGGCTGCCAGCTCATAGCTGTCAACTTTTCCCTTTTCTTGCGAGGAATCCTATTCGGAATAAGGGAATTTCCTGTAAAAAGGGGAAAAGTTGACAGCTATGCGCCAGCTCTGCAGGCAAGGGGTGAAACTGGGCTCCTGAGCCTCGCAGGGGTGCCGCAGAAAGAATGTAGTTGGTTAAGGGAGCCGTGCACTCAAAAATATTGAAAACCTCTGAGTTAGAGGGCTGCATTCAACTAAGGCATACTCAGCGCAGGTTCACTGAAATCCATGGACTTAAAAGTAACAAATCCATTGTTTTCAACAGGCCTTCTCTTGAGTATGACATAGTTGGGCACAACCCAAAGAGCACTAAATAGTGAGCATGATAAATACTTAAATCATCCTTCCTCTTTGCGTTTGCCATTCCACCACCCTCAGGCAGCAAAACTTTCAGCAAATTTAACTAAGAATACCCAATTTCATCCATTTGGGGGAGTGTATGTAAATAGGTTACTAGACTTGCATACTGTAGGTTTTTTTTTGGAGTGCTCTTGTTTACAACGTCCTACACAGAGGTTTAAAACTTTCTTAGGTTTAAAGCTTTCTTTAGATAGTTCCTCATGAAGTTTGCTTACAATTCCCAAGTTTTATTCCTACTTACCTCCCCTTTCATCATTCGAACTTTTGCTAGCCACCATCCACAAGGCTCTTGGTCATTTGCTCGTGAATACACCTAAGGGGGGATCATACAGCATATTTAAACCATATTCATTAGAATATGTTTCAATCTTCGCAAACTAGCACTACTCAGATTCATTTCAATGATGTTTGTGGACAGCCACCAAAATCATGGCTACTGAAAGCTGGATTTTCTTTTAAGAATTACAAGTATCAATACAATTACAGGCATAAACTATTCTAAAAATAAATTCTTTCCCTTAATATAAAATGTAAGATAATCTTGTCTGCCTTCATATCTTTATATAAAACAGAGCAATGGTTCTCAAACATTCTACTCCCAAGGCTCAAATGAGACGGCTGAAAATTGTATAGGCCTATCAATCACAAAATGGCAGCGCAGGGATGAAGCCAATTACAAAATGGTGGCAGATGGATAAAGAGCTTGGCATAATCTGCTGGCAACAATTTTCTCCTGGTTTCCAATTCATCTTCAGAAATAGGTAGAGATGAAAAATTTCCAGAAATTTTGAAGTCATGCCAGGCGGGGGGGGGGGAGGAGATAGTTTTTTTCTCAGAAGAAACACAAATTTTGGGGGAAACTGAAAATTATTCAGTATCTATTTTTTAAGCACCATTTATAGATCAAAAGTAACTTTCTTACTTTAGGAACATAAAATGTATTGTGTATGACTTTATCATAAAATACCATGTTTGTTATACTGGAAGTAGAGTTTATTCAAACAATAATTACAAATTGAATTTACTTTTTAAAATGTGTTACAAATGGAGCTACAAACTACTGAACTGTAAGGAACCCAGCATCTCTTTGGTATTGTGAGTTTATGAGTAAAACAAAGAAAATTATTAAGTATTCTCAAAATCACTGCATCTCCTCCAGTTCTCCACATTGTCATGCAGACATAAAACCTTGTCATGTTGAAACAAAGCATGGTTTCAAATTGGATGGGGGAGCGCATGTTGAGATTCTGGCACTGCAGGGGACTGGATTTCCTACTCTACAATTCTGTGGTTCTATGTCTATGAGCCATAAGAATAGCTGAGAAAAAGGTTGGAGGGGAGACTAAATTTAATGCAGTATTCATAGGATCAGTTTCATTTTCTGAACTATCCGTCAGTTTCTGTTTCTTCATATTTGTCATTATGTGATGACAAATCTGAGGCACAGACAAGCACGACAGAGAACAGAAACAGATCCACCAACCGTGGCAACAAGAGGAAGCACTGAATCCTCCTCCCTTCTTTAGTGACAATGCAGTGCCTCCTAGAGGAATAAATGCATCTTGCTGTTGCATTTGAGAGTTGTGTCCTGTGTGTCTAATTCAGAACTTGCTTGTCCTCACTATACATGGTCTTACCAAAAAGTCTGTTACATAACTTTCATGAAGAATACCATCTACTTGGTAATAACAACATGCAGACTGACTCTGACAGCTGTGTAGCTACTGGAAAGAGGGGACTTCTCTAATTTATATCCATGGCACAAGTGACCAAGCATTGCTGTGAAAATTCCATTCATTTTGACATGATTGGTTTTAAGGGTCTAACTTGACCAACACCACCTCTAAAAATACAAGTCACTGCCCATCACTGGATGAACTCACCTCCACTTCATCTCCTTCACCAATTTCTTTCTTGATATCAGGTGGTGGTGGTAATCTTACTTCATTGAAGGGAACTTGGCGTTCTGGTTGCCAGCTGAAAGTTTCAAATTACATCACTGTCAGTAAGAAACAGCAACCCTGGTTCACAGTTGTAATTTTAAATTGATTATTTAAATACTAATATTGGACACAAATGGATTACTGTGCACACTAATATTAAACAGAGAATTTCAATATCCAAAAGCCAACAACATTTTTGTTAGATTGCCTAACAACACACACTTATTATTAACCATCCGTGACTCAAATGGTACTCTCTATTCTAAACTATGATGCAAATAATTATGAACAAGCTGTGGTGAGCCTTGGCTTTATGCGCTCTCTCATCCTTTGCTGACGAGAAGAGAGCAAACATTTCTGCTTTCACTTTAGAATGAACTAGAGTTCCTTATTACATATGAATGCTGGAACTGTGGTTTGTTCTTACCAAGGTTAGCCAACAAAATAGGTTCCAATATCAGTTTTACCCTGGTTTAAACAAACAACACTTGTGGTTTATAGATATTCAGCACTGTAGTTTGTTCTAAAATGAAAGTGGAAGGTCTCTCTCAAGTATTAGGGTGGTGGGGAGAGGAAGAGCACAAGACTGAGACTTGTTACAGTTTGCTCCCAATCACCTAAACCAGGACAATGACAGCCAGAAAGGAGGGGGAAATGTTCTCTTCTAATTTACAGAAGGATCTCTGCCTTAGTCACAGGGAGGCAGCCAACAGAGTGGCTATTTACCAGCCTCCCCATTGTCAACACAGTAAGATCAGCTATATTTCTATTTAAACCCGTTTCAATTTACTATAGTTGCCAAGACTACGGGACTACTGTGGCTTCAAGAACTTAGCAACAACATTTAAGTATGTTCTTTCCATTTTACATTCAACTGTATTTGTAGTCAAGTTCCTGCGCTTTGTCTCCATAGTGAAATATGTGCTATGCATTTCTAGGGGGTGGCACATTATGTAACTAAATAAAGGGAGTAATATTTTTCAACGTAGTACGTACTTATTTTCAAACACAACTGTGAGTGAATCCTCATGAACATCTTTGATGAATCCCTAGAATAAAGTATAAAAATTATTAAATACTGCTATCAAGGATGATTTTTTCTTTTGCAAAATGGCACATCCCATTAGAACGATAATTTTAAACTGAAACAATTTTTTTGTTTAAGAAAAAACACAACATGGTTAAATATGCCGAAGACTGCATACAAAAGAGATACTTAGTGGTTTGCAGTAGCTTTAAGGAAAAACTGATATTCGTTAATTGTATTACAGAACTATTCAACTTATAACTATTCTAATATTTACTTCTAGGTAGGAAGGAACAAATATACAGTGGTACCTCAGAAGTCAAACGGAATCCATTCTGGAAGTCCATTCGACTTCCAAAACATTTGGAAACCAAGGCGTGGCTTCCGATTGGCTGCAGGAAGCTCCTGCAGTCAATTGGAAGCACCAGAAACAGCGTCGGACTTTCGGGTTCCAAAGAACATTCGCAAACCGGAACACTCACTTCCGTGTTTGCAGCATTCAGGAGCCAAAATGTTTGACTCACAAGGTGTTTGGGATCCAAGGTACAGCCATAGTAAAAATTAATAAAGGGTTTACTGAGTTTATTAGTAACCTCATCTTCAGCTATAACACTCAAAGGCTAAATAATTTTAGCCAAAGTATAATTTTACAAGAGAAATACTGTACTGCTATTATTCTGCAGTTAGCACACCACAGATTACAACATCAAAACTAAGTTAAGGAAACATTCCACTTTTCCTTTCAGGAAAGAAAACTGCTAGAGTGATAAGTGATGGCAATTCTAGCTAAATTAAGAGTCCCAGCCACATCGTCAAAGTTTCAAGTTTACTTAAAGAATTACTGAAACCACCAGTCAGCAAATTGTGTTGTCAACAACTATTTCTATCGGTCAGAAAGAGCATGGGAACATGCCCAAGCATACACAATGTGTTTTTCTCCTGCCATTGAGGAAGTCCAGTCTGCCCTCCCCTTCCCACAAAGAAATTAAGGAGGATACAAATAATTAATTTTCCACAAATCCGAATTGCTGCATATCTCTTTAGAAATTAAACTTTGCCCCCAGCTCAGTAGCAAATATTCCATACATAACTAGAGAACACAGAGCATAAACTCCCTTTCCCCCAAAATCCTGAGTTTTCCCCAACTCCTGTCCAGCAGCTTTTCACAATGATAATACTTCTCCCAATCAAACTCTCTTGACATAGATGAGCTCTTCATTCTGTTCATCCACTTCATCAACAAAGGGCTTCATTTTTGCGAGAGAAGAGAATAACAGGAATCTGCTTTCAGCATCAAGCTAAAAGGCTACTAGTTTTCCCTCCACTCAAGTAATCCACTTCAAGTTTTCTGGCAGCCTAACTCAGCTGCTGTAATGCAACCTCCTTTTCACAACTCCATCTCCTGCTGCTGTGCTAACAGCTGATCCTACAATCTCAAGTCCATTCACTTTGCCTTAAGCATGTTTCATTCTACACAGGATTGAGCTGTAAGCCTCACAATATATAGCTCAGGCCCCAGGGGTGTTGTTATTCACCAGAATGAAAATCATCCATGCCTCCAAATTCATGGAGGAAAAATATCAGTGACTATTAGCTAGGATAGCTATGCTCTGCCTCCACGGACTCAGGTCATACTTGCTGGTTGGCCACTGTGAAAAGAGGGTGTTGAACTAGATGGGTCACTGGTCTGATCCAGCAGGCTGTTCTTTATGTTCTTATTAACTACAGTGGCTGCATTCACATGTCACGTTAAGCCAAACCTTGGCTTAGCATGAATGCACTAGTTCCCAAGAAATAGGTTGCAGCTAATCTGCTCCTCCATTGCATAAAATAGAAGCAAAAGCTTGCAAACTCCTTCTCATGACACCAGAAAAATGTGGGAACTTGAGGCTCACCTAGGCTTATTCTTACAGTGCTGAACACTAGTCTGAAGAAGCCCACTGCGAAACAAAGTTTTCCACAGGGGACTATGCTGTAAAATACATGTCAATCTTAAAATTATACAAAAACTATAGATCTTTAAAAGAAAAAAAAGCAAACTCAAAAGGAAAGAAGGAAAAATGTAGCTATCGCCCAGATGCCACCAGAGCACTAAGCAGCAGAACAGGGTCCAAGAGAACACAATGCTACGGACCTTGTCCACAGGCAGTGTTAAAAACTCAGATATATAATCTACCTATATACTTGAGTATAAGCTGACCCGAATATAAGCCAAGGCACCTAATTTTACCCCAAAACTGGGAAAACTTATTGACTCGAGTATAAGCCAAGGGTGGGAATTGCAGCAGCTACTGGTAAATTTCAAAAATAAAAATAAATACCAATAAAATTACATTAATTGAGGCAAGGGACATGTTTTTTTTTTCTGTGACATTATGCCCCTCCATCTTCTTGGCAACCACCCAAATCTCCTGTTTGTCAATAGCTTTGCATCTAGTTTGCCAACCGCAAGGCTGGTTTGCAGAAGCTAATCCAGGAATTTCTTTTCTGGCACAGTTCTGCAGCTTGTATTTTCCCTCCATATCTCTCTGGTACCCTAGATCTATGACAATAAAAAGCTACAGGCAGGTAGCCGTGTTGGCCTGCCATGTCAAAACAAAATAATAAATAATAAAATTCTTTCCAGTAGCACCTTAGAGACCAACTAAGTTTGTTCTTGGTATGAGCTTTTGTGTGCATGCACGCACGAAAGCTCATACCAAGAACAAACTTAGTTGGTCTCTAAGGATGCTACTGGAAGGAATTTTATTATTTTTTATTTTGTTTTGAATAAAAAGCTAGATAGGGTGAGGAACCTTTGGCTAACAGGCCAATCTGCTGGTGAGCAGAGGGCTCAATCCTGCTTGGTGCTGCTAGCAAAGCATGTTCTCCCCATCCTCACCTCAAGGTCAACATTTACAGATGGTGAGACCACCCACAATCAGTCTAGTTGGATGAATGGTTTGACTTCACTTCTGCTTGCTGCCTTTATGCAAATCCAGGATTGTGATGCAGCAACTACAAATCCTCCAGTGGGGGCTGCCACCACGAAAGCCTTTCTTCCTAGGGAAAGAAAGGTATCTTGTGGACCCTAAGCTAATTCTGGACTAAATTTCACAAGCCCACAGGTTTAATTTTTATCTTACCTGACATTTCCAGCAATGATGACAACGAACACAGGTGCTTTCCTCGTCCACAAAAGGGCCTCTCTACCCGACTAAAACACACGGGCAAGAAAGACACAGCCCAGGGCTTTGAGCCGAGGGAGCCAAAAGCAACCCAGGCCCCTTTACACTGACCCTGAGGCGGGAAGGTATGGCAGAAAGTGCCAGGAGCACTGCCGTGCATGCGTAGGAACTGCTCAATGTTTGTTTGTGTCACTGGTATATTAGTGTATCAAAGGAAACACCGGATTAGTAATAACAAGGAGCAAATGGGCGGGAGGGGGGGGAATCAAGGGGTAATGTGTCAAGACCCAGAGCAAATTCAAACATGCATAAAGTTATAGATATAGAACTGTTCATCATGCTTCATATTGCTAGTTTGAAAATACACCTGCAATGAGCATCCCATAAAAAGGGGGTTGATCTATTCATGCAAGAGTTTACTGAAACAGGCTCCTCATATGATACTGTGATGTTATAATTTCCACATAAGAACTATACTATCTCATTTAGGCACAGCTGATCACTTTATGATGAAACATGAAGCATGCCAAGTTTCTCAAATAAAAACAAGTGTATGAATTCTATACTGATCAAGAATCAGTATAGAATGAAATTTGTACTATGTTGTACTTGGCAGGAGTTCAACCAACATAAAAGCTTTAATGATCTGAACAACGAAGAATTTGATAGTTTATTTCAGGAATGGAAAGGCTTTGCCCTTCAGATGTTGTGGAATTCCTCTTCCCATCATCCTTAGCCTAGATGGTCAATGATCATGGATAATGTGAGTTGTAGTCCAACATCATCTATAGGGCTACAGGCTCGCGATCCCTGGTTTAGCTGACTCATTTCATCAGAAGTCAATATCAGTCACATCACAAAGTCCTTTGAAAAAAATCATAGATATATTGAGACCATTCTTTTGGAAGTTTCTCCATTTCTCTGAATATGTTAAGTTGTCCAGAAAACTATTCTTATTATGCTACTTTGTACACTGGGATTTCAAATTGACTTTTCAAAATCATAATACATCCAAAGGAAGAAATAGTGTTTTATAGTGACATAACACAAAATAAGATATTTAACTTCCTATTTTCTCAAAAGCCTCTACTATCAAAAGCAGATAACCTAAAATAAACTTACAGCTATCTAACTTGTCAGTGACTGTGAGATAGCAAAGTAAAGCTCAACCCAAGAGACAAGGACTCAATGGGCAGCAGAAAGCAAAAAGTACTGGCAAAGAACAAATACGGCTCAAAGTAACCACTGGAAACAGATATTAAAGCATAGTTCCAAAATTGCAAAAATCTATGTATCATTTGAACTTGACAAAAACGTTGTGCCTTCTTCCTTTGAGTATGGCATTGTCCAGTTTCTAACCTACACTAATTTAACAGTGGCTAGTGCAATGCAAACTATTTCATTGCAAATTTCCAAGTTCTTCTGAAATTGTAAACATCATCCAATATTAACACTGGATTTCCCATAAGATCTTTGGCAAGTTTGTTCTAAAACTCAGATTTCACAATTCTTGACAAAAATAGCCACTCGTTTGTTGTTAGCATCTGTCTATCTTGGGAGACAATGGAAAAAGTGTAAACTCAAACTGTTGAGATTTACAGCACCTGCTGTGACTGTCGAGAATGATAGGAGAGAGACATATTTTGCTGCAGCTGGGGCAGATGAAGGCATCTGGTTGTGCTGCTACAGGTGCACCATGGCATGTCTTCTCTCTGCACTCCTTCCCACAGTCATTCCTCCTTTGGTCACTACCGTGGTATACAACCTGACTGTCCGTCTCCAGGCACTGTGGTCTTCTGCAAGGGATTCCCACACAGTAGGGTTAATGTTGCCAGCCTTCATATCATGTCTGCAGACCTCTTTGTAATGCAGAGAAGGTACTTAGGAGAGAGGAATTAAGACTGCTTTCAGCATTTCTGTCCTAATGCAGAGAAGGTACTTAGGAGAGAGGAATTAAGACTGCTTTCAGCATTTCTGTCCTGGGGCTTTACCACACGCCTGAGAGTTGATGGTGTTTTTTCTGTTCATCCAGGGAGGGAGGGACATCCAGCTCTTCCAAGAAATGCAGAGTCTGGATGCTATCAATTGCCTTGTTGGAAACCATGTTTTCCCACTAGTACAGTTCTTGATAGTGCTCTGCCCATCACTTCACCTCCCAACAAGGTTTTCAGTGGTGCAGTTTTCCTGTCTATTGGTCCAAAGGCTGTCTTCATGCCTTCAAAATTACAGTGGTACCTCTGGGTGCGAATGGGATTTGTTCCGGAGCCCCGTTCGCATCATGAGCAGTCCACAACTCGAAGCGCCGCGTCTGCGCATGTGCGTGACGCAATTCGGCACTTCTGCACGACATCATTTGACGCGCCTGCACATGCGCGAACCGCCGAACCCAGAAGTAACCCGTTCCGGTACTTCTGGGTTCAGCGCATGCGTATTCCGTGACGAACGCAACACGCAGCGTTCGCAACACGAGGTACGACTGCACATCTTGTGATGCTTGCCGCACTAAGAAAGGCAAGAATTGCTAAATAATGTGCCAATATAAAAACCAGATATTAAGGACTCTGTTGCATTTCAAAATGCTAGAATAATTAGCCTTTCCTCAAGACACAGAAAAGCAACCAAGTAACTTGGAGGGCCCCTCTGTGGGGAAGATATTCCACAACTGCAATGTCACTACTGGGAATACCCAATTCCTTCCCACTACCAGAGGTAATTTTCTGGAAACAGAGTAAAATATCCCCCAAGGATCTCAGTAGCTTGTAAATGATTATAAACTGACCACCGTACACAGAGGAAAAACCTGAAAAGTGCTGATACTCAATCTGACTTCGTAAGAGTACATAAGAAAAGGCTTGCTGGATTGTATCAGAGGCCTTTCTAGTCCAGCGCTGCTTCCCACAATGATCAACCAAATGCCTATGGCAAGCCCACAAGCTGGATGTTGAGGGCAATAGCCCTCTATTGCATTGTTCAACAGCAACTGGTATATTGAAGGCAGTATACAGACATAACTAGTAGCCACTGAAAGGCTTAACCTCACTGGAATTTGGCCAGTCTCATTTTAAATCCTTCTTAAACTGAAGTTGGTGCTAGTGTTTCTGGTCAATTTTAACAATAGTAGCACCACAGATATTTCAGTGCACAGGCATACCAATTCTTGAAAGTATCACTGGCAGTGTCAGAAACTCATATATATAAGCTAGGCACCAAATGGCTCCTTAAACCAGGCTTACAGTTGCCAAAAAGGAAAGCCTAGTTGCCATTTTTGGAACAGACAACTCAAATATCGTATTCTGCAATACAACTTTTTGGTTCCTGAAGCTCATTCTGATTGTGAAGATAAAATATGACTGACAGAATTCTACAGGACGTTTTCCTAGTCTATGAAAGCAGTCCAGATCTGAGGACCCCCCAGGCATGCAACTCCAGATGATGGACACATCAGGCGCCATCCTGGCATCTTCACTTGGTTGCAAGTGGTCGATAGCCAGGTTCAAAATGTGTCTGGCACCTGGTGAGTTTCGAATGCTGGTACCAAGTTATGGCTACAGGGTTTCTAAAGTTAGCTTCAATTTGAAATCAGAAGTACCTGTATCATCTGAAAAATAAGTCAGCTTTTTTTTAGTAGAAGAGTTTGGATTTGATATCCCGCTTTTCACTACCCGAAGGAGTCTCAAAGCGGCTCACATTCTCCTTTCCCTTCCTCCCCCACAACAAACACTCTGTGAGGTGAGTGGGGCTGAGAGACTTCACAGAAGTGTGACTAGCCCAAGGTCACCCAGCAGCTGCATGTGGAGGAGTGGAGACTCGAACCCGGTTCCCCAGATTACGAGTCTACCGCTCTTAACCACTACACCACACTGGCTCCAAGCTGTAATTGGAGACCAGTCCACACCAGATTAAAAACAAACAAACAAGTAGCAACCATCTCTAATTGGAAATAAATAACTGGTGAGATCTTCCATATCCATAAACTATTATTTCTGGTTATTTATTCACTGTTATAACAGGTGGGAAACTTGTGGTACTCAATTTGTTGTCAGAGCCCCCAATTCCCATCACTGTAGCCAGCATGACCAAAGGTCAGGGATGATGGGAGATGTGGTCCAGTAACACCTGAATAGCCATAGGTTCCACAGCCCTGTAATAGGTCATGAACAAATCAAGCCCCATATGGCAGCTTACTAATAATGGGTATATCCATCTGAGCGCTCTGAAGCAATTATTGTACAAGCACATATAGTCACATGGATTTTGCATTCTGTCAATATATCCTCCCTGAGTTATTCAGGAAATTCAAACAGGATGGCCTGCATTCAAAATGGAGGTTTTGGAATTATTTTTGTGTCAGTCACATTTTTATTATTTATATATAGTCACTAGGCAATATAAATCACAAAAAAAGAAATCCAAGAGTAAGTTAAACATATAAATTTCCAGATTTGCCACCTATCAAAATTGTAAGCTCTCTAATTCATACATGGGCTTCAATATCTGGAACCTTTTCAACTTGGATCCCAGGCCCACCTAAAGGCAAAGGGCTAGTCACAACAGTAGCTAACTCCACAAATGCTAAAAGGCAATGTCTTAAATGCTCTGGAAATCCTGGCTTTATATTAGCAGCAACTAGGCCCAAGCAATGTTCAATTTTAAAATGGTGCTGTGATCCATGATAATAACCATATATGCCTGGTATGTGGCTGCCTGAAGCAATTATCACTGATTAAATTCAGTCTCAGTGACACTTTGTATTACTTTCACCACCACCAACAAGGAGTTCCAACTATTATTGCCAGTTGGTTGGTTTTATTTAAATCACAGGCTTACCATTCTGAAAGCAACACTTTCCTCCTCCTTCCATATGTACACATGAAAAAGCAGAATAGAAAATTCACTTCTACAAAAATAAATGCTTGTGCTAGCTTAAGCGAGAAAGCTTCAAGGCCAAATGGATTCAGCAAAGTATAAACATAATTTCATCACATGTACATACTGAAGTTGAACAAAATTTTCAAAATGCTAGGTGAAAAACTTTCACATAACACGGCATTAAACTTGAACATTCTAACTTTCTTACATATACAGTGGTACCTCTGGTTACATACTTAATTCGTTCCGGAGGTCCGTTCTTAACCTGAAACTGTTCTTAACCTGAAGCACTACTTTAGCTGCCGCTGCGCCACCAGAGCACGATTTCTGTTCTTATCCTGAAGCAAAGTTCTTAACCTGAAGCGTTATTTCTGGGTTAGCGGAGTATGTAACCTGAAGCGTATGTAACATGAAGCGTATGTAACCAGAGGTAAACTGATGTTATCAAACCACATCTCTCATCAAGCCTGCAATTACTGTCTTTGAAAAGTCATCCACATATCACAAAAATGAATTCCAGATTTTTACTATGACTTTGCATTTGAACATATCTTAAGATATACATTTCAACACTCCTGGAGTCACAAAACTAAAGTATGGCACAGGTATGTTGCACAAGGTCATAAAGAAATAAAATGGCAGGGAAAATGCTTCCCAGAAATTCCTGACACTACTAACCAGTAAAAAGGCCCTACTCAGAAAATATATAAATTTTAGAACAAAGGAACTGCCTATATTCCGATATATTTGTAAAGTTTACACAAGACATGAAATTTTATTCCACAGATGAAGAGTAGGATCCATGTTGATATGTATATGTATTCAAGTACAAAATGCAAATGTAGTGTAATTAGAGTTTCCAAACCTTATTACAAGAGAGTCCCCCCCTCACCTTAAGTTTTACAAAATTGCCATTGGTGTTGCATGGAATGTCAACTAACCACAATCTTTAAATTCCCATCACATTTACATAAGTTATACTTACCACAACATCCACCCAAAACACAGACATAGTAAATAGTTTTGTTGTAATTGGCATACATTTATGATTAAGTATAAAGAAAACTTTCACAGTGCGCAGATAAAACTGTAATTCACAATGCTGGCTCCTATCAGTGCTCCTGTAGAGGAACAGAGGCCTCACGCCATAAAAAGGTCTAGGATTTTCAAGCATCCAAGGCTTGGCTTAGGGAGAAAGACTGACAGCAACAGCTGAGAGTATCCTGTATTGATCCTGTAACATCCTGGCATACCAGGGAGGGTGGCAGTGAAGAAAGCTTTCTGGTGACATAAATAAACTCAAGAGTCTGTAAAAGTATTAAGGTTGTCGTGCATTCCTAACTTTATGAAGGAGTATCTTATTTAAAACAGAATAACCTGCATTTTGGGTGAAGAATCCCACACCTTTCAACTTACCTCTAGCCCTAACTTGCACAAATGTTCTCTAAAACCCAAACCACAGCAGTGGGTCTACTTATCAGAGGTGTGATTCCATGCTGCCTGACCTGAATCTAATATTAATAAAGGGATATAAAATGTATTTTGATTCACAGCAGAGGGCATCCCCCACACCCCTGGCAAGTGACTCATAAAACCCCCACCCCACCCGTGTCCTACTTGGGGGACTGAACACACCACAGTAAAATAAAATTCAGAAACTTCCTTTCCCACCCCCCCTTTCACCAAGGTAACAACCCCCCCAAAAAAGCCTTCCAACACAAAACCCTCCAAAAGAGGGTTCTCAAGGTGCTTCACAAAGTCAGCCCTGCCCTGTCCCGGAAAACGAAAGGAAGCCCCTTCGCACGTTACACCGCTTTTCAGGAGTGTCCAAAACGAAAAAGCGTTACCTCAACACTGCGGGGACACGTAACGTACCCAGAACTTGGGCTCTCCCCACGACTCTCCCTCACCATTGTCCCTCCCAAAAACCACCCACCACCCATCCCCGCACCCCTAGCCTCACACACCTTTTATCCTCCCCACCCACCCACCCCCAAAAAAGAAACCGCTCAACCTTCCACTGTCTGCCCGCTCCGGCCTGGGCCAAAGGCCCCCCAGCTCCAAGGGAGGCGGCCAAGGGCCGCCCTCCTACCCACCCCTCCGGCCCCAAGCGCGCAGTAACGGGCCGTCTCCCCCCCCCCGCCGCCGCGGCCGCTCCTCCCCGGGCTCCCAGCGGCGAAAGGGCGAGGCGTACCTTGTAGAAGGCCCCGTTGGAGCCGCGCACTTCCACCGTCAGCTCCTCCATGTTGGGGCCGCAAAGGACGCCGGGACGGGCTTCTAGAAACTATCTCCACCTGAGGGGGAGAGAGAGAGAGCGAGAGACTGGAGGGAGGGGAAAGAGGGAGGGACGGGGGCGCCCTCGGGGCTTTTCCCCCTTCCTCGCACCCGACGCAGGCCCAGGGCCGAGGGAGGAGCGGAGCAGGCGGAAGGAGAAGGAGGAGGGAAAGGGGCGGGCGGCGCCGCCCTCGAGTCTCCGCCGCCGCCGCCGGCGACTCACGGAGGCGGAGGGATCTCCGCCCCCTCAGGCCTCACTGCCCCCCCCTCCCACCTCCTCCGCCGCCTCGCGCGCGCCTCAAGGGCGGGCGACGCCTCCTCAGGCCGCGAAACGGGAGAAACAAGATGGGGGACGAGGGTTCTTTTCCCCCGCTCCCTTGGACAGGCAGGAGGCGGGTGTTTTATTTTATTTTATGCTACCTTTCCTACTAAGCGGGGGTTTCACCGTCTCCTCCTCACGACGTCCTTCTCCCGCTTCTTCGCGCACACGCGCTAGAGAAACGCCGCCTCACGCGACGGTTTGCTCCAGGAAAGCCCTCGCAGGCGGGGGCGGCGTGTGGGGAAAAACGCCTGTCGTTTAAAGGCGCCTTGAATCAAACCCAAAGGGGGGGATCCGCGTGCCCACATCTATAGACGCGCGGCCTCGGCACAGTCGCTGGCCCCGTGACGGGGGAGAAGCTGCGTTCAGACGTGCACGCAGAGGTGCTCCCTGTCGCCGCGCGGGGGTGGGCAGTGGGAATTGCCGCCGGCCGTAGCGAGAAAGTGCGAGCGCGCAAACACGCCAAGCTGAGGCCAGAGTCGCCCTGCCCCAAATGAGCTGTTGGCTTTGTTTACACGCAAGATTAAAGAGTCGTTGGCTACATGCAAATGTCTAGACCAGTATCGTGTTTCCCCGCGCACAGAGACCAGAGGTTCACCAGCCGGTCATGAAGGCAAGAGCCCCAAACTTGAATGTAATCTGGGTGTAAAGCCCGGGCGGGGGGAGCGGGGCGGGGTCCGGATCCAGCTGACCTGCTTTTCAATGATACTGTAGTGTTCCCTTGTTTTCACTGAACGCACCTGAGATTAGCGACCAAATCCATCGCAGTGTTGGCAAGTGGGGCGTTGTACTCCATACTCTGCCACGAAACTCTGAAATTTCTTTAATAAGAGAGGCTCTCAGAAGCATCTTGGCAGCGTTTTGCGGGGATCACTCTGGCCATGCTAATGTGCACGCAAAGATAATCTAAAACATGCAAATAATTAAACCAACATAAACCAAAATGCCATCAGAATAATTCAAGTAAAACATCAGAAAAAGTTGAAACGCGTGAGAGAAGAAAAGCATTGAGGGAGGCTGGTATTGCACCCCACGGAGCACCTGCTGCTTTTTTTAACCACACAGTAGAGTTTTCCTGGTGCAGTAGTATTGGGGAAAGGCCAACATTATTGTTATGTACTGAGTTGATTATAATGAAAAAATAGAACAATATTTGCTGCACTCAGGCCCAATGTTACTTTCGTACTAGTTTTCTTCCCTGCCGTTCACTATGATGTAATGGTGGGCACAACAAATATTTTTGAAGTGTGTTAAAAGTGAAACTAAACATTTATTTGTCTTATTTCTAGACCACACATAAGAGATTCTTAAAAAGGATCTAGATAAAACAGTCCTATAATGCTATTATCAAGAACAATGAAAAACTACTGGTAATTAGGTAACTTACTGCTTAATTTAAAGGTGGGGGACTATGTTGCAGGTAGTTATTTGAAAACTATTTATGGTAGATTGTCCCCAGTGCAAATGCATACAGGTTGCACCTAGACATACAACAGAAGAGCTACTCTTCCTTTGAAAATACAAAATCCATAAGATTTGAATCTACTAAGATTCTGCTAATTTAGAAAGAAATTGACTTAGAGCCATGAGAAGCACCCACAAGGCTATATTTGGAATATTATTCATAGTTCTGGACCAATAATGATGAGGCTTAACTTGGCGTGCTGCAATCTACATGTGAATTTGCCCGATTAAAGTTGTTTGTGATGGAAATATAAATGCTGGTGTGTTTAGGAGGCAAAGTGTATTTCACAGGCTGACGGCCAGTTATTTCTGCAGGAAAAAAATTAAAACATTTTGAGGGGACGGCTAAGGAAGGAGCAACACAGAACAATTGAAGCTTGAAATATTGATTATACTAAATCCTTTTTAAGTTTACATGATCAATGTACATGTGACTGAATGTGACAACACTCTTTGCCTAAAATAATAGGATTTAAGTCAACAAGCAGCCTGATTCTCAGGGTTCTCAGACTTGCTCTCACTCGTGTTCTGCCTAAAAGGAGCAAGGCCTACCCCTTTCCAAAGAATTTCCATAGACTTAAGGAGGCTGGTAGAGAAATGATTGTTTCAGCATGCATCTGGAATGCTTCTTGGAACCCATAGATTGGTTTCAGTGGGATGAAATAATTTTAAAGCAGCACTATTGTTGACAACCAGTCAACAGCCATTTGCAGGACTGAGAAGCAACATGGGGCAGTAATATACCTAAAATGACCAATGGTATGCATACGCTTGTACATGTATGGATATCTATGGCACTGGCAAACGAAGCCACTTGGCTACCCGGAGCAGCAAACCCAGGTGCACCCCCCGGGGGTGGGGTGTCGCTCCATAGCATGCATGCGCAGCATTGCTCCATAGCGCGCATGCGTTGTATGGAGCGGCACATGCACGCTATGGAGCAGCAGCACGGCAAACCCCGCAAGCTAGCTTGCAAACCTGCTCAGCCGGAAAAAGGAAAGCGTGTGCCGAGCACGTTTGCAAACAAGCCGTCGGTGCGCGCTTTTTACCAGGTGGTGGAGCTCGGCTTGGGTTTTGCGGGGGGTGCGCCCTGAGTGTCACCCCCCTCCAGGGTGGCACCCAAGGCGGGCCACCCCCAGCGCACCCACCTTGCTCCACCCCTGATCTATGGATTATTCAATGCTTGGACCTGGTTCACACATGCACAAATATTTAATGATTTCTAATCTCCAGATTTTATTTCACTTTATGATTGGCAGTAATGTGAAGCACTAGTAAATAAAAAAACCCAAAAAAACTCTAATCATCTGCATCCTCACTCACGGAATAAGGAGCAGAAAATGCATTAGTGATCGTGATGATGTAGCCCCAATAAAAATTAAGCACCAGGCTTCCTCTGTTTATAAACTAAACTGAATTTGCCCTGCTGTCAAATGTTCCAGGTCATCTGCCAACAAAGTTATAAATTGTGTTCTCCGATTCCACTGGGTTTCTTTTGCATCCTTTGAGCCCTGAGGTTGGAGTCTGCTCCAAACTGCAATTTGTACCATATTCCATAATAATCCTAGCTAACTGGGTTTTCAGCCTGTCTACATAACACTGGGATTTCCCCTCCCCCTGCTGGGTAGAATTGGTACTTCCAAGCAAAAGTCTTTTTCCAGCATGGGAAATGTTAGTGAAGACTGTTGGAGAGAAATGGCCGAGTGTTAGATGCTGAATACATTAAAACGTTATTAATAAAACTGGCTAGTAGGAGACTAATGAGAGGAGTGAGAAAAGAGACATGAGAAGGCAGAAATGAGATGGACAATGAATAATAGAAAGGATAAAAGAGAATACAGGGCAGTGCAAGAGGGGAAAAAAAGAGCTGAAAATATATTTCTGTGTGCATGTTATATATGTGACTTAACCTTCCCTTTGAGAAAAGTCAGCATGATCCAGAGGCCTAGGAAATTTAGGGGCAAATCTTACAATTTCTGTGAACTTCCAGAGTCACATCCATATACATTTAAAGCACTACTTTCCCTGAGAAATCCTGGGAACTGTAGTGCTGAGAGTGGTTAGGAACTGCCACTCACAAAGCTATAATTCCTAGCACCCTTAACACACTATAGTTCCCAGGATTCTTGGGTGGGGGTGGGGACTATGACTGTTAAAGTGGTATAAAGACTCAGCTATACAGCTGCAAATAAAATGTTTTAAGTGCAATACAGTGGTACCTCTAGTTGCGGACTTAATCCATTTCGGAGTGCCATTCACACCCCGAAAAGTCCGCAACTAGAGCACCTCTTCTGCGCATGTGCACGGCAAAACCCGGAAGTAAACACTTCCAGGTTTGCCGCGTTCTTGAAAAAAAAGCAACCTGAAGCGGCTGTAACCCGAGGTCAGGTGTTGTCAACCTGGTCCCTATTGCCCACTAGTGGGTGTTTCAGGATTCTAGGTGGGTGGTAGGGGGTTCTATGGCACAAGCTGAATCCTCCCTTCCATTGAGCACTGGTGGGCAGTAAGGAAATTTTACCATCAAGAAAGATGCATTAGGGGGCGGTAGATATAAAAAGGTTGACTCCCCCTGCACTAGATGGTGATGGCCTTATGGAAAATTCAATGTAATTTTTAAAAAGCATTTTCAAAACATTTTTTATGTGTGTGTAGATTCCACTTAAGAGAGCTTCAAATATTCGGTGAGGATGTGCTGGGTATATTTGAACAAGTCGCTCACTCTCAGTCTCAGTTTCCCAACTGCAAAATATGAAGTGTAGAGGTGGACTTCATAGGGCTGTCCCTTGCTGGTTTCTACAACAGCCCAATAAGATCAGGCACTATACTTCTTATTTTGCAGTTGGGGTGTGACCATTCAGATTGGAGTAATTTTAGTAATGCAATAGGCGGTTGCTATGACAACTACCCTGGGATTTGTTTATTATTTTAAAGAGCAGTATATAAATAAACAAAGGATGGAGCATAAAATGATGTATGAAGGTGCTCCTTTGTCTGGAGAAGGACAAAAGTCCTTGCTGCCAAGTGCAATTATGTTTCTCCCCACATGGCTGCTTCTTTGGAGAGGAGTCACTGTTTTGTAAAATTTGCTGATTCGTATTGCATGTTTTTGGAACATACATTTAAAGCACCCCACCCCAAAATAATCCAGAGAACTGTAGTTTACACCCCTTAATTCTCAGCACCCTTAATGTACCTTTACACTTCCTATGATCCTTTGGGGGGGAATAACTACAAAATTCTTTAAATGTATAGCATGTTTTCAACCTGATATGGTGGACCTGTGCATGGGTTGTACTACATCCATCTAAAGATGGGAGTTCACATGAATTAATATTCCTCCTAAAAATAATAATCCCAAACCCTCCCTCTGCATAGATAACTGTCATGGAAGACAGTTCTAGCCTAGCCTTCCCCCAAAATTGAATTACCACAGGGCAATGGAAGCTTGCCCACCCTTATCTTTCAAGCATTTGGAGCTGCAGTAAAGGATAATGTGTACACAGTCTGGGCGCCAAGTAATATTTTGTAAGATCACCTGCTACACTTCATATTTTGCAGATGAAGAACTGAGGCTGAAAGAGTGGATGACTCGTTCAAAGCTATCGAGGAAGACCATAGAAATGAGAGTTTTGCCATCGTCCAGCCGCCCAGACACTGAGGTTCACTTCTGAGGGCCTTCTGTAGGTTCCCTCGCCGCAAGAAGTAAAGTTACAAGATGTCAAACAGATAAACAACTATATAACTTTCCAAAGACATACGATATCGGAAAGCTTTTAATGTTCGATATCTCATGTTGCAGGCTTCCCAGGGTGGTTGGGGCAACACAGTCAGATGGTATGGAGTATAAACTAATATATTATTAAAAACAAAATTTAAAAATTCCTTCCAGTAGCACCTTAGAGACCAACTAAGTTGTGTCCTCTGGACCACACCAACATAAACTGAGGAGAAAGGATAACTTTGACAAACAAAAATCAAGATAATGTATCCATATCTAGGGCTTCATAATAATCCTCCAGAACCCTACAAATACCTGTTGAGAAGCAATTTGGAAATCTCCCACACGTGTTTAAGTCTGAATTACAGGTGCAGCAAGGGCCACGTCCTGCTGTAATTTAAAATGTTCCCTAAGTCAGTCTCTGCTTATATATATTTAAAGCCCTGTACTTTTGTTAGATCAATGCTTCTTCTTTACCCAATTTAAACTACCTCCGTCTTTAATAGGAATTTTCCCCCAACTTCCTCTCCCCCCCCCTTTTTTTGGTAAAACTTTATTATGTTTCATTGCCCCCTTCTTTTGAACACACTGGTTCTCAGAAAGCTCTGTGTGAAATTTTTAGAAGGTTTAGAAGGTTTTTAAACATTGGTGAAGATAGATGCATATATTGAACTCAAAGGACCTTATTTTAAAAGAAATTTGCCAGATACCCAGACCTCTGGTTGGTGATGCTCATTGAAGGATACAGAATCCATCAGCCACATTATTATTTTTACATCTGAACTTTTTTTTTTTAATGTAGCAGATAGACTTGAAACTTACAGGGTCATTTGCCCAGCATGTAATGGAATGTCCTGAGTTATAGATTCTAATTAGCTCGACCATCTTCAATAGGCTTGTACCACCAGCGCTGTCTTACCGATTTCCACTTGGCTTTATCTGTTTCTTCTTTGTTACAGCTGCAACCTGATCTTATCAATCCTTTGATAATAAATATTTCAATTACCCCAGGGAGAAGCTTTCAGCTTTATGAAGCATTGATGTCTTCCCTATTTGTTCTTCTGTTGAAGAGCACTTCAAAAGAAGAGTTTCAGGGGAAGTAATCTGATAAAATTAGGATAAAGTCTTGTGGACTTTCACTGCTGATCCTCTCACACACACAGTCCGCCTGTAATCTGAGCTGAAGAATCTGCCAACTCAGTTACAGTAAGGGCTCTGATTCCTTTAACTGTAGAAAAGATGTGTACCTTAAAACTTGGAGGGAAACTATATGTTACATGCCTGTTTTTGTGAGGTTTGGGGGGGGGTTAATGGGGAAAAAAGCATTGGAAAGCTGACATTTTGGACAGAGCAGTTGCAAGGGAGGAAGTGCTTAACCTTTTCCTCAGCAGCCATCCCCCTTTCAAAACACATCTGCCCCAAGTTGCCCCACAATGGAGAGGTGTGTGTGACTACCCTTTTGGATAAACAAAATGATGTTCTACTTATTGCAGGTTTCTGAGACTGCTTTTCATTTAAAACAAAAACCTGGAACATATTGTTACAAATTGGAGCTGGGCAAGGATCCCATAAATTCCTGGGTGCCAAATCCTCGCCATAATTCCTGGATTTAGTAAAAGTTAGAAATAATCAAGGTTTGATTAAACTGTGCCAAACTCTGCTGGATTTCTCACAGTAAGAGCTGTTCAACAGTGGAATAGTCTCCCTCGGGAGGTAGTGGACTCTCCTTCCTTGGAGGTTTTCAAGCAGAGGTTGGATGGCCATCTGTCATCGATGCTTTAGTGAGATTCCTGCATTGCAGAGGGCTGGACTAGATGACCATTGGGGTCCCTTCCAATTCTATGACTTGGCTTATCCTAAGAAGCCAGAACAAAGCTAATAATGGCCGAGCAGTGAACAGAGACTCTCAAGCCCACCCCCTCAAGAGAAAATGAGGAAAGCCCCTCCCTGATGTGAGAGGCAGCAGAAACAAAAAGCCAGAGTTTGAGGAGGGAGGGGCAGAACTGCAGTGGGCAATGAGGTAAGCAAACAGGAAACAAGTGTCCGTTTTACAAGCTGAGGGGATAGGCAGAGCAGAACAGTCCTGTTTTAGGCTACAGAGAGGGTCAGACACAATGCTTGGAGTCTCTTGGAATCTGAAGCTGCAGCAATGGAAGGAACGGGACTCTCTTGGGATGTGAATGCTCTGCTCTCCCTCCACCTACGCTCAGGTGTGTATGTGTGTAATTAAACCGTATATCACAAGGACACCACCATCTCTGCTGTGCCTCTTTGTTCTGAAAGGAAACACAGACACAGACCCCTGGTACACACGCCTGGTACCTCTGGAATCTCATACTGCTCAGAGATTGGGGTGGTGTGTTACAATATGATAAAAACTACCTTCCACTCAGATCCACACCATACATTTAATAAACTATATAATGGAAACCTGTGTGATTTGACCCCTATACCCACAGGTCACTGGGGTTTTTTGTGGGGGGGGGCAGAACTTTAAAAATAATGATTAATCCAGCTAAATAGGGATGTTGTTGCTGGCATCCATCTGTCTTGAGACAATGGAGTGTGCCTCCGGGGGTGGAAGAATCACAGCACCCACTGCAGCTGCAGAGACTTGTGACTTGTTATGCTGCTTTCTGCATTGTTTTTAGCAGTACTGAAGTTACCCCCCCCCCAGGCAGTGTGTATGAAGGTCCTAGGCTGCCCCGTCAACAAGACTCCCCTTTTGGCATCGCTGATGAGGTCCAAAGGAGGAGGCAGAGCTGGCTGCAGGAGGAAGTTGCCAGAAGGAGGCGAACAAGGCACCATCCAACTGTCTTAGGGATTCCACTCTGGATTTGTGTAGGATTTGCCGAGGGATATCCCTGCAAGTCAGCGGAATTTTTGGATCAAGAGTTTTCTTTCTCCTAGACGGGCTCCCTTCCCAATTTAAATGATAGGCTTGTGACCAGTATAGACATATCCTAGAAAGAGCTTTTATAAAAAGGCGTTAACAAAGCAAAAGCAGAATGAAAGTCTGAAGACATATCTATAACAGATCTAGTAAGCAGTGGCGATAGTTAGAAGCAATATCATATTTTCATTCATAATCACCAGGATCAAAATGTTGATAAACTCCTTAATTCCTGCATGATCCTGAGTTTATGCCATGTTAACTCAGAAATTGCAAACTCAATGAATATAGTTGAGAAAAATAATCACAAAGCATGTTACATGTCTCCGTACAAAATGTTTTTTTTGGAAAAAAATTCCTTAAAATAATCCATTACATTTGAAGTCCCAAGTTTGTTTGTCCTGTTTCCCTTCTATAAAACTTGTTCTGTTGCCTACAACATTGTTAAGAGGGTAGCATCTGATTATGCTTTCTAGTTCAGTTTCCTCTTCGGATAAGAAAAAGAAGAAGCTTCAACTGCTGTTGCTTTTGCATCTTCTTCAGTAGCTTTCCCTTATATTAGTAATGATGACCTTGCCAGTTCACGCTTTCTTCTTTTCCTTTTACGCTTTCATAACGTTCAACAGACATTGTATGAAATTGAATCCCTCATTATTGTCTCTATCTTGCAATTTAATTTGTTGACAGCATTGAAGTTTCCTAATGTCTCTTGAAAAAAAGCTGGAACATACTAATTCCAACAATCTACTCATGATGAGAGTTATAAAGTTCCAAAGAAGATAATCTTTCCCAGTGGCATGAAAATCCTGTCATTCCTTGCTTTACTGTTGTTAAGCCTTTGTATAAGCCTCTCTATGTGTGTGTCTCTCTCTTTTCTCCTCACATCAGAAGGACGTTTCAGTGTTCTCCCTAATCCCTAATACTGGGCAAGGGCACAAAATGGTATCCACAAGGTCGGAAGAAGTAAACAAGGCTGCTAATACAACAATGTTTATTTTAAAATCAATACCTCGGGGGATTTTTTTTTACGTAGTCAACATACAATCAAGATTTACAGCATCTCTTTTGCCAGTGAAAAACATCTCTTGAAGAAACTGGCTTCATTCTGTAAATAAAAGTGCATTGCAGATTGAGTCTGCATTACCCTGCTGTGTGTCCTTGTGAAAACATATGTAGGCGGACCCGGCAATGGGGGATTTATCCAATGATGTTGTAAGTGGGCGTATTTCAATATTGGAATTGCCACTTCCTCCTTCATTCACCTGAAGCATGTGCAGGGAGGAAAAGGCATGGATAACCTAATCAATGAGAGTTTTCAAGCGCACCCGGGATCTAGAATCAATCAAGACAAAGCCGTGCCTTGAGGATGAGAATGAAGGATTTTAACTACATTTTTGTGCTACACAGTTGAGTATGTACACAGCCTAGAGGAGAAAGAGGACTACTAGGTCTTGCATTGGTGACAGAGCAACACCATTCTCCTGGGCCAGGGCATGCAATGGATATGCCACATTCCACATGTTACAAGGAATTCGTTCTATCATACAGGAAACTGAGGCTTGGTGGGTGCCTCTGCCAATACTATTCAGAGGGTTCCTGTCGTGCCAGAAGCATGTATGGAATCTCATGCAGATTCCTGCATTATTGATTCCCTGTGTAAACTCAACACATGACCACATAATCTTCTGCAGTGTGGATGCAGAGTGTTCTGAGCTATTCTTTTAGTGCACACAGGGTCAACCTTGCCTTTCCCGCATGGTCCCTCATTCCTCGTATTGTCAGGGCAGCTGCAGTTAACTCAGATGTAAGAGAACGGCACCCTGCGCATTCCCAGTAAGGGTGCCAGGTTCAAAGCCAAAAAAAAAAAATCAATTTTCTGCGAAGTCTCCCGATGCTACAGTCTCTCCCGTCTCCTTTCCCTTCCATTCTTGGCCCTTTTACCTGGAATCCTGATCAACTACAGCAAGTTGGGTAATGGAGCAACTGTCAGGGCCAGATCGGAAACAGACAAAAGACACCACGGCTGCTTTTTCTCCATGGTTACTCCTTGCATAGCAGTGGACCAGGATTACAGCTGACTCTTACTTCAACCCTGGCAATGAGACAATAACCTCCACTGCACCTGGGGAGCAGCCTACCTATGACCAGGGCAGGTTTTGCAGCCCACCTAGCTCTGTCCCTCAGAAACCGATGTCTGAGGTGGCTAACTCACTCTGCCTCATGATTGCTCTGCCTCACGACCCATGGGCTGGTAACCTTAAGACTGGATTACTATAATGCACTCCACATGGGGCTGAAATCTGCTGGTAATTGGAGAATGATGCAGCTACATCCCAGATGGAGGCGGCCTGTTTGTGCGCATGTAACACCAGTTCTGAAAGAATTGCACTGGCTGTCAAAATGCTACAGAGCCCATTCTTGTACTAGCTGAAAGCCCTAAACAACTTGGGGCCTGGTTACTTGAGAGAACGCCTGTTCCCCTATACAAGAGCCTGCACAAACAGATCAGCCAGGAGATCTCAGCAGTGGAATCTTTTCCTGAAGTTCAATGGGCAGCCGCGCAGACGAGAACCTCCTCAGAGGGGACACCCCAGCTTTGGAACTCCTTCCCCTCTGTGATACAAGTGGTGCCAATAATAACAATAATTTTATTATTTACAGTATATGCCACCCTTCTGACTGGGTTGCCCCAGCCACTCTGGGCAGCTCCCAACAAAGTATTAAAAATGCAATAAAACATCAACCATTAATGACGTCCCTGAACAGTGCTGCCTTCAGATGTCTTCTAAAACTCAATAGTTGTTTTATCTGTTTGGCATCGGATGGGAGGGCATTCCTCAGGGCGGGTGCCACTACTGAGAAGGCCTGATGCTGCTGAATTTCTGGTGCCAGTTAAAGACCTGATTATTTGTTGAGGCTTTTCCTGGAGTTTAATGTCCAACTGGAGCACTGGTTGTGATCTGCCTGCTTTAAGTGGTTGTTTATATATTTTATTTATGCTTTAACTAGTAACCTGAACTGGAAGTTCCTTTTGCAATGAATAGCAAGGTAAAAATGTTTTCCATACATACCGTACATAAGACTAGAGCTGGCTCTACTGGCCAACCCCTGGCCCCATAAGGACACTTCATACTCCCACTTTATGTTCAAATGCTCCAGAGCCTGAGCCACAGAATTTAAAACCAATCTGAGGACAAAGTGTTTTATTTCTATTATTCCAGATTTTGACCAACAAAAAATGCATCAACGTTAAAAATTGAATATCAGCAAGCATAGGGTTAAATGATGCCAGTTTTAAACAATCTCTTATGTAGCTCAAAATACCTCCAAAGAGGGTGTTGTGTGTGTGTGTGTGTGTGTGTCACTCTCTCTCCTCTTTCATACACACACTTTTTATTTTATCAATGGGCATTTGAATTAACCAGGGGGAAAAACATTTCTCCCTTCCCCCACTAATATTTCATTCTGCTGCTGCCACCTAGGGCATGTTCAGCAATGTATTATGTTTACAAGACAATTTGCAGCTGCAAACTGAGATAAAATATATATTAAGCAACAACATAAATAAAGCTTTCACAAAAAAATCCAAGTTTAAAAAGTTTCTCACGGTCTGCAATATTTCACAAGCATACATACATACTCTGGTTTCTCTTCAGATCATATAAATGTTTCACCTTTTACTAAATATTTCCATGGAGAGGAACTACATACTACATACATAATGTTATTAGATTCTGCCTTTCCATAGTTAAACCATGCCTCAAGGCTGCTACAACATGAAAAAAATGCATAGCTTGCAACATAACAAAAAGCATTAATAAACAATAGAGACAACATTTAAAAATACACAACCAAACCAAACAATTTCCACATAATCAGAATAAGATCTAAAATAATATACAAAAAAAACACACCAACAGCCCCTCCCCTGCCACAACAAAAGCCTCTAAGCCAGTGGCTCCCCAGCTGGCGGTCTGTGGACCCTGAAGGAGGGGTCACAAAACTCAGGGAGTCATGGTTGGCACCATTCACATACAAACTACCATAGCACTATCAACATTTGTCAAAATGTAGGGGGTCCATGGCTTGGCTTTTGGAAAACAAGGGAATCCTCAGCTAATTGGGAACCACTGTCCTTAATACTTACAGCCCACCACATGCTTAACACAACATACTCCATTCTCTAGACATGAATTCCCTTGCAAATTGGAACTTTGGAGCTCTCCCAGACCCTGTAGGGTGTGATCCAATGGCTTTCCCTTCTCCTCACTGCTGGGATTATTCTGCCTCAAGGAAGTCCTCCTACAAACCTTGCTCCCATAGGCTTATAGCCCAGCAAGAGAACTGAACTAACATTTCATGCCTAGAGTCAAAGCTTTGTCACCAGGTATTTCAATGTACTTATTTCAAGCGGGTGGGGAGGATTTGTTATGGAAGGAATAAGCGGAGCTTTCCTTTCCCTCAGATACAACTTTGAGCTGCATACATTTAAAGCTCAGGTTCTCCTCCTTCTCCTCCGCCAAGGATCCTGGGGAACTCCATCATAGAATCCTAGACTTGTAGAATTGGAAGGGAACCCTGAGGTATCTCGTCCACCCCCTGCTATGCAGGAATATGCAGCTGTCCTAGACGGGGATCGAACCTGCAACCGTGCTATTTTCACAGCCCATGCTCTACAAACCAACTGAGCTATCCAGGTGGCTCAACTGGAAATGGCAGCTCTGTAAGCGGTAAAACTATAGTTCCCAACACCCTCAACCATACATGTCCCAGTATTCTTTGCAGGAAGCCATGTGTTTTGAATGTAAGGTTGTGGATGTGAGCTAAAAAATAAATGCCCAGTCAGATAGACAAGTATATTGATTGTCAAAAGGATAGCTCAGTTGGTAGAGCACAAGACTCTTATTCTCAGGCTTGTAGGTTCAAGCCCCACATTGGGCAAAATATTCCTGCACTGGAGGGGGTTGGGCTAGAATGATGACTCTCATGGTCCCTTCCAACTCTACAATTCTATGATTCCACTCACCTCTCTCTTCCCACCTCCACTATCTCTCACCCACCATATCTTCCAGCAGTAGTGTTATGTACTGAGTTGAATAGGATCCAAACTGCAGCAGGCTGATTGGTCCTAGAACAATAGGATTGAGATTGCAGCAGTCTGACTGGTCCCAGAACAATAGGATTGAGATTGCAGCAGTCTGACTGGTCCCAGAACAATAGGATTGAGATTGCAGCAGTCTGATTGGTCCCAGAACAATAGGATTGAGATTGCAGCAGTCTGATTGGTCCGCAGGAGCCACCCAATCCAGCTCCAGGTGGAAGTGAATCTGCACTCTGATTGGCATACAGGCGTATCCCGGAATTAGCCAATCACGTGGGGCCCATTGTGTAAATAGTGTATATAAAGCAAACGTTTTGGGGGAACTACATTCCTCACTACTATGAGCTGAATAAAGAGCATGAAATTCACACTCGACTCCAAGTATCTTTCAAGTAGCATTATTTATTTTTATGCATTTGTGTGAGTGCATCACCCTTCAACCAAAGAGCTCCAAGGCAACAAGTTGCTTTGGATCAACAACAAAGAGCCCTGTGGCACCTTAAAGACTAACACTTTCTTATGGCATAAGCTTTCGTGGACTAGAGCAGGCTTCCTCAACCTCGGCCCTCCAGATGTTTTTGGCCTACAACTCCCATGATCCCTAGCTAGCAGGACCAGTGGTCAGGGATGATGGGAATTGTAGTCTCAAAACATCTGGAGGGCCGAGTCTTGAGGAAGCCTGGACTCGAGCCAACTTCAGATCCCTTTGGTCCCCCTCCTTCTTTTCTATCCTTAAACCATCCCCATACTTCATCAGACCTCCGTTATGAAACATTTTTAAAACCAGGATTTATCCCTGGAATAAACCAGGTGAGATACCGATGACACAACAAGCGTCTCCAAGCATGTGCAGAATGATTTTTCTCGCACTGCTGAGCAATTGCAACTTTGGGGCTGTGAGGATTCCAAGTTCCAGGGTAGAAGATGCGTAAGACACAGATTTGGCTAATCTAAACAGAGCAGCTTCCGTCATATGTCTCATCCCTGGCCAAAGAATGAATTAGATCAATGGGAGGTGCTTTTTAAACCATCCCAGTGGCTTTGCAGTCATTCGTTAGATCACTGGGAAATGGTGTTGCAGTAGTAAACTTAGAAGTGCAGAAGCTCATCATGAGCTCTCCAGGAGGCTCCATAAATATGACCACCCCCCTCGAGAGTCCAAAAATTCAGATAGCTGTGTTGATCCAGTTGTGGTGTTGGAATATTTATAACCCACCCTGCAAGCTGAAGGTTCCCAGGGCAGTATAATAACAAGTTAATAAAATATAAACCGAAATATCAGGGATGATGGGAATTACAGTCTTAAGAACATTTTCAAGATCACAATATCCCCATCATTGTACTATATCAAATACCTCATCCTTAGAGGGGGGTTTGGAGGGGGGAGTGGTATTCACTCAGAACCGCATTAACTCAAGGACAACCTTCCCCATAAGAACTGACCCAGACCCGGCAATCATCACTTGATGCCCTTCTTCGTGTGGCTCCTCCATGGGAAGTCCAGAAGGTGGCAACACAAAAACGAGTATTTTTCTGCAGTGGCTCCCTGCTTGTGGAATGCTCTCTGCAAGGAGGCTCGCCTGGTGCCTTCGTTACATATCTTTAGGTGCCAGGCGAAAACTCTTCTCTTCAGCCAGGCATTTGGCCAATTAACATTCTATGGAATGGGGGATATTGATTTGTTTTCCTTTTGTTTTTGTTTGATTATGTGTTTTGTGTTTTCATTTTATATTTTATGTTGGACTCAGCTACGTTAGTAAAAAAAAAAAAACAGTGATTTTAATATGTTATTAACATACAACACCAGGTGGTCCAGAGAGCGCAAACCTTTCTGTAGCATTTTACATAAGGTTTCCCCCCCCCCCAATTTTGTTAGAACTATTTATTTATGACTTATTCATAGCATTCCACCCCCACCCTACCCCGTGTGTAGATCCATCGTTGTGAACCACCCTGTGATCTTCAGGTGAAGAGCAGTATACAAATTTAATTAATAAATTAAACAAAGAAATAATCACTAGTGAAATGGCAACGACATTCCTTCACCAAAAGCAAGCAAGGACCAAACTACAAGTGCCATGGGCTGTTTGCATGGAGCCAGATGGCAATGAAGCTACGGTTGGATGTAGCAGGGGGTTCTGCATCACTTGTCATTTACACAAATTTGAAAAATAATACTTCATCTTTTATAATAATATATCTTTATAATATTAAGTTTCCCAAAAAATACACATAAAATTCCAGTACATATTATAAAATAATTCTTTTTTATTTTCGATTTCCCAACCCATTTTCTGTGATGCCATTCTTATCTCCCCTTTGCTGAACCCTATCTCCAATCTTTTTTTTAATCATAGTCATAACACAATAGTCCTCAATTATTTCTGTTGCTCTTAGTTTGAAACCTGGTTGCAGATTCTTCATATTGTTAGTATTTATCCCAATAATCCTTTATTTGAAAATGTATCCTTCTAATACAGACCTGTTTTTAGCTCTACGGTCGCCTTTGTAATTAGCCGTGTATTTAAAAGGTAGAAATATTGTATTAGAAACAGTGCACAGGGATGTCTTAAAGCAGCACTTGGGGGCTAAATGGCAGCAGTGTCTGAATCAGATGCCTGCAGAAGTCCTTTAGTGCAGTGTTTTTCAACCTTTTTTGGGCAAAGGCACACTTGTTTCATGAAAAAAATCACGAGGCACACCACCATTAGAAAATGTTAAAAAAATTAACTCTGTGCCTATATTGACTATATATAAAGTAATTCTCTTGAATTTTTCAATTTTTCCCACGGCACACCAGGCAACATCTCGCGGCACACTAGTGTGCCGCGGAACAGTGGTTGAAAAACACTGCTTTAGTGCTTTCTGCTTGATGAGCTCAGAACTCTCAGAAGCTTTAAAAGTTGCTAGAGACAAATGGAAATCATTCCGACTTTTAACACATGCTTGCTTCAAACGTCAGTGAGTGGCCGTTGTAAAACTGGAGTGGCCATTAAAACTTCAAAAGTAAAAGGGACGTCTGACCTGGATTTCACTTCCTTTTGCTACTTCGGAACCTCATCACCATTTCTAATTATATTGTGTCAGCCTGAATACGGTCTTCAATGAACTTTTTCTAAAACAAAAACAACCCTCACCTCCCCATATATAACTAACGGAGTAATTCTATAACAAGATCTGCCGGTACTTGGGAGCTTCCTGGCACAGCTGGCCTAAGCCATCTTAAATCCCTGATGCTCAGCTCAGTAGGATATATGCTGGTGTATCTCCCTCATCCTGGCTCACCCAGGACCCTCAGCCTGCTAAACCAAGCCCCGCAGATCTTAAACTCATGTAAGTGCTGGAAAGGGTGTGTGGCAGGGGCAGGACTAGAGATTGTCATGTGACCTGGCAATCCGGCATAAATTAAGCCATCAAACAGGATGGTGTAACTCGAACACTATTTTAAAGCCTCGTTTCTCTCTCTGCCAGGTTTATGCAGGGTGGCGTCAGCAGGCCCCACCGCTGAACAGAGTTTGGATCTGGGGTAACTTCATGCCAGCTTAATTTATGCCAGCTTGTTTAAATTAGCTTCTTGTGCATAGGATTGCTCCGCCAATTCTTTGGCATTGCGGTCAGTCAATATCGGTGAATGAACTCCTTCAGGTTAATTAATTCACCAAATTAATTCCAAAATCTCCGAATTACACCTGAAAGTAGCTCTTATAATTTCAGAGTCTTCTTCTTCTTCTTTGGCGATCGCTCGTAGCTGAGTAAGATGTCTTCCATAAACACGGTTTTAACAATGAGTCCCGTAAGTGACTGTGGAGGCCAATTCTGGATCTGCACGTCCTTCCATAGTGAGGACATTGGTTCCGGGTGGGAGTTGATCACAGTGAGGGTTTGCCAAGTGTGCCTTCCTCTTAGCATGTCTTGCATCCTGAGTTCGAGTGTCTTCAAAGCCCATGACACCTTTGGTAAAGGCTGTTCTCCAACTGGAGCACTCGCAGGCCAGTGTGTTCCCAGTTGTCAGTGTTTATACTATTTTTTTTTAGATTTGCCTTGAGACAGTCTTTAAACCTTTTTGTTGACCACCAGCATTACACTTTCCATTTTTAAGTTTGGAATAGAGTAGTTGATATAGAAGACGATAATCAGGCACCCGCACAACATGACCAGTCCAACGAAGTTGATGTTGAAGAAAGATTGCTTCGACACTGGTGATCTTGGCTTCTTCCAGTACACTGGCATTAGTTCTCCTGTCTTCCCAAGTGATGTGTAAAAATTTTTGGAGACACCGTTGATGGAATCTTTCAAGGAGTTGGAGATGGCGTTTATAAGTGGTCCATGTTTCACAAGCATATAGTAAGTTGGCAGTACAATAGCTTTGTAAACAAACATTTTGGTTTCCCTGTGAATGCCCTGGTCCTCAAACACTCTGCACTTCAATCAGGAGAAAGCTGCACTCACAGAGCTCAGGCAATGCTGGATTTCAGCATCAATGTTGGCCCTTGTGGAAAGATAACCGCCTAGGTAGGAGAAGTGATCAACGTTTTCCAACATTACACCATTGAGTTGGATTTGGTGGCGCTGCAGAGGGGTTATTTTGTACTTGTTGGTGCAGCACTTTAGTTTTTTTGATGTTGAGCGATAGGCCAAGCTTTTCGTAAGCTTCTACGAAGATATTTAGGATGGTTTGGAGGTCATCCTCTGAGCATGTGCACACTATGTTGTTATCAGCATACTGAAGGGAATTTCAGAGTGAAATGAACATGAATTATGTTTCTTGTGAAGTGTGATTTGGGGCGATTTTAATTCAACTCAATTCAACTCCGTTTTAATCTAATAATTTAAATGCATGGTACTCTGTGCTTGCATTTCCCAAATCTAGCTATCTGAAAAGTGATGCTGCTGTTTGAGATTTAAAGATGATAATTGCTGGGGGGGGGGGAGGGAAAATAAAGCAATGGTTCCCTTACAATGTGTGTGTGTGTTTGGTGTTTTCTTAGTCTTCATAAGAATATTTTATATTTTAGCAGAGCAGCTTGTAAAATTCTGAAGGCCAGGGGAAAATGCTGAAGACCATGTGAATGAATTGCAAACTGAACTGTAAATTGAACTGGAATGGAGTTAGTTCATTTTTAAAGGGTGTGAACTTGAACTGAAACAAATTTCTTTTCAAAATTCCAAGCACTGATCTACATCGCTATAAGGCTAGTCTTCTGAGGAATGTTGACCTATGCCAGTGGTGGCCAAACTCGGCCGTTTTGGGACTACAATTCCCATCATCCCTGACCACTGGTTCTGTTAGCTATGGATGATGGGAGTTGTCGTCCCAAAACATCTGGAGGGCCGAGTTTGGCCACCACTGCCCTATGCATTTCAATGTAAGTCTCACAGAATGCAGATCTGAGCAGGGCCAGCCCACCCATGAGGCAGCAAGATCCACAGGGGCAGCTGATCCCAATGCAGTTATTTATTCCCACCCCACCCCTTGTTCCTGATGTAGATCTTCACTTACCCTTTCTTCCCTAGCAGGAAGGGGGTGCCATTTTGTGGTTTGACTCATTGGCCAAAATGTCTTGGGTTAGCCCCGGCTTTGAGTAAACATGTTTGGCTCAAGCTGCAGAAAAGGCAAGTGAGGAAGAACCACACGGGTGTCTATGTCGCTAATAATGACAGTTGTGAGGAGCTTTTATGGAGCGCCATCAAAGCGTAAGAGGCCAAGAAGCTTACAATCTAAAATTCAACACAGAGGAGACACCAGAAAAGGGGATGGGAATGGAGGCAGGAGTTAACGGGGGAAGTATATGCATTTATTTCTGTTACAGACACTGAGTTAAATATAAGTATTATTTATTTTTTTATTTATTTATACATACATACATACAACTACATACATACATACATACCCCCAGCCACTCTGGGCGGCTCCCAACAGATATTAAAACACGATAAAACAGCAAACATTAAAAACTTCCCTAAACAGGGTTGCCTTCAGATGTCTTCTAAAAGTCAGGTAGTTCATTTCCTTGACATCTGATGGGAAGGCATTCCACAGAGAGGGCGCCACTACTGAGAAGGCCCTCTGCCTGGTTCCCTGCAAACTCACTTCTCACAGTGAGGGAACCGCCAGAAGGCTGTCGGAGCTGGACCTCAGTGTCCAGGCTGAACGATGGGGTGGAGACGTTCCTTCACATATACTGGGCCAAGGCCATTTAGGGCTTTAAAGGTCAGCACCAACACTTTGAATTGTGCTCAGAAACGTACTGAGAGCCAATGTAGGTCTTTCAGGACCGGTGTTATATGGTCTCGACAGTCGAGTATGGGAGTCTACGAGTTAAGCCCAAGACATAGAAAAAGCAGGGTTTGAGAAGAGATTTTAAGGAAGTAAGTGAAGTGGTATCACTGCGGTGCCTGGGCAGCAGAACTGTTTAGGGTGCTGTACACATTTCTACAAATGATTTTGTATCTACCGTATACCAGTGCTTTACTATAGTTGGAGATCATATCTCTGTAGAATCTGCGTTTTAGCTGCTCTAAATTAAACAAGGGAACAAAGGGGTTAGTACACTGCAAATCTAAAATGGTTTAACCGCCATAATTTCCCCCAAAGAATTCTGGGAATTGTCGTTTTATCAACCAGACATCTCCAACAGGGAAATCTCAGCAGCTGCACAATGCTTTAGCTACCCACTGGGCTCCTTGGAAGAAGCCATGCCAGTTAAATTAGCAGTCAAAAATCACTATGATCTCTTGGTTTGTATTGTTGAAATGTGATCTGTGAATGGTAGACGATTGATGCTAGGAGGGGATGCTCAATTGACCATTTCACACAGGTTTTTTTCTTGGAAATCTTGATGAAATATTTGACAAACAAGGGTCAGTCTTGGGCCCTTATATGTATTTCAACTGACTGCAAAACCTTATTGGAATTGCCCCTTCTCAGATCTATTCAACATCCTTCTAGAAACAGGGTGGGTTTCTTTTACCCCCAGAGACCTGTCCTTTGCCACTTGTTCACAGATGTATATGACTGGTTGTCCCCTTCCAAGAGGGCATGAGAAGATGCTCTCCTTCCCTTTATGATGGAGGCAGCTCATGTGTTCACTTGGGGGGTTTCTGCAAAATCAAGTACTATAGACCAAAGAATCACTTGTGGCAGGTAGGAAAGAAATTTCAATAAAGTAAACTCTCCATATTATCAAAATTATACATTTGGGGCTGTTAGCATGGCCTAGAAAAAGATGAGGACAGGCTCATCTCATTAAATGAGAAGAAATAGTGGAATTAGCTTGAATCTAATTACAAACCACACTATCTAATGTAAAAACATGACTGTTTTTTCACTCCCATTCATTTTGGCTAGTAATTAGTTTTGGCCTCTAAAATGCCACCCTTTAATCATCCAAACACAGATGTGATTTGCCGTGCAATTTAATCTTGCTTTAATGAAGAACTAATGGACGCATCGCAAATTACTTTCCCTGTTGGAGAAAAATTCTATTTCCTGCTTTTCAAAAGATCAAGAGTATCTTGTGATAATAGCCCAAGCGGCCCTGGCAGCCTCCTTGCGCAGAGCAAACAAGCTCTTTTACTCAACTCCCAATTCAATGGAGAAAAAGAGGCTACAATTAGCAACAAAGCAGGGGAAACGGGGCATTGCAGCCGAATCACTTTCTGCAGCTCAACCCCCGGCAACCACTGCCTTGTTAGAGCCAGGTCTAAAGTGTCACGAGCGAACAATGTGCCGTGATAAATTACTCTCTTCAAACAGCTGCACTGCTAATTTTCAATTATACACACAAATGGTTCTCAGATTGGAAGAAAATGGAGTGCAGGGGGAGAATGGTTGTAGATTTCTCTGTTTGTTTGGCGGGGAGAGTGAAGGTGGGAGAAAAAGCATTCCCCCGCCCCAAAAAGAAAACCAGTGCATGCAAGATCTATCTTCCAATACCAGCTGATGAGCCATCCCAAATCGCACCGTATGGAGCACATCTTTCTCAATTATCGTGGGTGGATGCAGGTGATCATCCTTCAGAGACTCACTCATGCCCTGCCCTTTAACCAAAGAGGCTCTGGGAGTTCTAAAATCAGTACTGAGATGGTCCCTGCCTTTAGGTTTACAATCTAAAAAGACATGGCACACGAGGAAAAAGGAAGAGGGGGGAGGAGGAGGGAAAAGCAGGGCCAGTCTCTTAAAGCTGCCTTTTTTTATAACACAGCTAAGTGGCAGCAACTCGTTGCCAATGTCAATGTCACTTCTAGGTGTCTTGCCCTTTATTTGTTTATTAAACGTGTATGCCTCCCTTCCTCTGTAGATCTCAGGGCAGTTCACAACATAAAAATACAATATAAAAAAACAAAATACATGATAAAAACAAGAACAAAAAAACACAAACCAATAAACCTTCCCCCCCCCCCACCCTCAACATATCCAGGCAGATGTGTTGACAATGTCCAGGCCATTAAACCTAGGACTCAGCTACATTAGTAAAGAAAAAGTGTTTTAAATGTGTTATAACACTGTGGCACCAGATGGCGCTGTGGAGTTCCAGCTTTCGCATGCTTTCCCATTACTGTATGAGGTTTACAATGTATTTTCCTGAAACTTTTTTTTGGGGGGGGGTGTCTAGATAAACTATGGGTTTGCTTGCAGTGCATACGTTCAGAAGTCTTTGGCTCTGTTCTGGGTCAGCCAACAACCAGTACTCTTGAGTTGGAAAGCAGCCTGCTATGTTTGTACCACCAAAAATAGTCCCCTCCTTGAGAAGCGAAATGCCTTATGGAACGATCCTAAGAATGGGAAGCTAGTTTAAGTTATACCAGCTTAAGTTAAGCAGGCGTAAGATCCAGACACTGTTCAGCAGCAGCAGGCTACAGTTTTGGCTGAGCGAGCCTAAGCCTGGTAAAGGGAAAACAAGCCTTTAAATAAGAGTTTGAGTCATACCACCCTATTTGCTGGATTGATTGTGCAAGGTTAACATGCCACATGACCAAATCAAATGGGTTTAGGTTAAGCCTAAGCCCCACGAGTGTCCCCCAACCCCAGCCAGTCCCCTGGAAAAGCCCTTAAGATCCACCAGGATGAGGCATTTGGGACTTATACCAGTGCAGCCTGGATGAACCTGGCTCAGCCAAACATCTGCTGCATCCTACCTTTGTTCATCCTAGGAGATCTAGGCTGAGAATTGTGCCCTTAGCTACACTTAGAACTCTCTGCCTCTTGAGTATGAGGCAGGAGCATCCACTGTAATTCTTTTTGTCACACCGCTTAAAACATTTTGGTTTAGGGAAGCCTATCCAGACAGTTAGACATTCCATTTGTTTTAACGCTTTCTAGCTACTGTTAACTTTAAAGGTAAAGTAAAGGGACCCCTGACCATTAGGTCCAGTAGCAGACACTCTGGGGTTGCGGCACCCATCTCGCTTTACTGGCCGAGGGAGCTGGCGTTTATCCGCAGACAGCTTCCGGATCATGTGGCCAGCATGACTAAGCCGTTTTCTGGTGAACCAGAGCAGCGCACGGTGACGGAAACTCCGTTTACCTTCCCGCCGGAGTGGTATCTATTTATCTACTTGCACTTTGACATGCTTTTGAACTGCTAGGTTGGCAGGAGCAGGGACCGAGGGACGGGAGCTCACCCCATCGCAGGGATTCGAACTGACAACACTTCTGATTCAGCAAGCCCTAGGCTCTGTGGTTTAACCCACAGCGCCACTTTACTCATCTCTTAAATGTTTTTAGATACTGTACCTGTTTTAACTTTTATATTGAGAATTTTTAGCACTGCATATTTAATTTCCGCAAGCTGCTTAGAGGTTTTCTTATGACCAAATGGCATATAAATTTATTTAGAGAAATAAATAAAAATGAATAAAGGAGCAGGCCGTGGCCTGGACTCTAGCTCTCCGCCATCTCTCTCTGAGCTCATGCCTGGTGTCTGATGCCCCTGGCAATGGGTCCTTGCTACACCTGAGCTCATGGACTGCAGTTCCCCCAGAGAATCCTGGGAACTGTAGTTTACCCCTCACATAACTTATTTCCCAGCACCTTAACAAACTACAGTTCCAAGGGTTCTTTGGGGGTAATCATAGGCCACAAATGTGCTTTAATTAGAGATTCGTGGGATTGGATTACTGGTACTTAGCATTAGCCACTAGACCAGGCACCCCCAAACTCGGCCCTCCAGATGTTTTGGGACTACAATCCATAGCTGTCAACTCTCCCTGCTGTTTCCCAAAGCTATAATAAGGGAATTTCCCTACAAAAAAAGGAAAAGGTTGACAGCTCATCCCTAACCACTGGTCCTGTTAGCTAGGGATGATGAGAGTTGTAGTCCCAAAACATCTGGAGGGCCGAGTTTGGGGATGCTTACACTAGACCATGGGTAGCCAATATGGTGACATTCAGGTGCCTACAACTCCCATAATCCTTTGGACATGCTGGCAAGGGCTGATGGGAGTTGGAGTCCAACGTGTTGCTGTCCCACATTTGCAAGTACATTGCCAAAGCATAAAGTGCTTTACTTTTGCATCCTCACATACAGTATTTGTTGCCTGAAATGAAGTAGTTTCATTATAGTGTTGAAAACTGTTTAAAAAAATAAATAAAACAAAAATGGAAAAGGGGGGAGGAATCTTCAGCTTAAAAAAAAATAAACAAGATTTCCCCCCTTTTTCTGATGAGTGCCAGCGAGTCTGTCTATAAGTTTCTCGCATTGATTTGCAGCTGACGGCTAAAAACAGCTTATACTGATTTTGTTTGTTTGGAGGGCAGATGATAAAACGTTCCACCCAAATTAGTGATGACAATTTTTGTCTCCAGAAATGTACATGCAAATGTAATGGTGTTTGTTGTCGTTTCAACATCTCTGCCATTATTGAAACAGAAGAGCCAGTACTAATTCTTGCTGTCATATTTTTGAAAATGAAAATAAGGCTTTTAAAGAGTCGTCAAGGTTTTCAGCGTGGATCATTCACCGCTGGCATGCTCTTAGGAGAACACCCTCAGCAAAACAGCTAAACCAAAGCTAACTAGGGTTCTGGTTTCTAATCTTTTTTAGGAAACATACTCTGTGAGATTCCCAGCTAGAGAGCCGCTCTGAAAATTGAAGCACTGAAGTGGGAAGAAAGGTGTGTGGATCTCTCATAGATAGCCCTACAAATAATAATAATAATAATAATAATAATAATAATAATAATAAATAATAATAATAATAATAATAAATGCCCCACCCATCTGGCCAGGCCTCCCCAGCCATTCTGGGTGGCTTCCAGAACATAAAAACATAAAAAATAAAACATAATAAAACGTCAAACATCAAAAACTTCCCGATACAGAGATCTGTGTGTGTGCCCCTGCTCATAATTCATCTATTCATTTATTTTATTTTATTAAATTTATATCCTAAAGGAGCCCAGAGTGGCAAGACATCAGTGATAATTAAAAAGAAGGTAAAAACATTTAAGACAATTAAAAGCATCTAAATGTATTAAAACAATAAACACAGTACATACCCTTCAAACCTTTCTCCAGTGAAAACAGGGACACCCTAGTCCATAATATTATTAATAATAATGTTATTATTTATACCCTGCCCATCTGACGGGGTTGCCCCAGCCACTCTGGGTGGCTTCCAACACATATAAAAACATAATAAAACATTAAACATTAAAAAACCTCCCTATACAATGCTGCCTTCAGATGTCTTCTAAGGTTGTATAGTTCAGGGGGTAGGCAAACTAAGGCCCGGGGTCCGGATCTGGCCCAATCACCTTCTAAATCTGGCCCACGGACGGTCCTGGAATCAGCGTGTTTTTACATGAGTAGAATGTGTCCTTTTATTTAAAATGCATCTTTTGGTTATTTGTGGGGCCTGCCCGGTATTTTTACATGAGTAAATGTGTGCTTTTATTAAAATGCATCTCTGGGTTATTTGTGGGGCATAGGAATTTGTTCATTTCCCCCCCCCCCCCCAAAAAAAATAGTCCGGCCCACCACATGGTCTGAGGGACGATGGACTGGCCCACAGCTGAAAAAGGTTGCTGACCCCTAGTATAGTTACTTATCTCCTCGGCTCGGGAGTAGCATAACTCCATGCCCTCCAACATTTCTCCGATGAAAATAGGGACCTCCTAAGGAAAAGCGGGGCATTCTGGGATCAAATCAGAAACTGGGATGGCGTCTCTAAATCAGAGACCTCCCTGGAAAATACAGGCACTTGCAGGGGCTGCGGTTGTAGGACCATTGCACCCAAGCTGTCTTTGTGGGCGAACAGCTCCTGCCGATCGAGAACACCTATGCCTCAATTGACAAAAACAGGAACCACTTGCCCACAGGGTTTCCATCTTGCCAAGGTTTAAACTCAGTTTTGTTGCCCAGCCACTCAGATGTTACAGGGAAATGGGGGGGCACTTCTTAGAGATTTCCCCCTCACACACAACCTAAGCTTTGTATAAAACTGATTAAAAAGAAGTAAATAGGCACTTGCCCAAACTGACTCCATTGCAGCTTGGCAGTTAAGATCCCATCAGGCATTTGGCTTCTGGCTGGCTGCCTCATAGAGGATTTGGTCACCTGATGCTTCTGATGGTTATGCTTTTTTAATATTACTGCTTATCTGCATTTTAATATGCTGGTTATTTTTACCTGGCCACACTTCTGTTACATTGCGGTTGTCTTGTAAGCTGCTTCCAATATTTTGCATGGGAAAACAAGGTGGATATTTATTGAAACCAATGATTTCCAGGTTAGGAATGCAGGCAGAACAGCAGCTATCTAACAGTGGACAGAGATTATGTAGCAAAAATCAACGTTTGAGGCTGAAGGAAATCTCTACGCTGCGGTGAGAAAACAAAGGGTGTTTATTGCTAGCAATAATGACTCAGTGGGATCACTCTCCAAAAGCTGAGCAAACCTCAAAAGGGTGGGACCCCTTAATATACATAGCTGTTTTCTGTTAAAGCAATACATATGCATAAACTTCCTTCAATCTAAAGTTTGTTGTTCAGTCGTTCAGTCGTGTCCAACTCTTCGTGACCCCATGGACCAGAGCACGCCAGGCACGCCTATCCTTCACTGCCTCCCGCACCAGGAGCCAGCCAAAGGGCAGGCTGACCCATATCTTAAAATAAGAGTGAAAAGCTTTAATTTTCACCCAAGAATGAACTCAGGGCTGTCTTAGCCAGAGACAATATGAGTCATTGATAGATGGCATGGCTGAAGTACACATGGAGACAGGCAGGCACCAGGAATGAACTCAAGGCTAAAGTGACCTTTTTGCTTTGGAGATAAGATTGTAAGAACAGAGATTTTCAAGGATGTTACTAATGGTGTGACGTGCACGAACTCATGAGGCTGAATTCCTGGAGAGGGGAGAGGGACTCTGAAAGAGGATAAAAGCTGTATGTATCTTTTCGCCAGTTGCATTTGCTGTGAGTTATCACGCGGGTGCCTTCTGCTGTCCTAGGCAGTCAGAATAAAATTCTTTCTCTGGATCATCGGTGTCTTTATTGGCTCCTTCCTCCCTCACCTAACGGGTGCAACAAAGAACCCAAGGTTAATGGAAAGGTCTGCAAAAAGGCTACACTAGCACAAGTTAAGGCACAAGGCCTCTAGCCTGGCTAGTTAGCTGAGCTTTTAGGTCTCTATGTACATCAATTAGAGCAGGGGTCAGCAAACTTTTTCAGCAGGGGGCCAATCCACTGTCCCTCAGACCTTGTGGGGGGCCGGACTATAAGCCACCCCTCCACCGACTCTCCCTTCTCCACAGCACCGGACAAGCCCCAGGGGCTGCTTACCTGTGTCTTGCGAGCAGCAGAGCGGCAGGGGCTGGCAGCGGCGGCAGTGGAGAAACGATGAGCGGCGCCCAAAAGGGCTCCGGAGAGGGGCTGCTTAAAACGGTGGCCACTCAAGCGCTGCTGCTGCTGGCACCAACAAAGCCGAGCCCCCTTCCTCCTCTAGGCAGGTCGGGGAGAAGCCAGGAGGAGGGAGGGAGGAGGCACCGCTGCCACTGTGTGAGGGAGAGGGAAAGAATGTGTGTGCTGGCAATCCACGCGGTGATTCACAGACTGTCCACGGGCCAGATCCAGAAGGCAATTGGGCCTGATCCGGCCCGTGGGCCTTAGTTTGCTGACCCATGGATTAGAGCCTACATTTGAAATTGCACCAACGAATGGAGGTGGTAAAGTTCACAGGGCAGTTTACAAAATAAAAACACAAAAATACACAGCATAGTAATAAACAACAACAATACCCCACCACCATATGCAATAAAATATGGATTGTATCCAACAAACTATATGTACCCTTCCAATTGGGCCATGGGACTCCCACTCTCTCCTCCCTCTGCAAAACCAAAAAGGATCTCCTGAACAATACAATCAGTATTGTAGTGACCTATCAGTACTGTAGCTTCCAGAACCCTCTTGAATTAAGTAGAATAGGAAAGGTCTCTACACATCAGATCAATACTTTCTGAACTAAGAAATGCAAACTGACATGAATTCCGTGTCAAATTTATCCGAATGTAGAGATGTTGTATGCTATTTTCCCTAATGTACTCATTTTTGAAAAGCAATTTTTGCTAAAGCAATGCATTTTATGTGTATTTTCACGAATGCATGCATTTTTATGCATGCTTTACCCCAGTACAGTAATTTTGTCTGCATTACTTGGATGGAGACCTGCGTTGCAGGATCCAGAGAAGATTCTGTTGTGCTTCAGGTTGCACAAAGTGGGGATTAGGTAGGTGCACTTTTAAATGCGGAATTGAACTGAACTTACCTCCCAGAAAACATGCCTAGGATTGCTCTGCAACCCTCTTAAGGGAAAGCTGTGCTGCTTAGCACTTCTTGCCCAGCTAACACTTATTCAGCAAAATCTATGGAGCTTGCCGGCCTTGTTTGCATTTAGCTGGTAATCTTTGCATAAGGATTAACTCCTCTCCCGCAATTATCCTGCTGCTGTATTAGAGACACACGGAAGGTTTTGGGTGTTCAATTTACATTTCCTGATAAATTCCATTTTGTTTTCTTTGCACAAACATATTGATTGTTCTGATTTCAAAGGTAACCCTATTCGTTATTAAGTCTTGGGATCCCTTCAGAACTGCCTTCGATTAAAATAAGTAATTTGGAAACGGTGCAGGATCTGATATTTGAGAGGATATGCAAACTCAGCCTCTTTTTGTGTGCCTGCTGTGAGTTAACTAGACACTGTTATGTGTTTTTTTAAAAATTAAACAAAAAAGCCATCATTTTTATTGCTTTTTTGCAGTTTGACTGGATTTGAGAGCGCTTTCCATTTCAGCAACACAGTAAAATCAGTGCTCCCCACCCCAAAAAAACATTTAGGGGTAACTCTCAATTTGACTCAAGAAAATCACCATTTTATAGTTCAAATCGGACAAAATAAATACAGGAAATGGACAAAAGTACAAAGATTCACAAAATGTTTAGGGGTATGTGTACCCCTGTATTCCCCCCCCCCAGAAAAAAGCAGTAGCAGTAATGTTCTACAGGGCAACCTTGATACACCACACAAATTTGAGCACAGCATACCCTCCAAACGCTCCTATATTCTTGGGACATTTCTGGAATTACAGAAGCCATCCCAGCTTCTGTTTTGATCCCAGAATGTCCTGGATATGAGCCGGCGCTGGCGCTTGCAGTGGTGCCATGCATCTTTCAGTACCAAAGAACGTGCACCCCAATTTTCACCAGGGGAATGTTGGTGGGAATTGCAGAGCATTGCAAAAAAAGAAAAAAGAAAAAACAACAGTATTGCCCCTTAAAAGTGACCCAAATTTGGGGTTTCTGCCTTTCGGATATTCTGCAATGAATCAGTTCTCTTGACACTTGAAAGTTGCTCCTCCGGAAAGTGCCTCCCTCTTAACTAGCTGATCAATTGGGCACAACGGGGATGCCTGTTAGTAGTGGAGTCTGTTTTCTTTTTTCCGCCTTTAAAGAGTAGAGTGGGCTAACTGTTATGTATCCAGTGGTCTGTGTTTACCTGAGCTTGAGTCTGGACTAAGGATTCTGAGCCCCTGTGTTCTGATTCGATACATGATATCCAATCACAGAACATTTCAGGATTTGGGCCTCTGCCATTGGCCCTTAAACTCTGAGTCATGATTTGCAGCTTGGAAGTTTAGACAGCCAATAATGTTGGGAGTGGAAATGACCCAGGCCTTCAGAAATGTATATAAGCAGTTGCTTTGCCCCTGTTGTCCATTTCTGTAGTTCAATAAAAGTTTTTTGCTGTTATCACTGTGTCTTGCCTCGTGGGAACCCAACTACATTTCACTAACATCCACATGCAGTGATTCCAGAGCCTCTTTCCATTATGGAAAACGTTCCCCCTTCTAGATCCAGAGATAACAGTGGTTGCTTGAAGAGCTTCTGGGCGGCAAAGCATTCTGGACAAAAATGAGGGCTTCTTTGCATTGTTATAATAAAACCAAGAGGTGCAGAGATGGCAATATGGCCACCAATGTCAAAAGTTGGAGGATAAAGCTATCAAGGACAGCTAGCTATGTTCTATATCCACTGTCAGCAGCACCATGTCTCTGAATGCCACTTGGGTTCTTGGGTGGGGAGATCGTTTCACCCTTGGGTCCTGCTTGCGGGATTCCCAGAGGCGTCTGGCTGGTCACTTTGAGAAAAGGATGCTGTACTAGATAGGCCTGTGGCCCGATCCAGCAGGGCTGTTGAAAACCTGAGACTTCTGAAGAGGCCAGAAACCATCTTGGCTGTGAGTCCTGGAAGACCTGCTCCCTGCTTTGCAGGCCTTTTCCCACCTGGCCTGGGAGGGAGGGGCCCGGACTGACTCCAGCCACAAAAGTTGAGGCTGCCGAACAAACTCTTGGGCTGAGGGAATTTGTGGTGTGTTGCTGTTTCTGATACTAATTTCCGTGTGTCTTTATATTTTAGATCTTATTATGATTTATGTGGAAATGGTTTGATTTGGTTGTGTACTTTTCGTTGCTGTATTCATTGTGTATGACTACTTTTGTTACGGTGGTTGTTGTTGTTAATTGATTAGATTTATATACAGTGCTGTCTTTCATCATAAGATCTCAGGGCAGTTCACGGAATAAAATTCAGGATAGAAACATGAAAATAAGCAAAACAAAACATGTTGTAAGCCTCAGGTTTTAATAATGGAAAGGTGGCATACAAATAAAATTATGTATGTGTGAACGTACATAGTGTATGTACATGGCTGATTAATATTCTACAGCCTCTTAAATGTGTGTGTGGGAAGGGGGGTTATTGTTTTGCTGTCCCCTCCCCCCACTTAATTACTTGTTTTTATCCTGTATTTTATTCTGTGAAGTGCCCTGAGGTCTTACGATGACGGGTAGTATACAAATCTAATAAATAACCAAGTACTGGTATGTATGCTCTTACTGTGACTCTTACCCTGAGGCAGTGGGAGACCAGTATACCACCACAGCAGATTCTGTTTCCAGTTTGGCAGCTAGCAACTCCAGTTGCAGATAGAGGCATGAAGTGGGGCTGTTAGGCTCAAAGAACCCTCAACACCTGTCCCCATTCTGTGAAGTGGTTATTACGTTGAAAGCACTGGGCAGATTCCCCCACCCCCACCCCCGCTTCTGAAACTCCTGAAGATTATTTTAATACTTTGCTAAGTATTTTAAGACAAACTAAGTAGTTGTGCCTCCTAATTATGAAGTGCAATTACCATACAAAAGGATTATTTTTTTTAAATGTTTCAAGTAAGATGCCATCCCAGTTTCAGATGGCTTCCTCCTCTCCCCCTAAAAATAAAATAAAATATGGCGACATGAAACGGAGAAGGGGGGGGGGGGTGAAGAATCAGAGAGGCAATACTGAATTGTAACAAGCCACTTTCTTTCTTTTTTTCTTTATTTTTTTTTCTTTTTTGCTGAAGTGGGATTTTACTCCTTCTAGTTTATAATCGTTACAGAAATTTAAACCTCAAGCCATTTCAGTCCAAGCTTATACTAAGCTTGTTAGTGGTTTCTGATGCTGTATACGATAGGGTTTCAGCATTACCATAAATCAGCAGAATTAACTATGATCTTCAGAAGCATGCTTGAAAGTGGGTGACAGAAGTCTGCAATTTGGTGCTCTGAATATTATGATAACATTCTATATTAAATGTTTATAATCTACTTATGGCTGAGCTTCAAGTATATTTTATATATTTGCGCTTTCCCCCAATATTGGAAATCAGAGGCTATTATGGCTTTCCGGGGCGACAATATTAGCAAACACCCCCCCCCCCCATTTTATTTTTATTTATTTTTAAAAAAACAGAAATCAGAAGGGCAACAAAACGGCGAGATGAAAGTTTCTTTCTTTCTAGAAAAAAATATAGAAAGGTAATTGGGACTCTGTTTGCTAGTTAATTTATGTTTTAGAAACAGAAGACTAATACAGTTTGCAAACTCTCCAGGAATTGTATAGGGAGAGGTCACTTTCCTCCACAATTTTCCCATATTGAAACTAAGACTGTGCAAATGCCTTGCAGCAGAGACCAGTTTCCACCCTTATTGTTACTTTATAAACTTTATAACATAAAGTACCACATGAAAAGTACTATATTCATGTTACATCATTGTACATTGTACCACCCCCCAAAAAATCAGAGAATAGTAGCATTAACAGTACAGTGGTACCTTGGTTTACAACTGTAATCCGTTTCAGAGGTCCATTTGTAAACCAAAACAGGTTGTAACCCAAGGCGCACTTTCATCAATGGGGCCTCCCAAAATTTTTTGTTTGTAATCCAAAAAAAATAGGCTGTAATCCAAAAAAAGGTTGCAAACTGGGACACGCATTTACGGGTTTGACATGTTTGTAATCCAAAAAGTATGCAAACCAAGACGTATGTACTTCCTAGCCTTATACCCTAAAATGCTGAGCATACTGAATAGCACTGATTGATCTAGACTGAATCCTATAGGGTCTCACACATTATATTCAATGAGTTTACAATTTGTGTACCTGTGTACACAAAAAGTCGGGATGTACACTCATAAAGATATTCACATGTACAAGTAGTGTATGGTCTGTGTACCCGTACAAGCAATATTTGAGCTGTGCAATTCAACATGATACCATCTTGGCTGTGAGTCCTGGAAGACCTGCTCCCTGCCTTGCAGGCCTTTTTCCACATGGCCTGTGAAGGAGGGACCCGGACTGACTCCAGCTACAAAAGCTGAGGCTGCTGAGCAGAATCCTGGGAGCGGGTATTATCTAGGGAGTTGTTGCTGTTATTTATATATTTTTTGAATCTTTTTTGTGTCTTCCTATTATTAATGTGGAAATCATTCAACTTGGTTGTGTACTTTCTGATGCTTTATCGTTTATGACTACTTTTGTTACATTTGTAATTATGTCATTTTTTATATGTTGCAAGACGCCTTGATCTTGGTTTTAACTTTGGAAAGGCAGCATACAAATAAAATGATTGATTGGTTTGATTGAAATGTACAGTATATTCTGGCGTATAAGACTACTTTTTAATCCAGGAAAATCTTCTCAAAAGTCGGGGGTCGTCTTATACGCCGGGTGGAAAATCTGTGGTTGAGTATATCTCAAACTATATTTTAACTGAAAAAGTTGGGGGTCGTCTTATACGCCCAGTCGTCTTATACGCCGCAATATACAGTACATTCTTTCCTACAATGGGTGCGTTCAGACACAATGATTATTGCATTCGTTTTCTGTGTTATAATGCTAGTGCTTTTGACCTGGTTTCTAATGTTCCTTTCACATTGTATTTTCTGCTGCGTAACAGAACTGTGGCTTTTTCATCAATATACTGCCATGTCACACTGAGTTTCATTCACACCAGTGGGCGTGGTTTGACACCACGGCAGATGACATCAGAGAAGACCCTCCCCCCCCCAGCTTTATGCACATGTGCACTTCTGTTTCCCCTCAATATTGTCCTATTATTTTCTAGATTAGCCAGGTGGCAAATTCTGAAGCAATCAGCATGAACATTAGCACTAAACCTCTGCTAGGTCATTGTTTCCCAAACTTGGGTCTCCAGCTGTTTTTGGACTACAACTCCTATCATGCCTAGCTAGCTAGACCGGTTGTCATGGATGATTGGAATTGTAATCTGAAAAACAGCTTGGAGACCCAAGTATGGGAAACCCTGTGCTAGATTCTCCGCGATTTCCAGAAGTAGCTTTCATGTCATGTGAAAAATCACATAGGATGTGAAAATTATCAGATAAGAAAATGTTGGGCAAACGAAATGAAGTTCCGTCTGAATGCAGCAAAACAATTGTACACGCGAAGAGATAATTTGCGTTCATTGTAAAGAAGGCATGTTCTTCTTTCTAGGCTGAACATAAGATGAGCCCTGCAGGATCATACCAAAGGTCCTTCAGCATTTTGTTCCCATGGTGCCAAAAAAGATGTCTATGGAATACTCAATAGCACATACAGTATGTGCAATAGCATTTTTCTGCTTATGTGCCCCGGCATTTGGTATTCAGAGGCAGCATATAACCATCATGACTAGCAGCCATTGTGAACTGATAACTGCTTACTGTACATGGCAGCTGTCAAGACAGTTACTTGTCCCTGATTCATTTGCTCAGCTTTTGAATATGTCATTAAAAAAAAAAAGGTACACACAGCAGAGGTTGGGTGGCCATTTGTCTCGGATGCTTTAGCTGAAATTCCTGCATTGCATAGGGTTGGACTAGACTAGATCACTCTTAGGGTCCCTTTCCAACTCTACAATTCTATGATTCTATATATAGCCTATTTCATGACTTTGATGCACGGTTTGCCTTGCCATATTTGCCCACATGAACCTGATTACTATTACACACGAACATCATGTGTTGCAGTGATCTGTCATATTTTCAGAAATACACACAATTCTGGCAACACAGGCCATATACCTGTAGGTCAGTGCTGCCAGCTTTCCAAATGGAGACGAATTGTCTGTACTATTAGTTTCACCTGAGGAGTGGATAGTTGAGCCCATGACAGGTGCCTGGGTTGCCCACCTCTCAATCCAGTCCTGCTTTTGACCGATAAGCTGGAGATATTGTTTTTACTGATACTGTACCAGTCTGATGAGTGGATCTGTTTAGGGTTTAAAGTTTGCATGACCAGTGTCTTACCTGTTTACGAATTTCATAAAAAATCTTTTTTATTTTATTTTTTGGTGGGGTTAATTTTTTTTTGTAAGACATTGGCACAATCAATTTCAGAAATATATAAATGGTGTGATAAAAGAAATGTAGACCTTTGTCTGAGACTCTATAGGTCTGTAGCCTTGTGCTCCATTTGTTCCCCAAACATATTTTACTTAGCATAAAGTTAGACATGAAATATCCTGAGTGAATGAAATGTTCACTCGCTCATTTCTGCGTACTGCCATTTTTAGAAGAGAGGATTTCAACAGGTGTGTCTTTTCCTCCCATTTCAGCACTGTGGTGACTAGAAAAGCAGAATCTCCCTTGCATTCTCTGCTGAAATACTAGCAACCAAACTCCCAATGAGATTCAACGTCCCTTTGCATGTACAGGGTTTTTAAAAATGCAAACTGCATCAGCAAAAAGGGTGGAGGAGAAAGGCTGATAATTAATGGGATCAGAGCAGCAAGGAGATAGAATTCCACCCTTTCCTTGGATTCCTCCCCTGCTAAAGTCCAGGGAAACCCTCCAGAGCTAGCATTTGCAATGGGAGAATATTCCTCATCAGCACCAATGGGAGTTTACCCCCAAATACAAACATTAGAGTCGAAGGAGGGGTTTTCCTCAGGATGGTAGCAGGGGAGGAAACAGTTAAAAGCTTCCACCCCAGCAGCTTCTCTGCAGATCCAATTTGCATTCAAAACAAAGGCTAGATAGCCCACAACATACATTTAAAGCACACCCACACACCCCGCCACTGCCAATAATTGTGGGAACTGTAGTTTGTTAAGGGTGTCTGGAACTGCAGCTCTGTAACGGACAAACTACAATTCCCACGGCTCTTTTTTTTTTTTAGAGGGGTGCTTTGAGAGAGCCAGTGTGGTGTAGTGGTTAAGAATCTTGTAATCTGGGGAACCGGGTTCATGTCTCCACTCCTCCACATGCAGCTGCTGGGTGACCTTGGGCTAGTCACACTTCTTTGAAGTCTCTCAGCCCCACTCACCTCACAGAGTGTTTGTTGTGGGGGAGGAAGGGAAAGGAGAATGTTAGCCGCTTTGAGACTCCTTCGGGTAGTGAAAAGCGGGATATCAAATCCAAACTCCTCCTCCTCCTCCTCTTCTTCTTCTTCTTTAAACGTATGGTGTGTAGAAACCTGCATGTAAGATGCAAAGCCACATCTAACATCGTATATAATTTGGCCCTAAATTAAGAGGTTGCTCTAATATCAAAACAACTCTCATGGTGCAAATCTTGAGGTGATTTAGGGACCAGCTGTCAGCTAACTCCTTCTTCACTTGGTGCAACTTGTAAGCACTAACAAATTCCTGTTTGTTAGCCATTGCTGGTCTTATTATTACTGATTGATACATTCCATGGATGTCTCCTCTTCTGCAGGTAGTATTATGCTAACCTCTCACCAGTTCCTTACGAGTGGACCAAATCTGGGTTCACTGAGCATGTGGAAGTCAATGGACCTCCCTTGCTGTCCTTGCTCTATGCAGAATGCATATTTGCTGCGTCTACAGCACTTAGGTGCCTCCCAGTAGAAGCGTAGGTAAATTTCATTCACATTGGCTCTTGGTGGCCAGACGCAAGACAAAATGCAGGAATAATCTGCGCCTCTGTGGAATTGGTGGCACAGCAAAATACTGACACCTGCCCTGAGCCTGCGGGTTGAGACTGGGCTATGAATGGAATAAAATAAATAAAAAGGCGGCATCCGTGTTATCAGGAAAGGAGTGAAGCAGAGCTGTAATTAATCACTAACGGAGACACAGTGCAACAGTTAAAGTAATGAAGCTAATTTATTAAAATAGAAGCAGCTCAGTGGGTGAGATAGCTTGCAAAGATTCAAGCCTCTGAAACAGGAGGCTCTTATTTATTTTTATATACAAGAATTCACCACCACCACCATCTTCCTAGTGGGTATGCATCACTCAACAAATAAGGCCACAATTTGGTGATAAAGTCCCAGCACCAAGACAAAATACAGCTGAATTTTTCTTCCAGAAGTCTTCCTCATGGGTGAAGTCTGAAGGAGGAAGGTCCTTTCTGGAGGGATTTGTTGATACCTGTGCGGCCTTGAATGAATAACTAAAGTTCTGAATTTAAAAAAATAAACGAAAAGTGAAGTGCTTGAATATGACATTTTGCTGCCTTAAAACCTTTTCTTTGGATTTTTGTGTTAGGAAGGGGTCACGGCCCCTTGAGCTGCTTCTCAGAACCCTGGCGATTAACCAAGTAATCAGAAAGAAGATTTCATGAAAATAAATAAATAAAATGTCATAACCTGCCCTCATACTTTGAGTAGGACATAACCTCAATACAACCTCAATGGTTTGGTATTAGAGCCTTTGCTGTGGAGCAGTTTCCTCATGTTATGAAGGACTTCACAGTATTCAGCTTAACAGAAGAGACACCCACCCACCCAATATGGAGAGGGGAGTAAGACTGCCAACCCCCCCCCCCAACATGCTTCTGACCCTCCAACCATATTTTGTGCAGAATGTCAGCTGAGGTCTGATTCCTTATCTTCTGCCTCGGTCACTGAAACCCTCTGGCGGTTGTCATGGCTGTCATGACAACCATGAGGCTGTCCCAACTTGTCCCATGGTTGTCCCATGACAACCATGTCACTGGCCCAATGCATGTGGCAGGCCACTCTCTCTGAATCTTGTTTTTCTTGACTGGGAAGGAAGAAGGTGATGTTTACATCAGTCCCTTGTCATGGTCAGATTGCTTCCTGTTTCAGGCTTTCAGCAGTTTTACCACTCTGCAGAAGATTCGCCCTATTAGGATAATCCACCCTCGGAGGCTGATGGATCCAATGGGTTTCCAGACGGCTCTGGGGAATTTTCCCGGCTGATATGACTGGTGCTCCTCTCAAAGTCCTTGCAAACTTTTGGAATATCTTGATGACTCAGGCTGTTGACACGATCATCCCTGAGCACCTTCTCCAACTTCTTGGTGCTGGTTTGCCTTCCTGGTATAAATGCCAGTCAAATCCAGGCAATAGTCAGGAACCACCCCTGTAGAAGTCTGGTTAGAGCAGGGGTCAGCAAACGTTTATCTGCCGTGGGCTGGTCCACCGTCCCTCAGACCATGTGGTGGGCCGGACTATTTTTTGAAAAGAAAAAAAAAAGAACAAATTCCTGTGCCCCACAAGTAACCCAGAGATGCATTTTAAATAAAAGCACACATTCTACAAATGTAAAAACACGATGATTCCCAGACCGTCCACGGGCCGGATTTATAAGGCAATTGGGCCGCATCCGGCCCACGGGCTTTAGGTTGCCTACCCCTGGGTTAGAGGATGCAGAAGGCGATTTTGACATTCCTTCAACTAGAAAGTCTAGTTAGACAAAGCAATAGCCCCACCTGTTGGCAGCTTCAAAAAACAAACTCTGAGAAACTATTCAGCCGGATCCTATACACTTTTACTTGGAAGTAAATCTAGATGTGAGGGGGGGGCAGCTTGCTCCCAGGTAAATGTGCGCAGGATGTGTAGCCTTGCTGCTACAGTACTTGATTACATGCCATGCACTTCTGTTGAGTCAGTAATTGTTTGCAAAACCCCTTCTCTTCCTTGATAATCCCCTCATATTATCTAGGAGAAAATGAGGCTGCAGTTCAGGTGTTAATTGCTCTGGAAAGTAGTGTAAGTGGCTGATAATGGAAAATAAAAAAAAATCCTTCCAGTAGCACGTTAGAGACCAACTAAGTTTGTTCTTGGTATGAGCTTTCGTGTGCATGCACACTTCTTCAGATACCAAACACCTATCTGAAGAAGTGTGCATGCACACGAAAGCTCATACCAAGAACAAACTCAGTTGGTCTCTAAGGTGCTACTGGAAAGAATTTTCTATTTTGTTTTGATAGTGGTCAAAGTTAGGCATTGACAGTAATGGATCCACTATCCACTAGAAGGCAAATGTGAGTCTCTCACATAAAGGCTTCACCCTGCACACAGCATGCAATATATCTTGCCGATAAATGTTCAGCAGTTTGTGTTGGTGCTCCGGATATCTGTGGCTAAAAGAAACTATGCTCTGTGCAGAAAACAAACGAATAAGACATGAAGTACATACAGGCAGAAGCTACCTATAAGTTCCTGCTAACAATCACTTATTAGGATGAAGTGTGTATACAGGAGCACATATATTTCACGACTGCAATGCAAACACTGAATTTGGTATCAGCTATGGAAATCATATCACATACCCTCCAACGTTCCTCAGATGAAAATAGGGGCATTTCTCAGTCCCCTCACCCCACCCACAACTGACCCTCCTTGATCCCCCATTTTTGTGGGGGGAGGGCCCTTGCCACAGAGCATTTCTTGGCAGAAGGGTGAGTGCCACCACCACTGCAACAATGGGACACAGCACACACACCACCCTAGGGGAAAAAAACTTAATCCCTGTTTTATTTTATTTTATCCTTTAGTAGATTTACAAAAAGAAAAACACACCAATAAATAAATTTTAGAAAGGGGCAAGATTAAACATGGAAACACAGTTTTTTAAAAAACAAAACAAAAAACCCAAGACTCCTTCTATTCCTCTTCACTCCCCCTTTCTTCATGCCCAGGGTGGCCTTGCCCTTTGCCTGCAACTCAGAGCTGGTGCATCACACAAGGCTGGGCCTCTGTGGTGGCAGCCTCTCCAGCAGCTGCTACAAGCTGCCCAAGGGAGGAGGCAGATGGGGGGGCATGGAGAAGCCATGGGATGCTCCCTCGCAGCCACCACTCCCATCACCGCCATCATTCAGGACAAGCACTGCATCGTCCTCCTCCCCAAGTTTGGCAGTAGGTGGGAGGAAGAATAGGGACTTTCCAGGATCAAATCAGACGCCAGGATGACTTTTGTAATTCTGGGAATGTCCCTGGAAAATCGGAACACTTGGAGCATATGAAATCAGCACTGAGATAAACTCAGTTGTTAATCAGCCAAAGGCCTGGTTATGGAGAAATGTTTTCGCCTGGTGCCTAATGAAGGCGCCAATTGAAATGGATCTAGAAAACCAGTTTTCTCCAGGAGCACCTGGATCTGGTCTGCGTATGCGTGGATACACCCATGCATAGCAGATACATGCAGAAGGGTAGAGCAGAAGGGGTTGGAGAGGGGCAATCTGGTGGCTGTACCCCCTCACCCCAAGCCCTACCAGCTTCTACTGGTCAGGGCAGAAATTGTGGGTTTTCTTCTTCCTCTTTGCTATGCCAGCTCCAGCCCCTGAGGGATATAAAAGCTTCTGGGGCAAAAAGAGAACAAGAACAAAAACAAAATTCAAATGAACTCCAGCAAGGAAGAGGGATAACCTCTTGGGTACCACCACTGAGGGGTGGGGGGAAACCACAAGCCTGGTGTTACCACCAGCCGCAGCAGGGCATGAGCAAAAGGTCATCTCAGAGAGGGAGCAAATACGTATGGGAACAGGCGGTCCTTTCAGTAACTAATTGGTCTCAAATACATTTAGGGTGTTAAAGATAAAAATCCAGCAAGGTTGACTGTGTGGTCTTTGAGGCTCAGGTTGTGACCACAGCAGGAAGTGCTCAGGACAGATGCATCCTAGATACGTAACTATTTTCCCAGGGTGGGGGGCAGAGGAAAAGATGCTGAAGGCAAGCTTGCATTCTAATAAATTCCTTGGACTGCTCTGAACTATTCATTATAGAAATGAGCACTATCATGTTCTTTCACTCTACTTCCTTCAGGGATAAATGCAGTGTGACATGTATCAATTTTTGTTAAATAAGATGTAACCAGATGTAACTGGTCCCATCACCTCCTGGCAAATAGAAGGGGAAGAAATGGAGGCAGTGAGAGATTTCACTTTCTTGGGTTCCATGATCACTACAGATGGTGACAGAGTCACGAAATTAGAAGACGCCTGCTTCTTGGGAGAAAAGCAATGACAAACCTAGACAGCATCTTAAAAAGCAAAGACATCACCTTGCCGACAAAGGTCCGTATAGTTAAAGCTATGGTTTTCCCAGTAGTAATGTATGGAAGTGAGAGCTGGACCATCAAGAAGGCTGATCGCCGAAGAATTGATGCTTTTGAATTATGGTGCTGGAGGAGACTCTTGAGAGTCCCATGGACTGCAAGAAGATCAAACCTATCCATTCTCAAGGAAATTGGCCCTGAGTGCTCACTAGAAGGACAGATCCTGAAGTTGAGGCTCCAGTACTTTGGCCACCTCATGAGAAGAGAAGACTCCCTGGAAAAGACCCTGATGTTGGGAAAGATGGAGGGCACAAGGAGAAGGGGACGACAGAGGATGAGATGGTTGGACAGTGTTCTCGAAGTTACTAACATGAGTTTGGCCAAACTGCGGGAGGCAGTGAAGAATAGGCGTGCCTGGCGTGCTCTGGTCCATGGGGTCACGAAGAGTCGGACACGACTGAACGACTGAACAACAACAACAGGAGATGGAAGCTATGGGGCTGCAGTTGGGGAAGAAGTAACCACAGATACCACCCCCTTTTCCCCGCCCCCCAATACAATTTATTTAACATGTCTTCCTTTAGAAAAGTTGGAAACACAGACATTATCCCAATATTTTTCTGCTTTACCTGATGTCTAGAAGCTAACTAAATAATGATAACAGCATTGTAATATTCAGCACAAGGCTGGCTCTACCGCTGGGTAAAGGAGCAGGGGGATATCACGATACCACAAGAGGGCAGCAAATGGTCATTTGCTTACTTTATTATTATATTTTTTGCTTATGAGGACACCATCTTGGTTTTCTGCCACATGCTCCAAAACATAATGGCCCCTTCCGTTTGCATAAGTAATACAGTTTGGTCAGTGCTATGTTTCCTTAATGCACATTGTTAATCTGTCTTAAGTGAAATAAGGCCCAGATAACAGGATTTGGACTAAGGCAAAATGCGGGGAGGTGGGGTGTGTGTGGCTGCAACAAAATGTTGCATTGTGGAGTGTTGCTGTACAGGATTCCAGACACTCTATTCCATATACCCTCCTGTTTTTCATTTCCAACTCCAGTGGTGTGTCTGCATTAACACCATGCATTTAACGCACCCACTCACCCACCCAAGACTCCTGGGGAACTGCAGTTTACCCCCCCCCCGAGCTATAATTCCCAGAGCCCTTAACCAACTAGGGTTCCCAGGTTTCTTGGTGGTGGTGTGTATGTGTGCTTTAAATTTATGTTGTGTACACAGCCTTAAATTTGGACCATCAAGAAGGCTGATCGCCGAAGAATTGATGCTTTTGAATTATGGTGCTAGAGGAGACTTTTGAGAGTCCCATGGACTGCAAGAAGATCAAACCTATCCATTCTCAAAGATATCAGCCCTGAGTGCTCACTAGAAGGACAGATCCTGAAGTTGAGGCTCCAGTACTTTGGCCACCTCATGAGAAGAGAAGACTCCCTAGAAAAGACCCTGATGTTGGGAAAGATGGAGGGCACAAGGAGAAGGGGACGACAGAGGATGAGATGGTTGGACAGTGTTCTCGAAGCGACTGGCATGAGTTTGGCCAAACTGCGAGAGGCAGTGAAGGATAGGCGTGCCTGGCGTGCTCTGGTCCATGGGGGTCACGAAGAGTCGGACACGACTGAACGACTGAACAACAACAACACAGCCTTAGTCAGTATTCTGTGCCAACTGGAAAAGTCCAATACTTACTGGACTGTTTTTGGGGTGTGTGAAGAGTTGCATGCTGTTGTTGTTCTTTGCTTCTGCAAACCTCGGTTTTAGCAGCAAGTCTGCTGATATTCCCTTTTGTGTGTGGGTAATGCCATTTTGGCTACATAAGGATCGACACAACCTGAAGATCAGAAGTGGAAGAAAGACTACCTTAAAGGTTTACGTTGCATGCAAGTTTCTACATGAGTTGAAAGGACAGGGGAGAGAAGGGCAGAAGATAGGGAGGGTTGGTTTTTTTTTTTAATCATTTTTTCATCAGGGCAAAAAAGAATAATCCAAAGCGTGTCGGAAATGGAAAACAATTTACTCGGGACTGTCTCCTTAAGTGTCACAAAACTCTTCTCCGGCTGCTGCGACATCCTCTAATGACATTACAGCTTGTGGCTCCCATCTCATCTAATCTGTTAGCAAAATCCGAAAGTCACTTATGTCAGTCTCTAATGCAAGCTAAATGAGTCTTCCCAGTAATAAGAAGCTTCGCAGAATTAGTTTTCGTTCTGCAGAAAATTGCCATGGGGGCCGGCACTTTTATCTAAAAATTTCACTTGTGCATAAGCAAAAAACTCATATATTATTTGGTTACATTCCATCAGTGTGAGGAATAACATTGTGAGAATTCAATGCATGCTAATGATATATAGAAATCCACCTGCTTTCCGATAAAATGAGTTTAATTTTCTGTTGCCCACTGCCTGGTTGGCCTTTCATAAATTACTTATGCACAGCTATTATTAAAATAGAGGGAAAGCAAATTAGAAAGTCCGCATATCTCTCTACTGGATTTAACCAAGGCAGGGCTGTGACAGCTAGAGTCAGCGTTTTTGAAAAAAAAAAAAAACCCCTCTCCTCTCTTGAAAATTTTTGCATCTCTATACAATTCTCTGCCACTGTTGTAAACGTTCTGACCTGCCTTCTTACCAAATTAACCTAAATCCTTTCTATTTTTCAACATTAATGGAATCCTCTAGAGTCCTGCTGATATATATTAAAATATATTTATTGGTTAATTTGAATTCCAGCCATTTTTTTGTACCTCATTTCCTCGCACTTCTGTTATATCTCCGCAGTTTGGAGCTTTAGCATGAGAAACCTTACAAATTAAGATAAATGCATCTGACAATTATCAGATCAAAAACAACTTAACTTTCATTGGAATATATGATTGCAAATTTCCCTTCCTGATGAAAGAGAAAAATGAGGACTTTCTCCTTGAAACAGTTAATTGGATTTTGAAGCACTGTACATTTCAAGCAATTGGTACAGCTTTGGGCCGGTCTGCGACTATATGACCCCTTGGCTTTACAAACAGACAATGGGCTTTCGTTTTCTCGCGAGGCTTTCAAATCCATAGTTCACGGTGACTTTAACTTTAATTTCTGTTAATGATATTATTTTGCTCTTTTTAGGATAAAACTTTCGTGTGATGGGTTTGAGCAACAGTGGCAATCCCATTAGCTTCTCAAATTGCACTCTTTTTAATGCTGCTTGCAGCATTATTTCATTTTATACTATCTTTTCACACACAAACACATTTCAGACGCACACAAACACACATACATATGCACACACATATAGAGAATTTCAAAGTATTCTAGGAGATACATAATAATAAAGGGTAAAGAAAAATAAATAAATTGAAGCTGCTGTCCTCTCTATCCACTTACCTAGGAGTAAGTCCCATTGGACTTAGTGGGGCTTACTTCTGAGTAATAATAATAATATTAATAATATATTTTTATTTATATCACACCCATTGGGCTGGGCTGCCCCAGCCACTCTGGGCAGATTCCAACACACATATAAATAATAATAAAACATCCAACATTAATAGTAACAATCTGATCCAATATGAAAAGTCACAATAACTTTAAAATAACCAACTTATATAAAATAAAAGAATATTTGTTCTGTGAACCACCCTGAGACCTCCAGTTATAGGGTGGTATATAAATTCAATAAATAAAATAAATAAATATTCAATAATCCATTAGAATCCATTAGTAGACCATAGGTTTGCACTGTAAATTATTAAGCCTTTGTACAGGGAAAGCTGATAATGATAATAGTCACAAACACTGGGTTGTAGCCAACATTAGTCTTACTCAGAGTAGGTAAAAGGTAAAGGTACCTCTTACCATTAGGTCCAGTCGTGGACATGAGTTGTGGCGCTCATCTCGCTCTATAGTCCGAGGGAGCTATTATTTAATGATTATCAATATATTTAATTTGCTATGCCAAAGGATAAAGGTAAAGGGACCCCTGACCGTTAGGTCCACTCGCAGACGACTCTGGGGTTGCGACGCTCATCTTGCTTTATCAGCCGAGGGAGCCGGCGTACAGCTTCCAGGTCATGTGGCCAGCATGACTAAGCCGCTTCTGGCGAACCAGAGCAGCGCAGGGAAACGCCGTTTACCTTCCCGCCAGAGCAGTACCTATTTATCTACTTGCACTTTGACGTGCTTTCGAACTGCTAGGTGGGCAGGAGCTGGGACCGAACAATAGGAGCTCACCCCGTCGCGGGGATTCAAACTCATTGAAAATAAAGGGCATGACTGACTTAGGTGCATTAATTTAAATAGTCTATTCTGCGCTGAATACAACCCCTTGTGGTTTCACTCAGGGATCTGATGAGAAGAAAGGCCAGGAGCTGATTCTGTTCTCATGACTTGAATGTAGTAGCAGGGGGCCTGGTGAGAAAGAGTGACTCAGGGATAAGACTCACGACCGCCCCATAATTAGCCCAGAGGAGGAGTGTTATTCATTGCCCCCCAAAAACCCACCGCTTGCATTCAAGAATTTCAGGTACTTGATATATGTCCATTTGGTGGGCAGGATAATTGCAAACTGCAAAGTTACTCATTTTCTCCCTCTTTGACCTGTGTCCATGGAGCCCTTGTTGATTCCCCGCACAAACACCACATTTTCTTGAAGTACGAAGCAATGGCAACAGAAAGGGTGACCACTTACACATTGCCAAAAAATTAAGACAAAAGGGGTCATGGTTTTGCAAAAGCTAATTTGTGTGCATTGGTGCAAATTTAGAAGTTTAGAAATAATGACTGACCTCCCATCCGTGCCATGGCTATGGTAAACCAGGACAACAAAGGGCGAGGCAGCAGCAAGGTTTTCATGCCACACTGCCGCAGCCAAATTGCTAGAGCCAATCCAGTATGCTTGCTGGCATGTTCGCACCCCGCTGACCTTGGTGTCGCCACATCCCTGCCCCTGCTGTTCTGCTACAGCGATGGCAGTGATGGGCAACACTTCTTTCTTAGAGTTCTTTATCTTTAAACCAGACTTGGTCAAGGCAGCGTGGAGGGCACCTTCAAATACAGAGCTGTCCCCCAGCACTTCACCACTACTCCCCAAACCACTTAGCACCTGCCATGCCACCTGAGGTGGCTGCCTCACTTTGTCGAAGGACAGGGCTGGTCCTACATACTGGAAGAGCTGGAATTTAAGCCACCCCCCCCCCCAATGAACACCAAATGGTTACTTTATGTCAGGCTTCCTCAACCGCGGCCCTCCAGATGTTTTTGGCCTACAACTCCCATGATCCCTAGCTAGCAGGACCAGTGGTCAGTCAGGGATGATGGGAATTGTAGTCTCAAAAATCTGGAAGGCAAAGGTTGAGGAAGCCTGCTTTATGTGAACACCCCTCTGAATACCAAGTTTTACCGTGTTTCTCCAAAAATAAGACACCGTCTTATATTTTCCCCCCCTCAACAAAACACAGTAGCCTATGTCTTATTTTCAGGGGATCTCTTATTTTAACTGCATCACATCGGTATGCTGCATAGCCACGCCGCCCCAGGCTGTTTTAATGGGAGGTGCTGCGTCACTATGGCTTATTTTCGGGGTATGGCTTATTTTCGGGGAATGGCTTATATTTCGCAAATGCATAGAAATCCTGCTATGGCTTATTTTATGGCTATGTCTTATTTTAGGAGAAACACGGTAATATCAAAAGGCTCAAAATCAAGTGATTGTTATGCTTACATGGGCAAGACTGGTTCACAGAATAAACTTTAGTGGAGTAGGAGAGCTGAAAATAATGTCAATATATCTTGCATCTGCCAATGAATGTGCCCCTTGGGTTTCAGATAATGCTTGGGAAATTAAGGGCTGCCATACATCTGGATTTTCATGGACATTGTCGGGATTTCAAAGGTGGAATTGATGTACGGGAGGAATTTGCAAAAGGCAGCGTTTTGTCCTGGATCTTAGGCAAGTCAATCGAAAAATTGCCTTTTTGTGTTTTTGTAAAGGAAAGCTCAACACCTTTTGGGGTGTCCTGGTTTTTACTTTTTGAAATATGGCAACCCTAGATAATACATCGGTCCTCCTGACACTTTGGGAAGGAAGAAGCTAGGATTCCCTCTCCCACCCCTCATATTTTCAGTCTTCTTACGAACTCTGGAAAGATACAGGGATTAATTGTGAGTACATAGACACACCAATAACTTCAAGTTTCTAAATATTTAGAAATAAACTTGCAAGTAACAGGCATTTAACATACAGGGGAACACAAGCAAAGTTATCAACTAGAATCTGCCCATGTTAAAACTTACAACAAAAAGGCAAAGCAAAAGACAAAAGGCATAGCCTTCCAGTTAATGAACTGTAGTAATTAATAAGTAATAGTAAAATAACCCCCTCATTAGGAACCAGCTGCTCTCCAACTTCCATTGGGTCCTTCTGTTGTTTATCTTTCTTTAGTATGTGTATGCTCTCTGAGTTGTCCAATGGCTGGGATTAAAATAACTTAGTTTGATGTATTATTATTATTATTATTCATTGGTTAGTTGCTTTATGCATAAGTAGATAGTTTATTAGCAAGAAAAAAATACAACAAATTAAAGCAATTTAAAACCAGATTTTTATTTAAAAGTGAACTATACAAAATACATAAAATGCTTACTCAATAACATATTAATAAGGACAAGTCTTACCCCACCCTAAGAAGAGCATTGCCACTGGAGGAACTTAATTCCCTAAGGCCTGACATCTGATGGAATACAATGAGCTAGATACTATGGCTTATATGTTGGGTTGGTGGGTTTTTTAAGTTGCTGTTCATATTAATTTTGTTTAATTTTACAATTAACAAGACTATCAATAATAGTATATTTCTTTTTACAGATTTCATTGTGTTGGTTTTCGTTGTGTGTTATTATTTTTAACCCTCTGGATGACTTTTTACAGATATTTCTTTTTACAGATTGCATTGTGTTGGTTTTTGTTGTGTGTTGTTATTTTTAACCCTCTGGATGACTTTTTAAAAATTGCACATTATTGATGATTTGTACTCATGATGCTATTGGGGTGGTCATACACAATTTTGCTTTCCATTCTGGTTGTGCCTGCAAATTTTTTGGAGCTGTCACACTGCTTCATTTCCAACCAGTTACATATCCCATAACTTCCTGCTACAATCCCATAACTTTTTATACTGCAACTGTTTTGGTTCTGGTTTTGTCCTTCTTTTGTTGTGCTATAGCCTCTCCAAACAGCAAAAATGTGGTAGCATTCAGGAAGCATCATGTAACAAACTGAAGTAGAATAAAATCCACCACAGTTGTAATATTGCTGTTTCAGTTACAGGTGGGTAGCCGTGTTGGTCTGCCATAGTCAAAACAAAATCAAAAATTCTTTCTAGTAGCACCTTAGAGACCAACTGAGTTTGTTCCTGGTATGAGCTTTCGTGTGCATGCACACTTCTGATTGCTGTTTGTGTTTGTGTGTGTGTGTTTTAAATTATGTTCATTATTTGTTGTAGGTCTCCAAGAGAGTGACTGGTATTAGATGATGAGCACACAAAATAAATAAGTAAATAAGGACACATGGCCCCCTTTAAACTACCGGTAGTTCACCTCTCAATGTCCAAAGATGCTGAGAACCAAGGAAATTTCCCATGCACAATAACATCCTACACAGAGCTGGGGAAGTACCTTTGCCAAAACATTTCACTACGCTACAAGAACAAGACAGTATATGCCTCTCAACAAGTATGGTAGCAATCTCCTCCAACCCTCTAGGATGATGGGAAGCAAGACTATGGCAGGTGACTTGGAAGGTTCCACTTCGGGCAGAATTAACATTCTCCAGTAATTGGCTCACTGCCTCTTTAGCCACAAAGACATTGTCAAACAAAACTGGGAATAAGCAGGCATTTGACAAAACATCATTTTGAGCATAGTATACCGAAAACAACATCCAAGTCTTGTTTGCGTAAGCATGCGAATTAGCTGGCTTAAGGGCAGAGAAAAAAGCAACATTCCCTTGTGATGATTTTTTTTTAACATAGAAAACTCGCTCTACTGTATTTGTTAGATAATGGATTCATGCCTATTGTCCTGCCCTTCACTCCTCATCAACAAGAGCACTTCAGTACAGAGAAATATGATTTTACTGCAGAGGAACAAAAGCGAGTGAGAAGGCAGAGGGGAGGGGGGGGGGGAGAAAACAGCAGATGGAATATTATTTGCATCTGTGCAAATAATGCATTGGAACAAATATATATGCTATTTTATTATGAGATAAAGCAAGCCAGCGTGTCTAGAGTGCACCTAGTGTACAGAGGAGGAACGTCTTTGTTCGATGCAAAGTTCTTAACCTTCATGTATATTCCTCCTTGTACGTCCATTAGCTTTTCTCTTTATAAATCTGTTCACTTGCTAGATCCAAAATGTTCACAGTGCATTTGCACAGGGCTGCATTATCATCAAAATGCCTTTCTTTCTAACAAGTGATACTCAAAATAAGGTTCTGCTTTTGACTGTGAGCACTGAGCTATAGATAGTCTCTAAAAACAAAACATACTTTATAACTGCAGGGATAGGGAACAGGTGAATCCTCAGATGTTGTTGAGCCCCCATTAGCCCCCAGCTAGCATGGGCAATGGTCAGGGATGATGGGAATATGTCCAGAGGAGGGCAACCAAAATGGTCAAAGGCTTGGAAACGATGCCTTATGAGGAACAGCTTAGGGAGCTGGGTATGTTTAGCCTGGAGAAGTGAAGGTTAAGGGGTGATATGATAGCCATGTTCAAATATATAAAAGGATGTCATATAGAGGAGGGAGAAAGGTTGTTTTCTGCTGCTCCACAGAAGCAGACACGGGGCATTGAATTCAAACTACAAGAAAGAAGATTCCACCTAAACATTAGGAAGAACTTCCTGACAGTAAGAGCTGTTCGACAGTGGAATTTGCTGCCAAGGAGTGTGGTGGAGTCTGCTTCTTTGGAGGTCTTTAAGCAGAGGCTTGACAGCCATCTGTCAGGAATGCTTTGATGGCGTTTCCTGCTTGGCAGGGGGTTGGACTGGATGGCCCTTGTGGTCTCTTCCGACTCTATGATTCTATGAGTTTGTTGTCCGGCAATAACTGGACAACCACAGAAGACCGTAGGGTCTTCTGCATAATCAGTAACCCTGCATGATCCAAACTCCCCATTGCACATACAGAGCCTAAATATGGATTTATTAAATATTATTTTTTAAAAAATATGGATTTATGCACCTGTAGAGAGGCCTGTCCTGCTCTCATTCCTGCTCTTGTCAGGTGCTCTGTGAATGCATATATAAACATAAGAAAAGGGATACCATGTTAGGGGAAAGGGGAGTGTGTACTCATCACATATTTGTTTATTTGAATGCAAGAATGTTTAGACCAGCATTTCCCAAACTTGGGTCTCCGGCTGTTTTTGGACTAGAACTCCCACCATCCCTAGCTACCTAGGGATGATGGGAGTTGTAGTCCAAAAGCAGCTGGAGACCCAAGTTTGGGAAACATTGGTTTAGGTCACTCCATGTTCATTTTCATGGTGGGTACATCCTAGACCCAGAGAGAGGGCTGAATAGAGACGTGAGGAGGGCAGCAGACCTTGCATGGGATGTTTCACTGCATTTTTCTGTGTTCATGTTGAATGTTACAAGCCCCTCTTCCTACAATTCCTCTTTCGACTGTGTAGGGACTAATTACGTCCCGTCTGCAAAGCAGAACTATACAACAGTTTTGTATGACTTCACTCAACATGATTCTCCTGATGAACCGTACAATAGTGAGTTATGTGATCCTGAACAACCCCTTCAGGAAGGCTGCTTGTGTTCATTCATGTGAATGCAGCCTAAGTTTCAGTGGCTTGAAATAAAACAAGATACTGACCCTTTCCCTTCCTTGTTCAGTCAAAAGTATTTGCAAGCCTGTCACTTCTTTCTCGTTTCGGTGACAAGCTCCATTTTGCTGCTGGTGCTAATGCATCGTTTTTGTTTTTAGCAAAAGTAGCAAGTTTCCCCACGATGCCTCAGCAATGACTATTAAGAATTCAGTTGCCTACAAGCCAAAGTTTTCTTCCCATTCTAAAACTTTTGAGAAGACTCTGATTCCAATCCGAATGAAAGGAAGAGTTTTAACAAGGCGTTTGCTTGTGAGTTCAGCACATGTATTTCTTATCTGAACCAGATCAAACCCTTGCTTCTCTGTACGGCTACTGTCCGTTGTGTACTGAACCAGATCTTCAGTCATCTTTCAGCTGACCAGTATCTATAATAATGATTCCTTTTGCTTTTTTTTTAAGAACTGAAAGGTGACTAAGTTCTCCACACATGCACACTCCTAATGGCTGAACATCTCCAAAGGGCATCAAGTCTTTTGGAGTAGTAATGAATACGGATTTTTGTCTTGCGCACTGCATGGGAGAGGAACTTTTCATGCTTTCCCCCATATAGCTACCATGAAAACTCGACCCTAAGCAAGGGTGTGAGTCACTGATGAATGCAGCTCCAGGGCTTCATGCTGTGTGCTATGAGAGCTGAAAAAGGCATTATAAGAATGCAAGAGTATGAGGAGGATGAAGACAGATTGTGGCTGTTAGGAGGTTATTAATAACAATCAAAATGTGTTTTTATGAGATGGGAGCCATTTCCTAAACAAGAAATTACTGCTGGAACTTTTGACATGCACTTTAAATGTCATCTAAAGGCTGCAATGCCCTTGCTATCATGGGATACACCTGCATGTATAGCCAGTGTCTTGCAATAATAATGAACTAATCTCTTGCTATTAACAGAATGTGCTAAACTTAGTATAGAGTTTAGAAACTTGGGTCTTCTCTTGAGGTTGATCCAGACTGAAGCAGCCAGCCAGAGATGTGTGACCCTATTGCTTAAAGCAGGAGTGAGGAAACCTTTTCAATCCAAGGGCCACATTATCTCCTGGGCAACCTTCTAGCAGCTGCATCTCAGTGGTGGGTGGGGCCAAAGGCAAAAGTGTACGGAACAATGAATGTGAGTTTTGCATTATAGTAGGGTGGTTTCTACATACAGCCACACAGCCCCCTCTGTCTTCTATCCAGGCAAACAAGAGGCATTATTAGTGTTCAAGGATGCATTCCAGGCTGCCAGGCAAAAACAAGGAGGGTGAAGAGCAGAACCTTTGAGGGAGAGGGGGTGTGGCCTGGGGGAAATCCCAAGAGCCAAATAGAGGAGGCTGGGGGGTTGCATTCAATTCTTGGGCCTGAGAATACTCAGGCTGCAGCTGATGGGAGTTGTAGTCCAAAACATCTGGAAGGAGCCAGGCTGGCAAAGGCTGAGCCACACTAACAGATGCTTCATCACCTAATAATCTTTTTCATTTTTTTTAGCTGTGGTGGTCTGTATTGCTTTTTGTAGAACCCCACTGCTCCTTGTCTTCTCCTTAGCCAATTGTTTCCCTCTTCTTCTCATATTCCACTGAATATCTGAAAAGTCAACACATTTCCACTTAACCTTTCAGCCATGCTCCTTCACCCTTTTCCTCACGTTGCTATTTTCTTTAAAACTCTTTATTGTTCTCATAGCTTTCTTCTGAAGCCTTTCCAACTTAACTTCCTTCTTGAACTGTGGCTCCCAGAGCAGAGTCCTCAGGTGAGATCCTCCTAGCTGCCTAGCACTCTGTCAAGTGGACACTTCCCTCCCTTTTCTGGGAGCTGAAGTTCTCCTTGAAGGAGAATAAGGAAGTAAACCAGACCTTGAGGAACAATTCCTTAGTCTCTCATTGGATGTTGAATGACGGGCAAAGATTGAGCACATATTAGATATGTGTTTAGAGACATTCAAGTGTCCCCCTCACTGCAGCAGATACCTTAGCTAAATTCTGGATTTGATTCTGTAGCACAGTGGTTCCAAACTTTTCAGGCGATTGTCCCCTTGGCTCCATAAACCCACCCCCAGTGTCCACTACCCTACGTATAAAGAGCATTATTCAGAATAGCAGTTTCCACAACCCACTAAGGAAGATAATGACACAATAAAATGCAAAACAGTAAAAAATTAATTGTAATTTATCAAAAATTCAATGCCATTAATTAATTAATTAATTAATTAATTAACTTGATCCAGTGATACCAGCTTTTCAATGTCTGATAGTCATTGTTACCAGTGTTTCCTTGCCATCACCTTGCCTCTTAGCGCCCCCCCCATTAATTCCACAGCCCCCCAGGGTGGGCTCCTGCTCATTTTGGGAACCACATACTGAAACATTTTTTGTTTCATCAAGTGCTTTTAGAGAATTCATTTGATACAGGTTTGGAAATTTATTATGCATATTGTGGTTGTTGTTGTTGAAAAAGCATGTAAAACAAAACATTAGAACAAAACATTCCAAAAATCGCATTGAGAGAAAAAAAGAATCACAGGTGAACAGTTTATCCTCCTTATACACGTTGGAAAGAATATATCTCTATATTTTATATTTTAAAATATTTGTTTTGTTTTGTTTTATTGGGCCCCACCATATTTCTGATTAGCAGGTGGTTTATTAATATAAATATAAAATAAAAAAATGTAGGATCACTCCATTTTAAGTATGACAATGTTTCTTCAAAGTCCACTGAGGGCTCGTCCACATGGCTGCTTGCCCTGTCGTTTCCCCGCAGGGAAACCCAATATTTACCGCTGAATTGGAATAAACATCAATCAGTTTCTTTGCGGCTTGATGTTCCGATTCAGAGGTAAACAGTGTGCTTACCAGGGAAAGTGGTGAGACAAACGGAAAATCTCTTGGAGCCTCACTTTTTAGGCATGAGACAAGCAGAAGGGTGGATGAACCATATGCCTGCCTTCAGCCTCAGCTTTCTCAATCTGTTGTCTTTGCCGCTTGCTCCCGGACTCCCTGTCCCTTCGTTTCCCTGCATAGGAACATAGGAAGCTGCCTCTTATTGTGTTAAACCATTGGTGCATCTAGCTCAGCATTGCCTTCACCAATTGGTGCTGGGTTTCCAGGATTTCAGACAATATTCTCTTCCAGCAATACCAGGAGATGCCAATGATTGAACCTGGAACCTCCTGCAGGCAAAACAGATGCTCTACTGCTGAGCCCTTACTCTATGTCACGAGGAATGCAAAGGGGTTTTCATAACATGGGTTTAAGCCACTAGATAATTTTTGGATTCTTATATTTTGAATACGAAGGGACTCTTCAGGAGGTATACACATATTTTTTTTAAAAAAATCCCTTGAAATATACAGACACGCAGCACCATCTACTGGAATAATGTTAAGTAAGGGAACATTGTCATAAATACTGGTTCACATGACAAGGTGGGAGGGAGTCATGAAACAAATACATTGTGTGTGTGTGTTTCTGTATAATTTCACATACAGTGTAAGGCTCAGCGTAGCCTTTTTCCAGCATTTCCTTTTGCGAAGCAAATCTCTTCAATTGCACATGTATGGGCCGAGCAAAGGGTTGCTTGGTCCTTTGAACTCCCCCCCCCCCCCGTCTCTTGTGCATCTAAGAAATGAATGACAGGCAGATAAATTCTGCAGAGTTTGTGAATGTCTGCCTCTCATACAACTGTAAAAAGGCACAGCTTAATTTTTTTTTTTATTCAATCGGTTTTTGAGATGCGGTGGGCATGAGTAAATGGGACTGAGATGCCCACTGTCTGTGCATACCTGCACCTGGGTTTTTTTTAAAAAAGCATAAAACCTTCCAAACATAATGTAGATTCCCCCCCCCCCCTTTTAACTGTGCTCTCCAACGACACATACCGCTGACTCACATTATAAACAAGGAACTTCTAGCGAAGTATTCCATATAATAATGGGCACTTCCAAAAGACCTGCTTATGGATCATTCATCCCGATTCGTTTGCAGGGAGATCAGACGAAGTCAGCGAACCTTTCGGCGCAACCGTTGCGCAAGAAATCTGAAGACCTCCCAATGGCGCCACCTCCATTTGCGACAGCCTGGAAACGCTCTTATTTTAATATATATAATTTAATATATGAATATCTCATGTATATGGGAATCTCATCTGTATATGTGGGAATTAAACCCAGATTCAATGGGGCCGGGATATCAGCTTATTCTGACGCCTCCGACGTGGCGTGCAAGCTGCGAAATGTTCGTAGGCACGAGGGACATTATAAACACTCGTCGGAGGCGCCTCGTGTTGCCGAGCCGCTGCCGCCGCCACCCCGCCCGCCGGACCCCGAGTTTTATGAGAGGAGGGGGCGGAGGGAGAATCCCACCCCCATAGCACCGCGCTTGGCTTTATAAACCCGCCGGCCCAGGATGAGGCCTTCCTGCCTGCCTGCGGGCTTGCGCGGCGGTTGCCAAGGCCTCGCGCCGGCCGTTGCCAAGGCAACCAACGGCGCGCGTCTCGCTTTGCTCAGGGCCGGCGGCGGCGGGAGCCCGAGCTGAGGAAGGGGCGCCATGAACGCCTTCGGCGACCGCGGCCATGGCGGAGGCGACTCCACCGCTTCGATACTGGCCGAGCTCGACTGGGACGACGGCTTCGCCATCCCCGTGGCCAGCGCGGAAAACAAGGCTCTGGAGGACGAGGCGAGTTGGCGGGACTGGGTGGGGAGCGGGGTAAGAGAAGCAAGGGCGGATGGGGCGGGACCCTCCTCCTCTTCCAAGCCCCCTTAGCTCCATCTCTGAGTCTGCCTTGGTCAGGCCACACCTGGGGCGTTGTGTCCCGTTTTGGGGCGCAAATCATTGAATAAGGACATGGACAAGCTGGAATATAGGCAGAGCAGAGACCAAGATGATGCAGGCTCTGGAAGCCTAGCCTGATGAGGAACGGTTGAAGGATTGGCATATGTTTAGCCTGGGAAAGAGGAGGTCCATCCACCTTTCAGATATCTCCAGGGGTGTCCCATGGAAGAGGGAGCGAGCTTGTTTTCTCCTGCTCCAGAGGGTAGGACTCGAACCAGTGGATTCAAGTTAACAGGGAGGAGATGCCGACTAAACGTCAGGAAGAACTTCCCAGCAGTGAGAGCTGCTCGACGGTGGAACGGCCTCCCTCTGGAGTCTGTGGACTCTTCTTCCTTGGAGGTTTTAAAGCAGAGTTTGGCTGGCCATCTGTCCCCTGGGTGCTTTGGTTGAGATTCCTGCATTGTAGGGGGCTGCTGCAAAGGCCCCCACTCCAAATGTTATTGGAGGGGGAGGAGTGGGATCTCCTGGAAAGTGAGGTGTGGGTTGGGTGATTTTGGCCAACCAGCCCCCCACCCCCCAAGTGCAAGAATTTCCTCAACTATGTGCTTAGTGTGCCACAACCATTGCTGATAGAAGAATTGAAACCAAAGACCCCCCCCAAAAAACACACACACACACACACACACACACACACACACAAAAGAGTCTGTCTGTTTTCTCATTGCATTGTATATACGGTATTTTTTTACAGCTCTGGCGCATAAATTATTCCGGTCAAACTCTACTTCCAGGGATGCTCTGTACAGAGATGCAGCAACATGGCACTGGAAGCAAATTTAAAGAGGAGCCTTGCTTCTAGGCCTTCAGTCAAACTTAGGGGTCCATCTAAAACTGGATTCCAAGCAGCAGGTCCCCCTGTGCCTTCCTGCAGCAGCTGGTTTTCAGAGGCATATACTGCCTCAGAGCATTTAGCTGTCATGGCTAAGAGCTGTTAATAGACATGTGAGGCTGCTGTTCCATCTCTGCATGAGTACATCTACTTTGGGCTTGCTGCCTTCCATTGCAGAGTGACTAGTGCAGAGCAGAGGCGGCTCAAAATAGGAATTTTCTTCAAGGGCAAGAATGAAGAGTTTATTGAATTCAGAGGAGAAAATAAAGCATGCCACCTGGAGTTTGGGAAACATTGTGCTGATGCAGTATGGTGCCTCGTAGGACTATGTTCTGCTCTTTATATTTATATTTCCAGAGCTGTCCGTAATTAGTCAGAAAAGTTGGCTTAGGAGAGCACTGTTGGATCAGAGTAAAGGTCCGTCTGCTTATTTTAGTTCAGCGTTCTGTTTCCTTACGCTGGCTAACCAGATGAGGTAGGAACATGAGCTGGGTGTAAAGGCAGCCTTTATTGTTCGTGCCCAGCATATGGTATTCAGAGATGAATTGACTATGAACATGAAGGTTCCAAGTTAGCTATAATAGCTAATAGGTGTTAAGAGAGTAATTTTCCGTGCATTTATGTAATCATTTTAAAAAGCCATTTAGGCTAAACGCCATGTGGCAGTAAATTCCATTATATATGCATTCTGGTTGGAGTTTGTCCAGTCTCCTGCACGCACAAATTTTATATCCAACCCAGCCTAAATTTATTTTTACACAGGATTAGGATGTGTGTATTGGTTAAATTGTGGCAAAGTATGGCAAACAGGGAAGGAAGTGGGGTTAACTTGCCTTTAAAAGTGGATATATTTTATGGATGGCTGTGCTGACATTCCCATGACTTCTGAAGAAGTGTGCATGCACACGAAAGCTCATACCAATAACAAACTTAGTTGGTCTCTAAGGTGCTACTGGAAGGATTTTGTTAGTTTGTTTGTTTATTCCCATTTACTGTGTGTTTCCAGTGCTGGGCGTTTAATGCATATGTATCCTGAAATTTGGTGTAAAATGCTACTGTTTGATGTATTGTTTCTTAAAACAGCTTCATGCTGATTGGATCCTTAAGCCTTTCTTAATTGCTAATTCATTTCTAGCCAAAGTGTGAACACCTTTGCATCCCCACCCTGTCAACATACCTTGGTGTGTACACAAATAAACATATCTGACGAATTGAAGATATGGTGATATGAAAAGCTGGTAAGGGGAGTACTGTGGTGAAATGTGAATACACCAATTTATTTCTGAACAAATCACCAAATATGTTCATGTAGGAAGACTTTATGGTTTTTCTTTCCCACCTCTAAATGCAGTAGTATCTAAAAGACCTGACCATCTTCTGATCTTCTAATACTTCTAATATTTTGTAACACTAAAATATATTGAATTTTGTTTACAGCTGCAAAAATTGCAAAAAGAAAAGGCAAACTTACAAAATCAGTTGACTGACTTTGAAGACCGTATTGCTGCAATGACATCACATTTGAAGAACGTCAGGCAAGAGTTTAATTTGACACAGGTAGATGCTTAAGAGCCCTTCTTTGGTGAAATACATGTGTAATGTTCTCTGCATGTTTATTTTGAAGTAAATCCCACTGTGTTCAGTGAGGCATACTCCCAACTAAATTCACACTGGATTTCAATTTTATCTAAATATACCCATCTTTCTTCCCTTCAAGGTAGTAAACATAAGATTCAATGTGATCTCCCACCCAGACACTAACCAGAAATGTTGCTGTGTTACAGCCTTTCAGGCCTGCCATCCTATGCACACTTATTAAGCATAAATAAACTTAATGGAATTTACTTCTAAGGAAATATGCTTAGGATTGTTATGCAGAGCTGTAATCCTGTGTGCAATTATTTGGAAATAAGAAACATTTAACTCTGTAGGGTTCACTTCTCAGTAAATATGCATAAGATCAGGGTACATGAAACAGAAAAGGGGTGTTGATCATTGTTACTTATGCTCATAGTTTATCATTGTTGCTTGTGTTTTGCATTGATTATTTCCAAACATAATTTTTAAATGAGTTGTATTCCTCTTTTGTCAGTAGGCAATGCATGGCTGGTTCATAATATTTACAAAAGAAATGTTATAAGCAAAATGATATCATTGATAATGTGGGCACATAAAGATTTAATGGATTTTTATAAGTCAAAGGGATTCTAGCAAAAACAAGAGATCTTATAACTGGTTATATTTAATATGCTGGTTCTAGATAAGATTATGGAACTTCTTTGTAAGAGATGGAACATTTTATCTAGAAAAATAAATGATTATTAATCATGACAGTTAATCATTTCTGTCAGTTAATTCATATAACAGCTCATGATATTAAGAAGTTTGCTGCAGTCATGTTTTTTTGAATAAAATAGACTCCAAATTGGTAGAGAAACCCACGTGAATATAATTAACACTACATTTGTTCTGCTCTGGACTACAGAAAAATAAAATAATGGATTCAAAATCTAATTTGAAATGTTTGCATCACTTGGGTAGCTAACTGAAGGAAACTGCTTCAAGAGAAAATGCTGGATCTTTTGTTATACAAAACTCATACCTTTGTAAGTCTAAATACCTATCAGAAAGGTTCTTGGATATTTACTTAAGTGGAACTTCTTAGTTGTATGTTTTATAAATTTTCATCCATTTTTAACTTCAATTTCTTCTAAAAAGGAAACAAACACAAAAGGTGCCTTTAAATCATCACTGCTTGTTAACCCTGAAAAATAATTAATTGCCTTTCTCTTTAGTCTCTTTTCAGAGCCAGGCAGAATGAAATTGAAACTGAGCAGCATTTTAAATCCCTCGCAGAGAGAGAAGTGGGGCGACTGAAAAGCGAGATTCAAAGACTGGAGAATGAAATGGTTTCATTACGAGAGAAGAAAAATAGTCAAGAAGTATGTTTCAAGTATTTCATCACATATCTGAAAAATATATTCCTAAAGTTGGAAGCCTTCTCTGCTGCTATTCTTACACAGCTTCTCAGCTGCATCAAACAAAGGACTTCACACTGCAACAGTTTTGATATTCGTACTATTTTATTGCAGCATTCCCTCCTAAAGTATTTTAATGATCCAAGTACAGTATTTAAGGTTTTTAATGCAAGATTAGGGTACAATGTGGAAATGGTTTTCTGAACTACTATCTTGGTTTAACAGTACAGGTCACTTTAACATGGTTTATTAGAAACTTAAAAAGCTGTCAGACATTTAGTTCATCTAGCTCAGTTCTGTTTACAGTGACTGACAGGAGATGTTTGGGATTGAATCTGGGATCTTGGGCATGCAAAACATGTTCTCTATTGCTGACCTACAGCCGGTCCCTGCTTATCAGTTGATTTTCCAGGAACTGTTTACTTGGGGCAAAACTGTACTTAATAAGAAGCAGTCTCATATTGAGGCACTCATATTGTGCTATTGTTGAATTGCTTTGGGATGTTTTATGAGGTGTAACCCATAAATGAATAATAATAATAATAATTTTATTTATACCCCGCCCTTCCCAGCCAGAAAACCGGGCTCAGGGCGGCTAACATCAATTAAAATCACAGCAAGAAAACATAAAAACGATCAATTTAAAATAACAGATTAAAATACAAATTTAAAAATTCAATTAAAACTGCAGGTCTCAATTTCAAAATATCCCACCAATAAAAGATGAAGCATAAATATTAAACAGAAACCAACCCAAATGAAGTGAGTAAATATTGTTACAGGCCACCCTAATCTTTGCCGAGCAGTAGCAAGAGATTCTGGGTTCTTTGCACTTAACCAGGGTTTGTGATTCCTTGGAAAAATGAGGCACAGCAGAGTTTGTGTGTCTTAGAAATATGGTTCATTCACACATATTTACACTTGAAGCCTTCAATGAAGGGGGAGTTCACAGTATTTACATTCCAAGAGGGGCTTGTCCTTCCCAGCAGCACAGCAATGAATTCAGAGGCTTAGCCAAAGATAGGCCTACATAACTTGTTCATCCCAACTGAGCCAAAGCTGGGTAACTGGAGGCCAGTGTAAATTCCTCAAATGGGGCAATTCAGAGGCGTGGCAGAAGTGGGACCAGAGAGGGAGGACTTCATCTGCATCCTAAACCCATTCATCTTGGTCACGTGCCTTGGCAACCCAGCACAGAACACTATTTTAAAGGCTTGTTTTCCCTCCGCCACGCTTAGGCAAAGCAGCAACAGCCCTGCTGCCAGATGAGGTTTAGATCTGGTGTAACTTTATGCTGCATTATTTTCCCAGGCTTGCTTTATGTGAGTTTCTTGTGCATAGGATTGCTCCCTCAATAATAGTTGGTGTTTGGCATGGATTTGTAGTAACAGATGATTTTATGCATATTATTGGTATGCTGTATTGATGTTCTATCGTGCCTGTATAAGTTTTTACAATATTATTATTTTTATCATAGCCACCCTGCTGCATTTGAAACCCTGATAAAAATATGGGCTAGGTGCCAAACAGCTATGAAACTAGTTCTATGACCCCAAGAAACATTTGGCTTGTTTTCCTCAAATAGCAAACAGTGCTTCCAAAACAATTTCTCATATAGCATGAGAAGCCACTGTGTAGAATTCGACTAAATTTGCAGAAGTTGTTGTTGTTGTTCAGTCGTTCAGTCGTGTCCGACTCTTCGTGATCCCATGGACCAGAGCACACCAGGCACCCCTATCCTCCACTGCCTCCCACAGTTTGGCCAAACTCATGCTGGTCCCTTTGAGAACACTGTCCAACCACCTCGTCCTCTGTCATCCCCTTCTCCTTGTGCCCTCCATCTTTCCCAACATCAGGGTCTTTTCCAGGGAGTCTTCTCTTCTCATGAGGTGGCCAAAGTACTGGAGCCTTAACTTCAGGATCTGTCCTTCCAGAAGAAGTAAGAAGTGTAAAAAAAAAGTCTTTGGACCCCAGCAATGTTAATTATCATTTTTATCTCCCCCTAAAGGGTCAAACTGAAGTTCATGTCAGCTGTGCTAGGTGTGTCTCTGCTTTTATGCAATTTCCCCTAGCCAGCTCCAATGCCGGAAACTAGTTGGGTAGAGAGAAAACCTGTTTAAAGCAATATAGAAGTAAGGTTGGAAAAGGGGATTGGTTTTTGTCCCCTTCTCCACTCACTTCTTTTGCTGTAAAGTAGTAGATCCACTTGCAGTTCTGGTTTATATATGAACAATGTAGATACATGCTTTAAAATACATGTGACTGTCCCATCATGTCTGGCACAAATACACATATATAGGAAGGATTTGGAAGCAGCTTGTCTGTCCCCTGACCCTTCTTGGAAGCAGTCATGTGAATTGAAGTCCTTTCAACACGATGAGTTGGCCATAGCTCTGTCATAAATACAACCTGTTTTTATTTACTCGGGCCCATCACTCCCATTTACTGTAACTAGTCTTCAGACTAGTCTTCCGAGTAGGATTTCAGATTACTGGAGGGGGAAAAGGCAGAGAACAAAGATACACAAAACTGATTCTGACAGTATTTAAACTCAATATTTTCCCCAGGTAAGCAGTCTTAAGTTAGCAACAATGTAGTTGTTTGTTGGGCTAATAAAAATATGTGATTGTATGAATTTTTATTACATCTCCTCCCACCCCTTCGTACTATATTAGAACAATATTTTCAAAGTGACTCAGAAGCTGGAAGCCTTAAGATGCCAAATGAACTGGGACCAACAAGCTTTGGAGGCTTGGTTAGAAGAGTCTGCACGCAAAGACAACGATGCAGTTGCAATCCAGAAGTATGCACAGCAAGATGATGGCAAATTGCAAGTATGTATATATTTTATTAAAAGTTCACGTGTAACACCCATAGCCCCACAAGTCCATATTACTTGCAGCATCTGGTTGGATGGGAAAGAGATGTAGTGTCGTACTAAGACATGAGATGCAAAACATAGATGTTTGCAACTATTATTTGGGAGGTTTGGTTGTGCAAAGTGGTATTCTGTTGCATGAGCAAAACAGCCACATTGGATACTTCTGATGGAGTTATAAGTAGATGGTCCAGATAATCTTTTGAGTCCTTCCTAGCCTTAGGATTTTATGACCTTAGGTTTTTGTGAAAACATGGCAGTGGTAATGCTTTATTAACTTCTAACTATTTTATAATTAGAGTTCAGTATTTTTAAAAGTATGTTTCATTATCTTTTCAGATGTTAACGCTACAGATTGAAATGCTGACTGTACAATGTAATAACAGACGCAGAATTCTTGACAATGAGCTTACAGAAACCTTGGCTGCTCAGGTTTGTCCACTGGAGAATGAATTTTGCAGTAATACTTCAAGTGCTTCTTATACCTGGTATACATTGTTATTAGTTTCCGCTTCTCTTTACAGATAGAGCTGGATAAAACAGCTGAAGATTTCCGCAGGGTTCATCATGAAAGACAAGAACTTATCAGGCAATGGGAGAGCACCATAGAACAAATGCAGAAAAGAGATCAAGAAATAGATAAGTGTGCCTTGGTAAACTATTTTCTGGCTTTTGGACCTCTTGAGATATGTAATGTCATCTGGGCTTCCATTTCCTAAAGAGCTGAATGTCATACAGGTTTTATCATATTGGTCTGAATATAAGCCGCTCTAAAATATAGACCACACTTGTAAAATGAGATCTCTTTGAAGGAAACAAATGTCATAAATCTCGCACAATTTTAAAAACGCATGCAACCTCTAGACTCGTCTCATACAGAATAATACTGGGCAACCAGTGCCACCTATTGAGAAGGGCAGGTGATCTTTTTACAAAAATTACTAAAGTGCACAACTAAAGATTGTACTCCGGTTTTATACAAGCCAGATTTTGGGGGAAATGTGGACTATATTCCTACCAATACAGTATATAATTGGGTTTTCCCACCATTAACTGTTAAAGCAAGAAAAAACAAAAACAGTCCCCTGAACAACAAATTTAACCAACTTTTTTTTTGCGGTTCTTGGTTTGTTGATCCAGCAGCATGGTTACAACTGATTTGTGTATTTTTCTGTGCCTAGCTTTTAGCACAGGCAAGGCGGGCAATCCGTGCAAAGGAAAGTTTGCTTAAAGACAAGGTTCAGTTTTTGGCAAATGAGAGCGGTAATAACATGGAGTACGAGAAGAGAATTGCCGTGGCTGATCGGCTAGCTACCAAACTGAGGCTAGATTACCAAAAAGAGGAGGCCAATCGAAATCAGTTACAGGATGAGGTAATTTTAACATCATATATAGAATGGAGACACTAATCTTTTTCAGTTTAATGCCACTTTGGAACAAAATGTCTGCCCATGCTGTCATAGCAGAAATATGCTGTAAACCTGAGAAAGTTAAATGGCAGCAAAATGAAGACACCTTTCTAGAACTGATAGTCCCATTATGTCTGATGTTTACTAATAGATATCTCAGAGGAAGTTATAATAAAAACTTGTTAAGGTCAGTGCATGTAATAAGGGATATTTATACATATGTGGCATTTGTCCAGGTTTTCAGCCTTTGGTAATTGGTATTTGAATTGGGAAAGTTGTAAAACTTTCCATGGTGCTTTGTCAACTTTACATCTGCAGTTCACAGTCAAGTAGTATAAACTGAGAAAAAGCCAATACTGTACACTCTTTCATTTCAATAAGGTTTTTGATGGGAAGTTCACAGAGAAACATACATAACATTTAAAGTAAAAAGGTATGAAAACAAGGGGTGCGCACCTAAAATTGGGAATGTTTGCATGACAGAATGCAGGTTTTCTGTATCAAAGTAATATTTGTAATAGCTAGCTGTTAGTAATAAAAAATAAAATCTGTGTTATATATATTGGTGTAACACATTTGTGTTACAGTACAAATGTGGGAAGTTGGTGGGGTGCCTGACAGATATGATTTCAAAATGACCAGAGTACCCTGAATAAACACTTACATTTTCAATGTTCATGAAACCTTACCATTAGCTGGATACCTTGAAAGCTACCGTGGATGGAACTGCTTCTGAGTTAGAAGCGATGAGGATCAATGTAGCTAACCTTAAAAAGGAAATCCAAGAGAAAACTTTAAGGTAGGCATTATAAATGGTGAGATGACTGCTATAGTTATTTTGAAAATATTTTTGTAACAAGTACTAGAAGAATACTGTAGATACTTTAGACAATGGTGAAAAGTGATGGCAAGGCGCATTTTCACAAATATGGCTATTTAGCATTTACTGAACCATTTTTTGTTAGCTAGGTTTTTTTTAAGACTTAGGGAAACTTCGGGACTTGGAGCATAATTTAGGGCAAGGTGCAGTATTCCCTGGATGCTAAACATTGTATCCCCTACCTCCCCAGCTAGAATTTATTATCTTGTTTTCTCTTTCCCATATCAATCTGTAGCTTCTCTCAGAATGGTACAGTGTTCCATCCATTCTCTTCTACATTCTGGAAACGTATGAGAGTTGACCAGGAAATTCCCAATTCCTTTTTTGATAAAGCTTTAAAGGTGTTTCCTGATTCATATCTTAATATGTGATAAGCTATTAAGTGTAATGAAACTATCTGATTTATTTTGTCTTTAAACAATATCAAAACGATGGCTGAAATTTGGGCTCTTTACTTAAGTAAGTTGTTAGAGGTCCTAAATAGCAAATTACATTTCTTAAGAGTCACATGTATTTTATATTAATTTGAGGGTTAGGGATGTTAGCTCCAGTTTTCTATTTTGAAAAATATATGTAACTTGCCTTCTCACCCCATAAATCTGTGCTTAGGCTAAACGTGATAAAGGATCAGAATGACAGTCTTGCGAGTAAACTGAAATATGTGACAAACCAAGCACTGACTTTAGAAGAAAAAGCAGCCAGAATGGAAGAGCTCCTGAAAGAGAAAGAGAAAAGTGTCAAGGTAAAAGCAAATATATATATAAAGCATGCTTTCTTTCACTGTTACCAGCAGTTTGTCAAAGTGCCATTGGACATGGATACCTTTGACTGACTGACAATTTGGTTTCAGTTTTTGTGTTACTTTACAGAAATATTTGTTGTCCATGTGAGCTCTATCTGATTAATCATTTCCACAATACTTTGTACTTCTGTTAAGAACTGAGATAAACATATAAGAAGTTTTGAGATAAAAACTTGTAAGATCAGGTGTATGCCAGACAAATGTGTTTTGACTGAATTGGGAATGAGATTCACAGAGGAAAGAGAATCAACAGTTCTAAGGTGAAGGAACTAAAATGTTATAACAAGCACCACAAAAGCAAAAATCCTTGAGTCACCCAATGAATCACAGAGGATGTAAGGAAAGTCTGGTCATTATTTCCACATGGGATTTTTTTTTAAAAAAAAGTAATTTCCAGAAAACCTATAATAATGATCCTTATAGGAACTGTTCATACAAAGCATGAAAGGTAAAAATGAACAGTATTTTAATCACTATTCAGCTGTGCAAAGCTTTAATATTCTGGATGACATTATTTCTGGTCTAAGAAGCTCACAACCAATGCCTATTATAAAATCATAGAGTTGGAAGGGACCACAAAGGTCATCAAATCCAACCCCCTGCAATGCAGGAATCTTTAGTCCAATGTGGGGCTCAAACTCAATGACCCTGAGATTAAGAGTCTCATGTGCTACTGACGGAACTGTCCCAGCATCTTCATAAGGAACTTGAGTATCAACAACAATCTGTATAGACACAAGAGGTAGATTAGTGCCATTGCTAGCACTGACAAAATATTTTATTGAAATTACTTAAGATGGGAACACAGCTCAGTTGTCTCCACTCCTTAAACTTAACATCTAGTCTTCCAAAAATGGCTATTTTTGCATAATGGTACTGATCTTGTAGTATTGGTGAGACAACTTGGACCGGTTTGTGACACTGCCCAGATTGTTAGGACTGTGCCCTGTTCTAAATGCTAATTTTTGGCATATGATACTATAATACTAGACCTCAAGTGATTTCACAATTCAACAAGAAGCACTTTAAATTCTTCTTTGAAATTAAGTATAGCATTTTCTAAATGTGGATTAATAGTAGTTGAAATAACAATGTCAGAGAACCTGAACACACTGAAATGAAACAACCTGACTGCAGACTGCAAGAGATTATCCATAATATTCTTAGTAGGGCAGCTAAACCATGTGCAGTGCTTCTTTCCTTACAAAGGAAGTGGATAACCCAAGAGCATAGCAGTTCCACAGCTGAGGGGTGATAGTTTAACTAGGATGAACAATGTCTGTAATGTGTTAGTCAGAAGTTCGCTTTCCATCAAAATTAGCCATGCATGTCTATTTGCCACATCTATTAATTCACGGTGAAAAGATATGGGCAGAGAATAATGTACTCAAAATTGCATTCTTTCCATTTGAGCTTCTGTTCCTCAGTGCCTGCCGCCAGTCCCCCCTGTAGGAAAGCAGTGTTGCTGGGACTGAATCTTATTTAACAGTCTGTATGTTTTAGGATCTTTATGTGTTATTAAAATATCTGAATTAAGATCTTAATCATTTAGAAAGAATGATATCTCATTTCAGTCGAAGTGAATTAGATTTTTGTGTTCAGTTATGGTAATTGCTAACAGTGTTTTGTAGATCATTGGATGAGTAAGTTAGGGACATAGTGGTCTGCCCTTTAGGTAGATGAGAGAGATAGCATTGGCAGAGTGGTTGTCTTTCAGGTGACACTTTGCAACAAGCTATAGTGGGAGTGAGAGTGGAAATGGTCTATCTCTAGAAAGAAGAGGGAGAGGCAGGATGGAGGTGTCAGATAAGGGATGGCATGGGTGCCAGAGCAGAATGGGTGCATATCCCAAAGAGGCACAGACCCATCAAAGGTAACTAATCTTAACTCTCGTTAAACTTAAAAGTGCATCCTTGTGTAGTCATTTACATTCTTAGGGTGCTTTCTGGTTATCATTGTTTGGCTGGTAGGATTCAGAATGAATGCTTAATAAATAGCGAGTGTCATATAACCTCCATGCAAACATTCTACAAACAAAATTGGAATGAATGCTCAATAAAAAGGTCATCTGGAAGCAACCTTGGAATTGGAAAGATTGATAAAGCAACAGATAGCATAGCATTCACCTTTTGAACGTTTTTAACACCATTAGGAGAAAGAGGCACTGGAACAACATCTGCGAGACAAACAGTTTAAAAGAATGAAGGAGCTGCAGAAACTTAAAGACAAGGAGAAGTGTTGCTCAGCCGAAATAGATGGACGCAAAGGACAGCTGAAAAACCTACACAGTCGCTTATGCCGGGTGGATGCTGAGACACTCAAACAACAAGAACTCATGTATAAGCAGGCAAGGGATAACAAGTGTTTGTGTGTGTAGTGTATGTGTGTCTCAGCAAAGGGACATCTGCTGCAGGAGAAGGTTTTTAAGAAGAATGAGAAAGCACAGGTAGACATTTAAGAACTGGGAGAAGACCATGGGCTGAGCACTCCTAATTCTTAAACATTCTCTTTTGACAGGTGTCCCCTTCCTGACAAATTTCTCCTTTCTTAGCACAGTCTCCTAGGCTTTGTGATTTGAAATCCAGCTGTGCTGTTGATGATGGCAGAAGCCAAAAATGGTCAAGAAATCATTTTAAGCCTTTCACTGACATACATATAATTGTGTGTATATTTTCATTGTGTAGTTCTGAAGTGTTTGCAAAACACAGTATTAAGTAAGAGAATATTTATTTGAGTTCAGAGTTAATAAAGTTATTGTTTTACCCTTCAGTTATAAAATATATTTATCTGATAGTAAGTGTCATTGAAATTAGAGGAAGCTATTTCTAAAAAAGGGAAAAAAATATCCATTTACTTGGAAACTAATTCCATTTACTTCCAAGTAAATATGTTTGGAATGGGATTGTATGATTTCCAAATCAGCTTTTTGCTATGGCTCCTCTGAACCATGGCTGCTTCAGGGTAAATTTTTGAAGCGATACAAGAGATGAACATGCCCAAATCCTGTTATTTGTTAATGAGATTTGTATGCATAACTCCTATGCACCACTTTGAAATTTTACCCCTTTTTATCAGCATCTACTGGTAGTGGTAAGATTGCTACTCAGCTGTAAGCCTCCCTAAAGCAGACTCTCTCTGGGTTGGGGACGCTTTGTTATATTTTTAGAAGATTACTTGTGAGCCAGCATTGCACACCAGTCATTTTAAGACAGTCTACAAATGAGAAGGCCTATAGGCCTGAAACAATTGTACAGGAACAATTACTTAATTAGGTGCCTGTCCTACAGCTAATTTTTTTGTGTTAATGTTTTAGCATGTATAGAAATGACTCTAATTGTTTGTTTTTCAGTCTCTCTTTTCATTTTATTTCTTGCCTAAAAATATTTTTAACAGGATTTTTATATACAGCAAGTTGAGAGAAGGCTGTCACGCTTGCATGGAGAGCTTAACACAGATGAGAAGCAAGTTTTAGAAGCAAAAGTTGCTGAGCTTTCGAAGATAGCAGAAGAAAAGAAACAAGCATACAATACTCTACAAGCACAGCAGAAGAAACTCCAGGTAGTGTGGCTTTTCATCTCATGGGATTGCACCTACAGCAAGAATTAATTTATAGCCCACATGATGGTCTAATGTAACTCAATGTTTGGAATGAAGCACATTTGTCCCCAGCCAATATCAGGACAGAGATGTGGTTGGGAATGCCAGTTCTATAGGGGGAGATCTAATATAGTATGAACAGGCATCCTTGCACACAGCAAGACTTCTCTTTCCTCTTCTCCAGAGGATCGGGGACCATTTGGAGCAGATTTTGGGGGTGCTTGGGGAATGCTGGAGTGGGGAAAAGAGAAACCAGAAATCTTGTTGTGGTAGTGGCTTTCTGTTATGCAAGCAGATGGACATCAATAGATGTCACCCATGTTTTGCACAGGTAAGGATCTGGATGTGGCGAGGGTCTACTGATAACAAAACAGTATTTATGACCAAACTAAAAGCAACTTGTTTTTTCTTTCTTTCAGAATGACATCCATTTTATCAAGTTGGCTATGACTAAGACTGGAGAAGAAATGGCTGGCTTGACAACCAGAGTAGATGAGCTAAATCTTTTCACTGACAAATCAGAGAAGCTACTAAAAAAAGCCAGAGCAGATAAGCAGGTATAAATAAAAACAATTATTATAATGCTGACCCACACAAATGCTTGGGTTCTTTGCACTGACAGACTGTCCATGCCCCTGGGCATGCCTAATTTGATGTGTCACAAGTTTGGAAACCAAACTATTCAAAACAAAAGTTACATCTCAGGAGGCTTTGGATTTAGTGCTGAATATTATTTTTCTTTTGCCAACTGAAGGATATGCTGATTGAAGATAACCTCCTGAAACTGGAGCTGAAGCGTGTAAGAGATACCCTGTACAACAAGGCAGAGCAAGTTCTTTCCCTTGAAAAACGGAAGCAGCAACTTCAAACGGCAATGGAAGAAAGAACTGCAGATATCAAAGTTCATAAGGCAATGATTGAGACTCAGATAAGGATAATAGAGCAGGAGCGTCAGACTTTGAGGTATTTGCCCTGTGTGTTGCATGGAGGTGGGAATGGATTTCTCTTTTCAAGGAAACATAAGATATTGAAGGAATCACTTCGGAAAACCAACTTTATACTTGCTGCCTTTCTCAACCTTGGTAGTTAGCTAATAACTGATGCACCTATGTGATTGGTTGTCAGGAATTGCTATTATTTTGCTGCTTCTAAATTTCCTTGTACAAGAACTCTAGACAGAAGCAAACACACTCAATACTTATTCTCAGGCAGGGTTCTGTTACTAGGAGCCTGCTTTTATGCCTGCCTGCTTGCCTATCACATTTGTACCCTACCTTTCTATAAAAATGTAAATCAGCAAAGCACCCAATAAAGGCTAGCTATAGTCAGTTACAGAAACCAAGATACAAGCTGCAAGGGCCTGTTTTCTACAGCATTAAGAAACTGGGAAGTAAGAATCTTTGTGCAGCGGGTGGTTAAAGCCAAGTGGGAAATGAACACTCAACCAGCTGATTTGGCAGCCCTTTTTTCCATTCTCCTCCTTCCATCCACAGCCCACGCAATAGGAAATTAGAGTGATTTAGTGTGACTGGAGCTTAACCCCTCGCCAAGCAGGCAGGCCCTGTGTGTTTTTCCTGTGATAATTACATGACTAATTGGCACTTGCATATAATTTGATTTGGGGTTGCTTCCTGCTGTTGCTTATTCTCTCTGAGCAGTGGCAATATTAAGATACAATCAGCAGGGGGCAGCTTCTGCAGCTGTAAGACTGAAATGCCAAACCTTTAAATATTTGGGTAAGGTTCCTTGGATGGCGGCTCCCCACGATGCAGGAATTTGCAATGTAATGTTGAATTTGTCTCCTCCTGTGTGTGGGGATTTGAGACAACTGTGAGTCGGGAGGACTGGGTACCAGCAGCAACTAGAATAGATGGGTATACCACTAGCCTAAGTACTGTGTTGTCTGTTTTTAATAGCGACATCATCCACTCTGCTATAGGGTTCACACAGTCTCACTGAAGGGAAGAGGTCCCCCAAGGATGCATCTAGATGGGTAGCATTTTGAAAGTCTTTTACCAAGGCAGCACAGACTTCATCTCAATCTGTAACTGTTAAATATAACAAAAGAAAAGCAGCTTTGAAATAGGACAGTTCTCTGCCCCAAACCGTTTGCTCTCAAAGCGGCTTCTTCTCACTAGATGAACTGACTGCCAGAATTTTGTTGCATACATTTGTGTGTTGTTTGTAGCCCTGCTCTTACTTGGCAGTCACAGGAAAATCAAAGACATTTCAAGGAAAGGATCACATAAGCCTGTAGAAATTCCATGGTCCGGGCAGGAGGGACTGTCGGGAAACACAATCTCAGTGATGCACAAAGGCTTTCCCCTCTAGCCTTCAGCACTTTCCATCCGTTCTATGGATCTGGATGGACCTGCAGGTTTAATAGCTTTCCCCCCCTCTACTAATTGGAAAGGATCTTTGTGGAATGCTCTCCCCATGGAAATGCACCTGGCACCATCAGACAGGCTAAGAAAATTTTATTTACCCAGGCTTTTGGTGCTTAAATTAACCACTACTGTGCTACTAATCTTTCAGTGGGGTATGGTAGGATCTGTTCTTTTTTTCGGTTGAACATTTTTGGAGCTTTGTATTGTATGGTTTTTTTGTTTTGTTTTTAAATGGCTTTTAATTGATTTTACTTGCTTGTATTTATCTTGCTGTAAAGTTGCTTTGAGTTTTCCTTTGTATAAAGCACGTAATAAAAGCAAAATTACTTTCAAGTCAATTCCCTGTTCCCCTCAAAAGGCAAACAGGTGTACCTGATTTCTTAGGAAACTTCATCTCACATATTTATGACCATGAATTAAATTATTTTCTTTTGAACCTATTAGTCGGTTTCTCCTATTCTTCTCAAATCAGTTCTGAGTTTCATGAGCGACTGGGTAAAATTGAGAAATTGAAGAGCAGATTTGAAATCATTACCGTTTTCATGATGCCCCCAGAAGGAGAAGAGGAGAAAACTCACACTTATTACGTCATCAAGGTAACCTTCCAGCTTGGATGCTGCCCATGAGCTTGTCAAATTATCCATACTTGATCTCCAATCTCTGCTGTTTTCATTACTGGGTATCCTGCGTCTATCCAGTGTGAGATTGGACTATGGGTTGGTTCATAACTTCCTGATCTGCCACTTCAACATAGAGATCACTGAAGTAATCTCACGAATTTGAGGGATTGTGCAGTCATCCCAAGTGTAAATAAGAAAATATCCACAACCACCTTCAAAATCAGAAGGAATAGACAGGGAGGTGGGCCCAACAACATTTTGTAATATTTCTGACTACACTTATTACTGAAGAAGGAAAATCTGGCATGTTAGACATTGGCCTAGGAAGCAGAAGTATGTGTTGCCATTCAGTCTAATCTTTCCATTGGTGGGCAGGGCATGTTACAATTTCAGTACCATTTAACAGTAAGGGTGTTTCTTTCATAAGAGGGAGTCTGTGGTCAAAACCTTGAGAGAGGTTTAATGTGACCATGTGCCATGGTGTCTCAGAAAAGGCTGGGGGTGGGGGACGACCGCACGGAACTAAATGTGTTTATTCGTTTTCAAATTATGAACCATAACAAAATCTCCATCATTCCTCCCCTCACCTTGGATCAACCTTTTCATTGGGTCCTGATCCAAATTTGGTAGACTGGGGTCAGATAAAATTACTTCATTGGCCACTGTTGACTATATACCTACACTTAGTTAGGGCTTGTTAGCAGCCCCCTCCCCATTTAACTAAACTCTTGATTTATCCAGCTGTTTTAGGCATTCTTTTGAACTGAATAGGTTGCACATTTTCTCCCCCTGCTTTTTCATAGCTTCCTCACACACTTTTCCTGCATACCTCAATTCAAAACATGCTGGGTACTATTCATAGGGTTTTAGCTCCACCTTTGCCTGCCATTTTGGAAAGTTGTTTTTAAGAAAGTATGCTGCACTTTGTTCCCATGCTGCTCTTATTATTTAGGCTTGGAATAGGTTTGAAAAATAAAAGTATCTGTTAAAGGTTGAGTAAGTGCAGCCTATCCCACTCCTTAGGTTCTGTGACCTATGCCCATCCTACCCTGTTTCATGAGTCTTCTGGGGTGGCAGGCAGTAGTTTTAGTGGAAAAGTTTAGAGTCGCTGGGTGACCCTGTTAAACATTCTTATAGGTGAATCACAGAACCTTCCCACTGTTGAGTTACCATGTATCCCCGTTTCATCAAATATTCAGCCCTTTTGCTGTTGATTCACACAAGCCTAGAAATCTTTGCACATGGCCAGATTTTCACCCAGGATTGAAAACAAGCAGTGTTATGAGGTGTTATTAGACAATATGCACTTGTGCTTAACTACTTACCCCTTTCCGATGGAGGATTCACAAACCCTCCAAGTGTCCCTATTTTCCAGGGACAGTCCCGGATTTTCAGAAGCTGTCCTGGTTTCTGATTTGATCCCAGAATGTACCAATTTTTCTTAGGACGTCCCTATTTTCATCAGAGAATTGTTGGAGGGTATGGAGTTATTTCCTTGGCTCGGGGGTGGCATAAGTAACAATACAACCTTAAGAAGACATCTGAAGGCAGCCCTGTATAGGTTTTTAAATTTTTTAAAAAATGTTTTATTATGTTTTTATATATGTTGGAAGTCGCTCAGAGTGGCTGGGGCAATCCAGTCAGATGGGTGGGGTATAAATAATAAAATTGTTGTTGTTGAATAGGACGTCCCTCTTTTCATTGGAGAAATGATGGAGGGTATGGATTATTTAATAAATACCCAAGTGTAATACTGCAGTGTAAGGCAGATGGGGACTGGGTATTAATCTTAAGATTCTGAATTCTGTTAATAGTAATTTTTCTTCTTTCAAGGCTGCCCAGGAAAAGGAAGATCTTCAGCGTGAAGGAGACAATTTGGATGCAAAGATCCAGCTAGCTGAGAAAGAATGTATTGCCCTAGAGAATACTCTGCATGTGCTTAATAACTGCAACAGCAACTATCGAGACACATTCAAGGCAGTCACAGAGAAAAGTAAGGAACTAGGGTAAAAGGCTAAAGTCCAAGAGCAAAGGGAGATCCGGAAAGGACACTTACTAACTGCTCTGCCACAAACACTGCAATGTAATTTACTTTTTTAGTCCTCCTAGGCTCAGAACATGCAATCTTTTCCATGTGATGCAGTGAAGTTATGGATGAAGAAGATCCGAGTTCAGATCTTTGCACAACCGTGAGCCTCACTGCATCACCTGGGACTGGAAATGCTTAAACCACCTAAAAAGATGTTGGATCATTGGGACTTGAAATGCAGGTTGCATTAAGCAACAGTTCCTTCCAATAATTTCAGATGTACCTTTTTCTCAGAAGCAATTGTTTCCTAAGTATAAAAGACAGGTTTAATTACAACAGAAGTAGCCTATGCTACTTACACTGAAAGTGTAGCAGACTATAATACCACAATACAAACTAGTCTGGAAACTACTGGAAACTGGAACTTTAAAATCTCTCCCTTTTATTTGTACCTGAATATTAAAATAGTGTTTTGATGACAGAGAAAGGATTTGCAGTTAACTTTTGCTCCCTCTGCTGGCTCTATTACTTTAGTATTATGCCATCTTCATTAATAAGTTGTGAGGATTTTTGAAAAACTGCCAAGTTTGGCAGTTTTAAAAGAGATACCTCTTTAGCATTTATTAGAGAAGGCATTAAAATGGTTCACACAACACGGTTAGCCAAGCTATATGACTTAGCAAGACTGAACATGCAGACTCTCAGGGCCCCAGGAGTTCACAGATACTTTGCTCTGCACCAATCCCTTTTACCACCCTTAGGACTTGATGTGTCATCTGAATTTTGATTTACAATTAGGGTCTCCCTTAACTAAATACAAGCTGCAAAAAAGCAAACCTAGAAAGGGCCAGAGGGGAGCAGATCAAGAACAAGCACCTACTGGGGAGCCTGCATATTCACACTGAGTCATATTCTCCCTAAGTCAGTTTCACTTACTATGTTGTGCGAACCAGCTTATGACGACAATCAACACTGAACCATGGTTAAGCAATGGCTCACATTAGATCTGCATTTGCCCATAAACTTTTCAGTCAAGCACATTGCATATTGTCATTCAGATTAGTATAAGGTACTGTAAAAGTGAACTTGAGTAGATCTGATCACTTTTGACGTTTCATTGCAGACTAAATGTTTTGAAATGCATCAATTTTGTTATGCTGGAGGCAATTCATGCAGCCTCCTTTGCTGGAACGCATATCCCATCCACAGTCCAGCATTAAATGAGTGTCCTAGAGCTTTTAATAATTTAAACATTTTTAAATTAGTGCATGACTTCAACATCTACTTCTGTTTCTGATCATGTTTACGGTTGATTGTGGCTGTAGCGGTGTGGATTTTTGCCACTTTTTAAAAGGCTTGCTTAGTTTACTGTGGTTGGTTCCCTGTATTTATTTAATAGTTGTATTGGACTAGACTGGATGTTTTAAAAGTAATTTTTACTGTATGTTGCCTAGAGGTAAGGCAACCAATAAATTCAATAAATAATTGTATTTGTAATAGGTGAGGAGCACCAAGAGAAGGTGAAACTGGAAGATGAGAAAAGAGCTGCGGATGAGAAATACAGATACAAGAGAAGACAGATCAAGGAAATCCAGGAAGATATACAGGTAAATAAACTTCTGCCTTAAGCTGTTTTAAGCCACTCTATAATCCTTATCTAAATTTAAACTTTTCTAGCAACTTTGTTCTTATATCTGTCCACTTCCTCACACTGTGAAGTGCCACCCTTGCTTTGCAATTGGACAGGAAGAGGTGTAAAGGGAGGAATAGAATGATGCAAATTCTGTGCAAATATCCTATGAAGAGTATTTATTCATTCCATCCCTCACCCCCTCATACACTGTATTTTTCCTTTCAATGATTTTGCAACTATCACTGTCTTTCTTACCAGTTCTTCTGAAGTTGTGTAAATTTTGAATTGCTTTATACATTATGGCAGGAGAAAATCAGGACGGCGTCCACTTCCTGCAGCCCGTGCGTTGGGTGTCACAAAACATAGGGACCAGGACCTCTAGAAGTCAGTGTATGCACACCCAAAATGCTATTGATGATGAAACTGCAGCTATGCATTTGATTTCTGATAGAGGTTCCTCTACAAACATGAGAAGTAGCAACACCATTTGAGAGTAGAAGTCGGAGGAAGGCATATTGTTCCAAACTACACAGCCGCTACTAATTGTGTTACCCTTTGTACTTTTTTATTATGGAGTATGGTATGTCTTACCTGGTATATGACCCAGAAATTTGCAAGGGTGGAATATAAAGAAAGTAAATCTCTAGTTCCTTGAGCTTTCTTCTAACTCTGATATCATACTGTTGTTCTCATTTTACAGATCTGAGTTACAACTCAAGAAAGAGAGAATGTGCCAATGTATATTTTATTTTGTGTAGCATTCATTTATTGTTATGGATTTTTAAAATGGCTTCAAAACAGGTTTATGTACGAACTTGTATTTCTCCAGACCATGCAGGGTAATCTTGATACTCTTTTGAAAGAGGAGGCTCTCTGCAGAGAAAAAATACAAGGGAAAGAAGCACACGCTTTGCAGTTAAGCAGAGACATAGATGACCAGAAGCCAAAACTAGAAAGAGCCACAAAACAGGTTGGTTTAAATGAAGACAGCATTATCATTATTAAATGAATTCTTTCAATTTCAATAAAATAAGAGATAAACATTGTCCATTACTGCTGAAATATTTACTATATAAAATCTGTTAAAATGAAATCTAATTGTTACCATAGCAGCATCGATTAAACAATCCTTGTAATACTTTTCTGTCTAAAAAGGTCGCCCGAGTAACTAGAGAGATCAGAGCATTAAAGAGGACTCAGTCAGAAACACAAGAAGAACAAGATATTGAACTTCGTTCATTGAAAGAGTTCAGCAGATCAATTGATACAATGCTGCACGAAGTTGCAGAATCAAATCCAGATTTGAACACAATACTTCAGAGATACTTCGAACAGGTACTGTCTTGTGTTGATAAATCTGCTTCCAAAAAACACCAAAAACCTTCCAAGACTTGCAGACCTTAAAACCACACCACAAAATATGGCCATTTCAAAGTAATAGCCAAATATGAATTCGGTATGTTTGTTTATATCCACTAATGATTAATACCACAATACTTTATTTTAGGCTTCCCTCCAGCTTCAGATTTCTTCTCGGCTTAGCTTTCGTTCATCTCCTCAAAGCTCATCATCTTCAACTGTGTAAGCGCCATTATAAAAACGTTTTATTCTTTGTTACTGTATAGTGACCGCAACATTTATCCAAAGAGGATGGGGGAATGGTCTGTATGCAAGGTAACTAATCTTTCCTGACTTGACCACTTGGCAGGAGCTGGGAAGAGAATGCACCAGTGACTCACAATTTCAGTGGGGAATAAAGGGGAGAGTTGATTTGTTACTGGTACTCTGCACACAAGCTGTCACTAAATACAGCAAGTAGAACTTGATGATCTACTAGAAAAGGAGCCCCACCTAATTTTGGTCCTGCCTTTTGACCAAAGAACAGTCGTTCAGTGTTTATGGAGCTTACCTTTTCAGCTAGAGCAAAATACAACCATATTCACACTAGTATGACACTCAAATTACCCTCATGGCGTACTAAGGAAAGAAGCTTTAATTATTCTGTGAACCCCTCTGAGATCTTTGGATGAAGGGTGGTATAAAAATTCAATTAAATAATTAGGCCAGGCACAGGCAAACTTGGCCCTCCAGATGTTTTGGGACTACAACTCCCATGATCCCTAGCTAACAGGATCAGTGGTCAGGGGTGATGGGAATTCTAGTCCCAAAACACCTGGAGGGCTGTTTGCCTATGCCTGAATTAGGCCTTCAACAACATCTAACCACTACACCAGTGTGGTGTAGTGGTTAAGAGTGGTAGACTCGTAATCTGGGGAACCGGGTTCGCGTCTCCGCTCCTCCACATGCAGCTGCTGGGTGACCTTGGGCTAGTCACACTTCTTTGAAGTCTCTCAGCCCCACTCACCTCACAGAGTGTTTGTTGGGGAGGAAGGGAAAGGAGAATGTTAGCCGCTTTGAGACTAATTCGGGTAATGAAAAGTGGGATATCAAATCCAAACCTTCTTCTACTACTAATATCTGGCACACTTGTCCCCTTGGATGGACTTCAAAGGCAGCAGAAAAGGAAAACAGGGCAATATTCAGTGCTAAAGACCCATTATTATTGAAATTTGTTAGTCACTTAATTTTTCCCAAAGTGACTTAAAACCAAACCAACAACCCCTAAATGCATTAAAACCAAGGGGCAGGGGTGGACATTAAAAACATCCCACCCACTTCTAAAAGGCCACAGATAAAGGCCAAAGGCCTGGTTATAAAGTTTTTACCTGGCACCTAAAGATATATAATGATGGCGCCACAGAGGGGAGAGCATGCCACAGACATGGAGACACCGCAGAAAAGGCATGCTCTTATGTTGCCACCCTCCAGACCTCTCATGGAGGGGGCACATAAGGAGGACCTGAGATTATGATTGCAGGGTGTGGGTTGGTTCATATGGGAAGCAGTGGTCCATGTGTGACAAGCATTTGATAGCAGTAAAAATAAGCTTATTTCAATTATGCTTTTGAATGTGGTGTAAAATGGACTTTACAGGGCCATTCTTGGCCTAATGCTTTCAAAGTGTTGCTTCATGCATTTAAACATATCGAGCTCATTTCAATAAGTTGTTTCTTAGCATGTGCTGAGGTCATCTCCTTTTGGTGGTGATGGGGAGGTCCTCTTCACTGACTGGAGCAAGGTCTCGCAACAGTCACAAGTACTGAGAAGGGATCCATCAAATACACTATGGAATCAGATAGTAGGGGCCAGTGGAGCAACGTTGGCCACCTGCCATGCATGGTTGTTGGCTACCAAGAGAAAAGGGGAAAAGGTAGCAGGGGGCTTGGCGTGGGTGTAGTGGCAGGAGTGTCAGATTGGCCCTGCCGCTGAGCACTCCCTACTGCCATGCCCTTCCCTCTTTCTAATAAGTAGCAGTGCACAGCATTAGGAAGCAAAGTGAGCAACACTGCCTCACTGGCTGCAACTGGAATCAGACAATAGCAAACCTCACATGCCAAGAAGTAAAGCAAAGATAGGGAACATCAGCAAGAGTATTTTATGGGGGAGGCCATGCCAAATTTACCACCAAGACCCTGTCTTCTTCCCCTGCTGCTAGGACAAGTGCTCAGAGAGGTTCATAAATATATTATTGTACTGCTTAAGATAATCATGTAAGATTCAGTGGAGGGACCAAGGCAGGAACTTCTCTCTACATTTTGGAAAATGAAAAAAAGGACAGGATTTTTTCCACTGCTAATGTTAATGTTATCCTGGATGTTACAACATCGTTTTGTTTCCTGCAATATTCAAGATATATTTATTGTGTGACATCTTTCCTTGTGTCTTCTAGGTCCCCCAAGAGTTCTTCATCTGCTACTCAACTTAAAGTTGTATCTCTGACTTTGAGTCCCAATGCAGAAACTCTTTCACGTCCTTCTAGCCAAAGCAGCTTTTCTGGAACCTCTCGTAGCAAAAGCCCCAATTAGCTTTAAGTGTTATACTGCAGGGAATGTCTCAGAGCTTTTAAAGTCATAAATGATTTAATGTTTACCCCCTATTTAGAAATACTAATTTGCTAAACTGCAGTAAAGTTTCTTTGTGGATAAGTAATTTAAATATTGTTTACTTTGGGTTATATCAAACAAGCTGAGTTACTGGAAAATAGAATAAAAAATTTCTTTAAAAAATTCAGTGAACATGAAGTCATTTAATAATTTCAGTAGCCTAAGACAACTGGCTTTAATGTTTCAAATTTCTTCAGGTTTTTTTTAAAGGATTCTGTAGCTTTAACTATCCATAATTTTCAGAAAACAGTATCAAACTGTGCTCCCCTGCCCTATCTGTCTCAATAAACTTCCTCTATTCATGACTTTGCTTAGGTAGCTTCTTTCATTTAAAAGACTCCGAGAGCGTTAAGCAAGAAGACTTGGGGAAGTTTTCCTAAGAGGCCCCCTCTTGGCCCACCCCCCAAAATGATTCAAGTGAAAAAGCCATTGGATGATCCACAGACACATTAAAGAAAACCAAGGAAATTTTATAAAAATTTAATAGCAAGACAGGCTATTTACACACTAATGGCACATTTATGTTTTTATTAACAATACAAAGTTAACAGTCATTGATGCCTTGGAAATATTCCTTCTGTAAAGTGCAATTTAGATGCCATTTAAGCACAGGTGGCAGTCTTAATAGTAGTTAAGTTTCTCAGCCAAACACGCTATCACATATTATCCAAAAAAGCAAAAGAAAATCATTTTTTTTTAAAAAAAGATATGATGTAACTCTTGCATATTCACCATTCCCTAAATCAATATCAAGTAGAGGCAACAGAAATACACACCCCTATTTCCCCCCCCTCCCATTAAGAGCACAGACTCATCAAGTGATTAGAAACTGAACTATACTTGCACCCAATGTAACAGCCTTTAAAAAAAAAAATTCACTGGTTTTTCTGTTTACTTCCCTTTTCTCTCTCAAATTCAGCAATCTGATTAAATATGTTGACCAAGTTCTGAGGCAGTTGTTTCTTAGCACCAGTTCCTGACTGTCCTTTACCATTGAGTGTTGCTTCATCTTGCTCCTTGGCTTTTGTGTTTTCCCTTTCCCTGCTCTTGGGTTCTCTCTCACCTTTAATCCACGCCAATTCAGGTCTGTTTTCAGCACTGTACCTACTAGGCTCATTTATCCATTGGCTAGTGTATCGATTGTAGTGTTCAACTGATTTTGTTGAATAATCGGACCCTGTTGGAGATGTGGAGTACTTTGTTTGGCTTGGGCTGTGCTTCTGATAATGCTCCTTCTTTGATTCTTTTTCTACTTTTCCTGAATATCTCATCTTGTTCCTGTCATCAGACTTTCTACGATATGAACCTGTACTATCCCTCCTATCAGAAGAAACTCTATCTAACTTACCCTGTTTTTCAGTTGTGTTACTATTTGCCTGAGTCTTGGAACTGCTGTAGGACTCTCTGGAATCTTCAGACCTACCTCCATAAATATCTTCAGCAGCAGAAGTCCTTGATAGAGAGTGATCTCTCTCTCTTACCTCAGTCTTTTGATAGATTAACCTGTCCTGTCTCTCCAGAAGTTTCTCCATTTCATGCTTTTGATTAAGGAAGGAAGCAGAGGTATTGGCGGGAGGAGAGTAGCAGTCATCTTTCCTACTTTGATGTAAGAAACTCCTAGATGTGTGCTTTTTAGAGCTGCGTGAGGACTCGGACCTGTTCCGACTCCTTTTCTTACGCTTTTTGTTATCAGAAGAGGAAGAGGAGGAAGGAGATTCATCTGATGAAGAACTGCAGGAGGAAGAGGAAGTTGACCTTTTCTTTTTCTTCTTCAACCTAAAAGTTTTAATTAACCATGAGGTAATGCCATTAGCATTAAAAATGCAGTATTTGCTGGCAAATCTTTCCTACTTAGCTGCTGAAATATACATTTTATGGTTTAAAAATTTCCTGGTAATCAAGTTCAGAAGTTTGACTATTACTCCTCATCTCATCAAGATGACCAAAATTACCCACCAAGCAGCAACACTAAAATGTAAAACAGTATTTTAAGACCATGCAGCTGCTGCAGGATTGCTTTACCCTCAAATTCTAGTAGTCAGAATCGATTATTTTTATCTAAAAGGAAACACAGCTTTCCTCCCTTTAAAAAAAACAAATCAGTAGATTAAGTTCAGTTGATAGTGTCTGATTTTGCTTATGAACACTCATTAGATTTCTAACTGAAATGCCATATGCACTTCCTTTCTTGCCTTGCCTTATGTTCCCCCCTCCTCAAAACTAATATTTTTCCAATAAAGTTTTGCCTCAACCCCTTAATATTTAAGCTCCGCTATGTGAAACTCTATTCGCTTACATTCATCTCATACTATTTTTGTCTCTTCCCCCTCTTTTCTGCTTTCTTAACCTTATGAGAGTATTGACCTACAGTGGTGCCCCGCTAGACGAATGCCTCGCTAGACGAAAAACTCGCTAGACGAACGGCATTCGCTAGCGGAAGGCTGCCCCGCAAGACGAAAAAGTCAATGGGGCTGCCTCGCAAGACAATTTTTTTTAAAAGCGAAAAATAGCGGTTTGCATTGGTGCTTCGCAAGACGAAAAAATCGCTCTACGAAGACACTCGCAGAACGAATTATTTTCGTTTAGCGAGGCACCACTGTATCTTTATTCTAAAGTACTATATATAGTTATGGTACTGTATAAACAATTTTGGCAGTTATTCAGCTTTACCTATGAAAGACTAAATTGTGTGTTTCAATAATGGTGCCTAAAGATTTGAAATTGGGAAATATATGTATTGCTTCTTCACCTTAAAATAGTATTCCAGGACTAAAAAGCATTTGGTACACAAATCATTAAGCAGATAAGGTAACCCTCAGCCTAAATATAGCTGCAAGTCCCACTGATTTCACTGTCTTTAGACTGACAACTTAAAACTGCAGTGGGAGAGATTATGCTCTTAGAAAGAATTAGCTATAAAAGAGACAGCCAAAACCGAAGTTTTAGTTCTGATATTAAGGAATCAACTAAATAGAGAAACGAACACTCTGATGGATCTGTTCTACACAAAATGTCATAGATTGTATCCAACCAAGTCAGAACGACTCTACAACTTCCATTTCCCTCTCTTCTCCCTGGCTTGGCTACAAATCTGGGTTCCCCCACTAACTCTCTGGAGCAGATCAATGTGTGTGCGCACAGCAGACATGGGAGAAAAGAGAGGGGAAGTTCTTTAACTTGAGTGGAAATCATTCCGCCCAGCAATGACTTAGTAGGATTCAACCCCAACTGGTACAATTTGCAATTCACTGCAATTGCAGTATTGTTGCAGTATGGTTATAAGTAAAAGTGTAACCAACACAGAAGGAATACAGTGGTACCTTAGTTTTCAAACGTAATCCGTTCTGGAAGACCATTCGAGTTCTGAAACGTTTGAAAACTCAATAGCCAACAGCTAGGCCTCAGGATCTTGCACTCAATGGAAGCCGCGTGGCATGTTCAACTTCTGAGGCGTGTTCGAAAACCGAAGCATTTACTTCTGGGATTATGGCGTTCAAAAACCGAAATGTTTGTCAACAGAGACGTTCAAAAACTGAGGTACCACTGTACATCCTAACACAACCAAGCTATAGCTCCTTGACACAAAAAGAGTCAGGCCGCAGATTCTCTACTGCTGAGTTACAACACAGTTTGCTTCTGGGCTCAAATTCAAAGTGCTGGCTTTGACCTGCAGGGATCCTCTCTTGATTTTATAATAGGGTTTAATAGTGGTGGACTCAATCCTAATATAAACATGAGCGTAATGACTGCACAGGTTGTTTGTTTAATTTCTGTTAGGTTCTCAAGGATTGTATGGTCTAAGAAACAAAAGGTTGGATATGGTGAATGGTACAAAAAGAGGAGTAGGGCTGAAAGAATATATATATATATATATATATATATATATATATATATATATATATATATATATATATATATATCCTGTATCATCAATGCAAAAGAGTACAAGACTTGCTTATAACCAGATATTTAGTATATAACAAGAGGTCACATTTCCCCCACCCTCTGTGTTGAAGATTCCTTAATGGCCATGTTCATGTCACAGTAAGCCATAATGGGTTACACCATGCATGAATTACTTGCATTCACTTCGCTGCTCCCCAATACCACTAGAAGGAAACAAACGACTCCAGATATCATGGTTAGTTTCATTCCATACAAGCCACTGTAAGTCCAGACTTGTTCATAGTGTACTGATTGCTGTAACCCTACAATGCAGTCTGACTAGATGGCTAAATACCTGGTTAAGAGCAACCCATTCTGTTCTTATGAAATGTGAATTAAATGCTTAGAGCATTCAAAACCATGCCTCAGAGTTCAGCTGTCATTACAAAGGAACTTCATGCTTTAATCTCCCTCATTTATTCCCTGAGACTTTAAAAAAAAAATCTCTTGTGAAGGTTCTCCTTAGCTTTTTTCACTAGAATACACACACACACACGCCACAATCAGCTTGCCAATAACCATGAACGCCTTACTATACTTACAGTACCAACAAGGCTCTATAGAAGGTTGAATATAATGGAGGTTACCTTTTTTCTTCTTTTAAGAGCTTACGCAGTTTTTCTGCACTTGTTTCTATTTTCTTCTCTTTTTGTCTCTCTTCTTTTGCAGCTTGTTTCTCTCTCATTTCCACAGATTTCTTTTTTGAATCCCAACATCGAAAATATTCCATTAACAAGCCAGTGTTGACCCAAGGTTCCCCCCCCCAAATTCCACCCAATATTCACACAGTTTACACCAACCCCAAGGTATCAGATCCAAAAAGAAAAGGTATTCAAGGCAAAATAATTGTGTTCAAATGGGATGTTAAGCATTGAGATGAACAAGTATAGCATTAAGGACCATATTTGCAGTTAAAAACCCATATATTAAAAGAGAATAATAATAAAAAGACCAAGATGGGAATTAGCATCCATTGCCCAATACAATGACATTAGTAATTCAGAAGGCATAAATGGAAAAATAGCAAAGTGGTCGGCCATACAGAATTAACCAAATACAAAGGCATCAAGGAAATAATCATTATTTGGAATTTTGCGTAAAACGTGATCCAAATTAAAACATAATTGGAAGAGGCCATGTATGAATACAAACCATTTGGCAACCGTATCACAGCCCAGTTTGATGCATGGTTTACACACGTAATCATATTCCAATGGGTTGTTGATGAGCAGCACCAGAGGTCAGACACAGCAGCAACAGTTCCAGTTCAGAGGAAAATGCATTGAAGAAAAACATATCATCAGTATTACAGGAGGGCAACTGTTAATTCTCAGCAGTAACTCAAGTCAACTTTGTATGTGCTTGTTTAGATTCCCCACCAAGGGGAGAGAGGTGCTTATACGAAGGGGGACAACGAGTCTATTTTTACCAAGCTTCCATTTACAGGCTGCTTTTTGCTGGCATGTTATGTGGAAATGTCTCTGTAAAAATAGACATGGCATCCCGCTTTGCATGTATTCTTCTCTGCATGACGGAGGAGAGGCAGCATGTAGAGGGTAAAAGCCCAATACTAGCACGTACAAAGTGACCCTCAATGTGTTTCAAACATGCACGCTATAAATAAATCTCATCTGCTAAAACTTTTGTTACCAAACTTTGAGGGCATGCTAACTAATCCTGTAGGTTAAGGATCTTTGAAAATTATATTCAGTTGTAGATAATCAGCAAGCTCATGGCACAGGAGGAAATGTGAATCTAGTTGCTGGATCAATATCCCAAGTTATTGGCACCAGTGCCAAAAGAAAAGGCAACCTTTTCTTTTGCAGGATTTATTTTGGTTCTGCTGGAATCAAGTTCTTGTAAACCCTCCTGTGCCAACCTTGCAATCTGATCCCAAGCATACATGTGCTTCAGAAACAACACATATTTCCGAGTAACTCTGCTCTGAAAATTCACTTAACTACGCAATACAGGTAGGTCCTGTTGGCAGAACTAATCTGATTGAGGCATCTTGAATCTACCTTCAGTGCCATATTTTACCTCTTCTCTCAAATCAGCCCCCACCCCTGACTTATCAGCAGTTCAGAAAGTCCACACACATCCAGTTCGATAGCTGCAACCATGTTCCAAGTAAATGATCCATGGAAGCTTGCAAGAAGAACAAAAAATAATGCATGCCTCTTGATGCATTTAACTCAGTCAACTAAGAGAAAATAAAGAATCACCTGCATCTGCTTACGAAGTTTCAACAAGGCATCCTCAGCTTCTTGAAAGGTCTCATCTATGTTTAAAGCCTTCTTGTAGTAACTCTCAGCATTTAACAGCTTATCCTCCTCTTCTAACCTGACAGATGATTTTATACAACATGTAAAGTATTCTAACTACCACAATTAGTCTCAGCTACATTTTGAGAGTGAGATCACTTTATGCTTAAGAAACGCTGACATCCTTTGTGATCAATCCACTAGCGTTATAACAATGTGGGAACATGTTCCCATGTACCTCCTGCCATGCAAATGCCATTGGGTTGAACCTGAGCACAGTGAGGCATAACAAATTTCATAGCAGAGGTGATTGTGTGACATGTTACTGCACTAAATAATCAAGCTTCTCCTAGGCATGGTTTAGTGGCAGTGAAATGACAGTTCCGCTATTTGAATCCAGCATTTTGCATGATAAAAAGAACTTACGGTACATTTAAAACAAAGGTTAGAATGCAACAACCATATAGTAGGAAAGACAGCAACGAAAAAAGTAGATGCCAAGGTATGGTGGGATGGGTATGATTAGAGCTGGGTTTTCCTGGCAAACCACATTGACATTAGCAAAAGGCACCTGTGCTTCAATCCCAGCCCTCTAAAATAGCAATTTTGTTGACACAGATAACTTTTCCCACCTCTCCTTTGTCTCTGAGATAGTAATGAATGTGTGTGAGAGAGTCGGAAAAAGCACCAACTTCCCTGAGAACAGCTTTGGCTAAGGATAAGTACAGTACTGCGGGGGGGAAATGAAAGACGCTTATATGTTTGACCCAATCACAAGGCAACACTTACTGGCCTCCCCGTTCAACAAGCGTTTGGCAAAGGTATTTCCTGGCATTTCTGTGTGTTGGACAGTTTTCTAGAGCAACCTGAAAATCATCAATTGCTTTATTTAAGCTTCCTTTTGTTGCATACCTAGAAGGGGGGGGGAAACCTTGTTAAGTACAAATATTTTAAATTTGCTCATAAAATTATTTAAAATTCTGCATTCCAGCTACAAATCAAACAGACACTTACAGAGCTCCACGGGCTACTAAGGCTTCAACATTTTGCACATCTATTTCCAGCGCCTTGTTGTATTCATTCATAGCATCCACATGGCGGCCTTCTTTGAAATAATCCACACCAATCTTGACACTAAAAAAAATGGCATTATGAATATTATGGTTTCTATAATATAGAATCTATATGCAAACCAATAATTGGGTAATTTGTTGCAGGAATTCAAACATGATAAGCTGTGAAGGCTAGTGACATACCTAATTTTCTTTAGCTCCTAAATCTGCCTAATGCACTTTCTCATTATCATTGCAGATTTTCTCCAAATTCCCTAAAAATCAGTTTTAAAATGCAGTGGGGTTTCCTCAAGTTACATGAAGATAAGGGCAGAATTATTTGGGGACTAACCTTATCTCCCATCAATCCTCCATGGGGAACAAAGTAACATTTAGCACTTTTATCCAAATGTAGACAAACAGCAAATGCAATGATAGGAAAGCTCACTCCAGTCTTGTGAGCCAGAAGTACATGATCCAGAAATATGGCTAAATGGGAAAACTAGTTAAGTATCATCACACTTAATTTTTTTTTAAGTACTTCCTTAAATATCTACGTTCTCACTTCATAAGCACCCCAGCATGGTTCCCAGTCATCAACCAGAGGAACTTGACAAATAGCTAATGTCCATTTCAAGCAAATATTAGATTTACAATCCACAATTCTGGGAGGAAAATGATAGTTCTTTCCAATCTTACATAAAACATTTGCCTATCAACATGAAGAAGTGCATACCATTTTAAGGCCCAGGAGGCCGACTGTTTTTTCCTCAAAGCAATAGCAAAATCTTCTTCGTTGAAATTTTTACTAGGGGAGAAAAATAAATCAAGGAACATTTAAATCATAGACTCATAAGAGCTGGAAGGTACCTCCCAGGGTCATCTAGTCCAACCCCCTGCAATGCAGGAATCCCAACTAGATTATACATCACAGGGGCCATGCAACTTTTGCTACAAAACATCCAAGGAAGGAGAGTCCACCCCCTCTTGTGGCAATCTGTCCCACGGTTCAACAGCTCTGACTGTCAGAATGTTCTTCCTTTCTTGCAACTTGAATCGACAACCCCATCTTAAAATCAGTAATCTTTATATGGAAGACTCAAAGCTATGTTTTGGCCCTTGAGCTGTCCCCATTAATTCCTTCTTTAGATCACTCTGCCTTTAGGCAGAAGGGTAAGTATCAGAAATATAAAGTGTGGTAGGTAAAACAGAGGTCTTTACAGGATTTGGGACCTACTGCGCAAAAGTAAAGTGATCACTAAAGGAGGGCTAAAGGAAAATCTAAAAAAACCTGCACCCTAACTGGCTCCAGCTGCTGCAGTCTTGTTTGTCCGCAAAACATTTAGAATGAAAAGCAAAAGAAATGATGGTATTTTAATTGATATGTACCAAGTCTCACTGCTTCGTTGATTTAGTGTATGCTTGTGGAATATTATATGGGAAATGCAAAAACGTTAATGTTTAGTATGTGAGGCCAGAATAGGCAAAGGAGGACCCTGCCCCTAAAACCTCTTTATCTTGCCTTCAATAAGTTTCTCTGAAGGTCATCCTCAGGTGGCATTTGACTTTGTTTCAGTTAGCAAAAATCAATAAATCCTTATCCTCTCTCTGCTGGAGGGGTTGTGGTAATTTTGGCTCCTATTTCCATGTTTTGTGGGAATTCAAAATTGCTCACATGTTCTGGACCACAGTTTCTGATATTATTTCTAAATCTGGCTTTAGCTCGGCTTTCACAAAAAATGGATTCTGACCTCACTATCTGACACAAAGATTTAGGGTTCTTTTTATTGATAGCCGCACATTTGGTGATAGTACGCTTTTGGAAATCTAAGGTTCAGCAACATATGGGAAATGGCTATCTCAGAGCAACTCCTCAGGCACAGAAAGGTAGCAAAAGGTACTGCCAAGAGATACCTTTATTGAATTGAATTGGGTAATTGAATTAGTTTAAATCTGGTTATTGATCAGAACGTTAACCTGTTGCCCAATATAAACTATTTGCTTTGTTTGTTGAGGAAGTTTAATAATGATTTAGTTGCAAATAGAAAAAGAGCTTTTCCTGCACTCTTTTTTTGTTTGTTTTTTTAAGTAATGGAAGTTTCACTTTAGTGAGCAATCTCAAAATAAAGTAAACCTGGAAGCTACCCAAGGTTTAAAAGAACTGCAGCACTTTCTGTGAAGAGGTGCCGTATATACCTTTGTAGTCCTCTCATTAAGGATGGTGGGCTGGATTCATTCAATCCTAGTTTTCCTACCAGAAACTCAACTACAGCTGGATTGGCAAAGCCCAAGGAATGATGTAAAACTTTATCATATGTTTCCAAACTGCTGGCTATTTCAACACTTTTCCTGAGGAAAGAAAAAGAGAGGTAGCAATTATGAGCATTCTGTCTTTGGTTCCACCTTGACAGGGACATATTTCCCATTCTATTTCTAACACAGAACTGATGAGGGACAAGCCTAAGGATACATGGAAAGGTTGCCGATGGAATATGCCCAACTCACCCACCTCCTCAAGAGCTACTGGCACAACCACAAAATAGTTACTTTGTGAGGAGTTGCTAGTCATAAAATGTTTGTAGCACTTCCCGCTCTGTTTTCTGAGAGGAACAAACACAACTTCTCTGTCTTCATTGACTGGATAGGACAGCCTGCCTCAATCTATCATTTGGAGACTGAATGCAAAATGCTTCTCCTCTTCACAATGAGGTGAATGTAAAACTCATTAATGGGCTAGAAACACACTGCACGCATCTAGGAAGTCACTGCATGAAGCATGAGACTTGGAATGTGCCACATTAAATATTTTGCCAGCTGCTTCTGAGCTTGTGTGTACCTCACCCCCAACTCCTATTGCAAGGTCAAGGAAAACCTTAGAAACTTTTGCTTTTAGATAACCATGGGTTCCTGTTGTCTGACTAGTAATAATGGTCAGTTACACAGGCCAGTTTCAAGCCACTGGTTATGAAGTTGGCTTGTTTAAATTAATGATAGTGACTACTATAGTTCCTAATTAGACGAAAGAGCAAAGTGTCATTAACTAAGAGGAAATGAAAGCTTCAGAAATCCTCCCTCTAGACTCACAGGAGGAGCAGAGGGAAAGGGATGACGTGTGCAAGCCCAGAAGACTAGGATGACTTATGTAGTGTGAAACTGGTTTAGCATTACCGGTATGTTCAAATGTGGCTAAATATTTTATTCTATTAAGGAAAGCCCAGTATGTGCCAAAGAGTTTATTGAGCCACTAAAGAAAGAAGATGCAGAAGAAGAGGAGTTTGGATTTGATATCCCGCTTTATCACTACCCTAAGGAGTCTCAGTATTATTACTGTTTCATACCTGTAGTGCAGAGGCAAATCTTCTGAGCTGATTACTCCTAATTTGGTACTTGCTAGACTGGGTGATAGAGCAGAGCTGTGCAGTGATACTGTGAGCTTTTCATGGTAGCGATCAATATCCTTGATTGCAGCTATTAAAACACAAAAAGGCTTGATTTAAGCAGCAGAATATCCTGTCAACATTTCCTGAAAATAAATATGAAGGGGGAATCTAGTTGTGAGGTAGTCAGAGGCTAAGTCAAATTAACTTGCCTTGGATAAGGTCACCTGTTTGATAGTATGATAAAGGGTCACCATGGCTGCTCTGGGAAGGCACATCCCTCAATGGACAAAGAGCCTGAAATAGAAACCAAATGACCAAAAACTTTAGCATCCTTTACCAGACCAGTAAATGTTCTTGCTGAGGCAAGGGGCACACATATAACTTGTATAAATGAACTCTCAGGCCAGCTATATTCATTGCAGGGAGAGGTTCACTTAGGAGAAACCATGTTGGTCTGAACCTGCTGTAATGGCAACACTGAAGATTCAGTCCTGCTGACATTTTAGCTCCAAATCACAAGGGGAGGGAACAATATGCGCAATGGAAAAGATGATAGAGGTGGATTTGTGTTTTCTTCCTATTTTTGCAGTGTTCACTAGCGCGGCTGTTGCTGGTCCAGCCCTGTAATTCTCCCAGTGTCCCATGTAGGTTAGGAATTGCTGTAAAGCTGAGAAGCTCCCAGTAAGATGAGAACATGATCTGACAGAGAGCCTTAAGGTAAGGCAGTGAACATGAAGTCACCTGCAGATCCTTCTTTTTATGTTTACAGGGTCTCATGAAAATCTTTGGCCTCTCCTCGAGATGAAGAGGCGCTTCTCCAAGCATAAATGCTTATTGCATATTTCCAGTAAGATATGCACAACTTACACTTTTGCATAACATCCTTGAGCACAGAAAAAGGAAGCAGAATTCATTTGAAAACAAATTCTACTCAGCTACCGCAAAGCAAAATACATAAATGCTTGCAAGAATGTCATTTTGAGATGGCTCCCTTTTTAAAGAGCTGCACAAATGCTATCAAAACTGCAACAGAGTTCACTTGAAGGCTTTTATGTCCTCAAAATAACCTTTAAACAGAAAAAAAGAGAAATGTTTTGCTGAGGTAGCGAAACATCTTCTAGCTCACCACTTTTTGAGGCCACACTACAGTAAAAGCTTTAAACTATTGACTGTCCCGCAGCACACATTTACTTTTCCTGAGCAAGCAGCTCCCAATTTGTTGTACAAAAAGCTAACACAAAACAAAACAATCCATCCATCAGAAAGTGTCTCCAGCGCAAGAATTCACATGTGAATAGTTATCAGACTTACAGTGATCTCTAGATCTGCTATCTCTCGAGTGACACCACTTCGAAGGCAGAACAGCACCATGAAAAAACCAAATTCACGAATGGAACTAATCCTTCCAATCACTATGTCCCCACGCTCAATATCACGGAAAAACAGCTCTCTCCTCTCTGCACTGGGAACATCCATGTACTGCTCCAAAGGTGGCATAGTAGCATAATAATCTTCAACAGGGATAAAAAGAGCCATGTTGAAATAAAATATTACATAAACAGTTTTTAAAATATGATGTATTCACTGTATCACATAAAAACATTTTAAAACAAAAACTGTCATCTTACAGTGTAACCTTTCATATGTCTACTTCAACAGGGCTAAAACTCACAGGTAAGTGGATTTAAGATATCACTCTTACAGAACAATCCTAAACATAGAAATAAGTTCTAATGAATTCAGAGGGGCTCACTCCCAGGCAATTGGGGTTAGGATTGTAGCCATAGCTTCTTACAGCTATTCACAATTTTGACACACAGATAACTTAGCACACTCCTCCCTGGCCCAAATTAGTATTTAAAGAACTTGTCTACTTGCACCAGAGATGGGACTTGACCCCAAAGAGAAGAGATCCCAGCTCTGGTGCATATATTAAAATCACATTTATTATATAGTGGGACAGAGCACAGAATAACAGAGAAAATACTAATACAACAATTTCCCCAATGAAAATTGGTGTCTGAAAAGGATCTGTAGTTTTTACAGTGCTGCCTCGCAAGACGAAAATAATTCGTTCTGCGAGTGCTGTCATATAGCGAATTTTTCGTCTTGCGAAGCACCAACGGGAAAATAGCGGTTTGACGGGGAAATATTTTTTTTCGTCTTGCGAGGCAGCCCCATTGACAAATTCGTCTTGCGGGGCAGCCTTCCGCTAGCGAATGCCTTTCGTCTAGCAAGTTTTTCGTCTAGCGAGGCATTCGTCTAGCGGGGCACCACTGTAATTCAAAACATCTACTTTCAAGCTTCACAACTTCAGAAAATGGAAGATCACACACTGAAAACCAAGTCCACCTGTTAGTATGTTTCTTGATGATATATGCATATATTTAAACATTTATTGATTTGTTTTACTTGATATAGGAATCCTAGGCAAGTGAGAAGAAACAGACATCAAATGATATGTTGTGCAAAGGCTTTGGCACTATGAAGCTATTCTGTATTCTACCACATTTGCAAATACTATTCCAACTACATCTGAAAAATGTTGCTTAGCATATTACTGTTGACTGGAATACTAACAATGCTTGAACTCTAAATCAAGAAGTAATGAGAATGGATTATAACAGTACTGTTTTCAAAAACTCCTTTAATAAATATTTCACTGCTAATACTTAAAAGAGCAAAATATTTAATATGAAGGTTTTCCTCAATTTTTCTAGACCATGGGGTGAGAGAAGAAAGAAAAAAACATTAAGGAGATGTACTTATCAGCACGTACCACTAATCACAATATGACTTACAACTTTTGCCTTGTCTGTAGAAATCTTACCTTCATTCTCTTCATTTGCTTCTGTTGTTGTTGGCACATTTGTTTTCCAAGCATGAGAAAAAAGGAGATCAGCTTTTTTTGCAATGAAATGCTGTATCTCAATATTTTCAAGTCCTCTCTCTTTCCTGAAACAGCAAAGAAAAGAGATTAGCACCTCCTAAGCAGGGCCCACCAACCTGGGGTGAAACCTCCCATGCTACCCACAGAAAGGTCTCTTTACATAGGTAAAGGTAAAGATAAGGATACCCCTGACCGTTGGCTCTGTGGTTTAGACCACAGCGCCACCCACGTCCCTTCTTTACATAGACCTGAGTAAATATTCCCTCAAAAAGCCACTCTCCAGCCCCAGGAGCCTTCATAAGGGAGCCATTTGCAGAGAAAGAACTGAGGGGAGAGAGACCCTGTGTTGGACAGAGGGGTTCGTGGGTTTCAAAACGTGCAGGTTTGGAAAGCCAGACCCCCCTGCCCCGCCCCACTGTGAATGGAGGAAAGGTGCAAGGAGTTTCTCTCTCTGAGTGCAGAGGTGGCTGATGCAAGTGCTTTTCCCACAGATGACAGGGGAATATCCACACACTTTTGTGGCCCTATATATTTTTCCTGCTCTTTCAGATGTAGCAGGCTTGCATTTCCTCAAAATTTCTAAAGGTTCCCTACCCATGTCCTAAAGGAACACTGTTCCAAATGAGAACTTGGCAACTTGATTACTACAACAGCACTGTAGATAGAAAACACACTATCTTATTCTAGTAAGTCTGCTGTAAAGTGCACAACTTTGCTCTGCCAGCTGATGCTTTGTAATTATATGGTTAGGAACACAATTGTCTAATTCTGCCTTGAGCCACTTTTGCATTCAAAACACATTAGCTCTTAAGTCAGCTACCCTTTCAGCCTTTAGCATATCATTAAATGTATGTTTCTCTCTTGATGCCATTAAACTGAGATCTGTAGTTCACAGTATGTTTATTTAGAAGTCCTATCAAATTTAACAACGCTGCTTCCCTAGTACATTCTGGAGTCTGACATAGCTGGTTGGTGACTGCCAATGCTATATACATACACACACACATATATATGCTCGTGTGTGTTATTTGTTTATAAAAATATCCCTATGCCACTTTATCATAAGAATATCAAAGCAGCTTACAATAGTATCTATATATATATAAAAGCACATAAAAATGAAAACCAGAGACCATCAGTTAACTATTATGGAGAGGTGTGTTTTTAATTGCCTGCTTAAGCTTGGCAGAATAGAAGTTTTTCAGCGGTCATTTAAAAGTTTATATAAATGTCTCTGCATTTTATTTGTATGCCACCTTTCCATAATTAAAACCATGCTCAAAGCAGCTGAATCTGTATTGGCACCAATATTCCATAGGACTGGGCCAATGACACCAGAGGCTCTGTTTCATGTTGATGTCAAATGACTGTCACCAACTCAGAATAAAACCAGCGTCATTCCTGCAATGATCTTAAGTGATCAAGCTGGGATATGAGGGTACAGCTGGATGGCAGAGAAGTACTAACATCTAACTGCTGTGCTGGAGGTGGATTGGGGCTTTACATCATACAACACAGAATGCCACATGGGAGCGGGGGGCATGTTTATGTTGTGGAAAAAGGGAGGGTGCTCCAATGGCAAATTTCTAGAAAGAAGCTGAGCAATGGAGCAGGTGCATTGATCACAGGCCCCGAGTTCAAATCCCCAGGTAGGGCTGGAGAAGAATCTTGACTGAAACCCTTCAGTCGCTGCCAGTCAAGAGCCACCGATTTTGAACTAGATGCACCAACAAGCTTGACAAGGAAAAGGGGAACTTCCTACAGCTACAGCCTGCTTTAAAGGTACCCGGGAAACCTTATCCAGCAAAACCTGCTGCGATATATTTAGGGTAAAAGCACCTGCACATGTTCAGAGGCGCTTTTCATGTGATAATACAGAGCCTCAGGGGCGGGCTGCAAAAGAAAAACAAACCCTAAGAGAGCCCAGTCGGCGAGACTCTTAATCTTAGGGTCGCAGGTTCGAGCCCCACGCCGTGCAAAACCGATTTCTGCATTGAAAGGGGGTTGGACTAGATGACACGACACGCACCCACCCAGAGGCCCCACACCCTCCACGAGGAGCCCCGCCCCTTCCCCCCGCCAAGGCGGGGCCCGCTCACCTGGCTGGCGGCAGCGCCTCCAGGCCAGGCCCGCCAGGCGGCAGAAGGCCTCGGAAGTCGGGGTTGTCGTGCTGCTCTGTGCGGAGCAAGGGGAGTAGCGCCGGCCCGTGAAAGCCGAGCGCCTGGCGGAGCAGGTCCCGCTCCATCCCCCGCGCAGTCGGTCTGCCTACTCCTCCCCCTCACGCAGAACGATCTAGGCGACCCGGAAGGGAAAGCTTTCCATAGACTTTCCCTCACGCCGTCGCCCTCGTCGTCCTCCTCCCCGCGCTGAAGCGGCGAATTGGGCGCAGGCGCAGAGGGGAGCCCGCTCGTCAGCATTTAACTCTAGTCTCGAGGAAGGGGCGGGGAGGCGGAACTTAGCGAGGAAAGGGCGGGAAAGGCGGTTGCTTCTCAGTATTTACCTCACGAAGCATCGCGTCTCAGTAAAAGGCGAAATGCGTTTCTCTGTAGCGTCGCGAGGGGAGAACGGAGTTGGCCTTAAATATAATACTGTAAAATGGAATTTTCCTGCCCTTGTGAAGTTTGTTTGTTTCTTTAGTGCAGTAACCTAATGTCATTCAGAGACGCATGACATACGACAGGCGCGCAAACTCCGCACTTTCCAGAAACAATTGAAGACATTTTTGGTCCTCATAGGCTTTCCCAGCTGGGTATAGGAGCAATCCTAAGGATGAGAAACCAGAATAGAATAAGATGGGGGGGGGTGTAGGTGGCAATTCCTGATCTAAACTCCCTTGAGGAGTGGCTGAGGGAGCCTAAACAGGGGAGCATGAAAACGAGCCTTTAAAATAGAGTTTTGTTTCATAACATCCTTTTGGGTGGCTTCAGTTGAGACAGGTCAGACCATGCTGAATTGGTTCAGGGTGATTTCAGCCTCGTTGTAATAGCCTAAAGCCCCTTTCTGTCTAGCCACAAATTTGGGGATGCCCTCCTTTCCAGGACTTAGGCCAGTTTAAGATTTGGCAGGGCAGATGTTAAATTAGAAACCTCCAGGCTCAGCTGGAGATCTGCTGGATCCCAACTGCTCATCCTGGTGGATCTAGCCTTAGGGTTGTGCCCTAAATGAGTCTTTGCCATGAGTGTCTGTTTTGGATGATATTACTGGTAGTTTTGCTTTCAATGTTTATCTCTCTTTTTTGCTATTTTTTATTGTACATCACCTTGAGACGATCACATATAGGTTAATAATAATAACTTTTAAAAAAATTTAAGTAGGGGGGTTTGTATATATTGCTGATAATATTTAAATATTATTGCAAACATTTCTGAGATCGTGGGCTTTCCAGCGAGTGGCTCTTGTCCAGGCTTGTTAATTTCTGTCTTTAAATGATGTGAGGATCCTATGCCCTTTTAAAATGTATTTTTTTAGGGGGGGTTACTGGGTTTTTATTTTGTTTATGTATTTTGTGGTTTTATATTTTGATTTTATTCTGTGAACCGCCCTGAGACCTCCGGGTATAGGGTGGTATATAAATTCAATTAATAATAATAAGAATAGTATTAGCTTGTGTGCTTTACCAGGAGGCTTTGCAAACTTCCAACAGCTTGACCATCCCCAAAAGGCAAACTCTTCCATTGCCACCTGAGACTGGTGGATGCCAGGACATGTATAATTAGACTTCAGCACAACCTGAATAAATTTTTTTTCGAGCAAATGGTTTGTAAATTTTCAAAATAAATAAATAAATGCATAATATAGGCAAAAAATAATAATAATCAGAGAGCTGATAATGAGATTAATGGGTTTCATCCAAAGCTCTGTGAGCAGCATCCTATTTGCACGAGGGGACTTCCTCTCTTCCTTGCATCTCCCATTAGTGGAGGCATCTGTAGCATCAAAAGCTCCTTTTGTAAGCACAAATAACCCATTTGAATTCTATCCACTGTGTTATATCCACAGCCATGGAAACATTAGAATGGATCGGCTTGTCTCCTGCAAGAGCACCCACACCTACCCGCTATCTCAGCCAGCCAACAGAACTTCCATCTCAACTAGTGAGGCAGGATGTCTGGAGGAAAATGGAAGATTTAGCCTGGCGCTGTCTAACTGTTGCTGATGCTGCCTGCTATCCCGGCCACCGAGGACTCTGTGTTTATTCTGCCTGGAGGAAGCTTTGGAAAGAATCTCAAACAGCCCTGAATTTAGTTTGCAGCCAACCCACTGGAAAAAGAAACAAATGAATAAAATGCATTGATAACTGGCAGGGGATTGTGCATTTTCATTTAAGAAAAATGTCATTTGCATTTGTTGTTCACATCTTTGTGTTCCTCTGAAGAGTGGGATAAAATATTCAAAATCAATAAGGAAGTTAAAGAATGCTGTTCCTAATGGTTATTTTATTTGACGAGATTTGTAAATCACCCTGCCCTGAAGATGTGTAAATATTAGGATTTTTTTTACATATATACAAGGGCCAGCTATCACATTAATAGTTTGCTGTTCTAGAGATGATGAGAAATATACAATGGTATAACTAAATTTCAGATAAGCTACAAAACTTCATACACTTTACCAAATTACCAGGCAATAAGTGCCAACATCTGGCAGCTCAACCTGCTAATTCTGAAAAGCAAACATGGCCTCCAGATTTTATAAAGCTTGATCTTAAATGGATTTTACCAAACTTTATAACCAGAATGGAAACTTTATATTCCTGGGAGGTTTGGTTTCAAAATAGGATTGAAGCCTAAAACAATGTTCAGGGTCCTTGAAAAATCTGCAATGTGGAAATATTCCACTAGAGGGTGAAACAAGATCATTATGTGAGTCTAACCAACTGACTTTTTTATTATTATAAAAAATACCCTTATTTTTGTGTATAGTCTGTAAGCGGGTGGCGCTGTGGGTTAAACCACAGAGCCTAGGGCTTGCTGATCAGAACGTCGGTGGTCCAAATCCCCGCGACGGGGTGAACTCCCGTTGCTTGGTCCCAGCTCCTGCCCACCAAGCAGTCCGAAAGCACGTCAAAGTGCAAATAGATAAATAGGTACCGCTCCGGCAGGAAGGTAAACAGCGTTTCCATGCACTGCTCTGGTTCGCCAGAAGTGGCTTAGTCATGCTGGCCACATGACCTGGAAGCTGTACGCCGGCTCCCTCGGCCAGTAACGCGAGATGAGCTCCACAACCCCACAGTCGGACACGACTGGACCTAATGGTCAGGGGTCCCTTTACCCTTATTTTTGTGTATAGTCTGTAAGTATGTTCAGTATCTTTGTATGTGCAGTACATATATGTTTCTATCTACGGGATAGATAGATTTCTGCCAGATGTTTGTAATATGGATTCCAAATCTGTATGTTATTGTTGCAATCCTGCTTCTATAATCATGTTTTCACATGGCTGAGTCTGATTTAAATATCAATAAAAATATTGACAGGACACCTTTCTGCGTGCAACTCGTCCAAAATGGTTTACATAATACTGTAAAGATACCAACAATACAAAGATTAAGATAAAACTACTACAATCCACTCATAGTTAATGCTGTTCCATTTATCAATGAAAACAGTGCTATAACATCAATAGTTAAAAACAAAACATCCCAGCTGAAAAAGATTGCCATCTGAAACGGATCTTCATAGCCTCCTGGAGATCCTTAAATCCTATACACAGTCAATAATAACTTATATCCTGCCATTCATCCAAGGAGCTCAATGTTATTTGAAAATGAGACTGCAGTTTTAATATTGAATTTTTAAATTTGTATTTTAATCTGTTATTTTAAATTGATTGTGTTATTTTTTTTTTTTTATAAGAATTTATTGACATTTTTACTTATAACAACATACAACCTTAACCACACCTACATTTATACACATACAAAACAAATACAATTACACATCTTATACAAAAATTGCCATGATTTTTCTTCTTAATTAGACATCTACAAAAAAAAATTTCTTTTTCCAATCTTGACAGTTGACTTCCCCTGCCTTTTCACCTTCGAGTTTATATCCATAATCTACTTTTTAACCTCTTCATTTAAAAAAATTAAACTTAATTATATATATAAAGTAAAACATTCATCTTAATCTTCATCTTAGTCTTAATCGTCTTAATCTATAAACTTAAACCTCTTAAAATGACTTCATTTATACTACATCCTCATAAATCCTCACAAATCATCCTCATCAAATCTATCTCTTCTATCCTTTGAACTGCTGCTAATAACATAAAAACTTGAAATATCTCTTTTCATATTCAAACAAATAATAAAACAAACTATTGTTGACAGTGTTCACCCTCCGATTTCAAAATACCATAACAGATTGCTTTAGATTTTACTTAATACTTCACCCCACACCCCCTCTGTCCATTCTTCTTCTCCTGATGGCATCAGCACTGAACTTCCATGCAACTTCCCTCTCCCAACGTCCACAGATCCAGGCACAGTCCAAAGCTCTCCTTGCCACGAGCTCCGAGGTATCCAACTCTCCCTCTCTCAGCTTCTCCGGTTCTTTGTAGCATTCCTTTTCTTCTTGTAAATACCTTAATTCTCTGTCCCTGGCCCCCGAGCTCACACCTCGGGGACTGGATATAGCAAATCTTGACATCGCCTTGGGGCTGCCACCCCCAACAAGCGAATTTCTTCTCCGAAGTAGCTCATTCATTTCTTCCCATCTTTCCATCAATCCTCTCAGCTCTTTGACAAGATTTCCTTCCAAAGTGTCAAAAGTTTTGTTAGCCTCCTCTGTGGGCAGTTGGTTCCATTTCAGACCCCCACACAAGACTTTGACTTTTCTGTAAATTAGTTCCACCTTCAAGGCAGTGAGCCTTTGTTCATCTGTTAGTCCAGAGTTCAATACCAGTTCAAGGACGAAACCCAGCATACTGGCAGAGGAGGAGGAAGTGGGTATCATATTTCTTCTCCTGTCTCTTTGTTCGTCGCCATTTTCCTAAGCTGGAGCGCAAACACCGCAACTTTAAATAGAGATATTTTCCGCTAGTTAGCTTCCCAAGAAAAAAGTTTGCCAGTCTCATGTATCGATTTTAGATACTTTATAACCAGTTCTGTGGCAGCAATCCCTCAAATTGGTTAATTTCTTAGGCTCGAAGGGAGGGAGGCAGGCTGCCTTTCTCCTTCCCCCCGGATCGTTCCAAAAACACGATTTCTGCCAAGATTATTTACTCACGACCACCGGGTTCCTTTAGCTCCATTCTTCACAGGTAGAACTTGGACGCTCACCGCGGGCTTTGCCGCCGCATTTGCATCCCGGTTGGGGCATATCCCCGTAAGCCCGGCTCCGTTGTCCCTTCACCCCCACTCCCCCTTTACAGGGGGGTAGGGGAAGGGTTCGGAGCCTCCGCGGGCACAGCCGGGGAGCCCAGGGTGCGGGACGCTCTTCCCGCACCCCAACCGGAGCCGCGCGCTGCGGTAGCGCGGCTCCTAACCCCCGGGATGGATCGGGCGCCTCGCAGCCGAAGCAGCCCCGACCACCCGCTATGGCGTCGCCAGCCGGAAGTCTGATTGTGTTATGTTTTTGCTGGAATTTTAATTAGTGTTAGCCGCCCTGAGCCCGGTTTTTGGCTGGGAAGGGCGGGGTATAAATAAAAAATTATTATTATTATTATTATTATTATTATTATTAATGTAGCATGCATGGTTCCCTCCATCCCCACCACCCCATTATGCTCATAACTGTAATGTAGAGATAGAGATAGTGATTGTGGTCAAGGTCACTTGGTATGCTTCATGGTTGATCAGGGTTCAAACCTGGTGTCCCCAGCCCTGGTTCAACATTTTAATCACTGCATCACGCAAGTTCTCGGTAAAGGGCTATTTCCCTTGCGTTCTGCTCGTGACCTTTCAGAGACATCTGGTTGGCCACTGTGGGAAATAGGATGCTGGATTAATGAACCATTGCTCTGATCTAGCAGGGCTCTTTTTTATGAATGTAAGCTCGATTGAACACAGTGGGACTTGCTCCTTTGAGCATGCCTTGCCCGTCCTGGTCTTAATTCACTTCAGGATGCCTCTGCAACCTTCTGCAGCGGTATTTAAGTATTTCAGAGCCCCAAGTAGCTTATGGGTTCATTCACCCTTGAGCAATTAGCTTTTTTCTCCCTGCCTCTGTGTTGGTTTAACTCAAACCCCCACTTTCACAGCATGCATAACCAGTAGCCTCTTAAGAGCAATTAAATCCAAGTGCCCATTGAACATTTAATGAAGCAGAAGCTCCTATCTTGCCCCAAAGTCATTAGCAGCCCCCATTCTTGTTTGCTTTAAATGGTATTGCGGTTTAAATTATCCAAAAGCAAAAAAAAAAAAATCTAGAGAACAAGATTAGTCTGAATAACTATCAACAAGAGGCAGTATTTAAGTTGTGGAGGAAATGAAGGAGGCACAAATTAACTGATATTTCAAATTCCAGACTGGTAATCATTCATGTTGCTGCAAAACAGCCTTAAAATTTAACAATTTTATACCATAACATGCACAAAGTGCTATGCTAAGATGCCAGAAACATACACACACAAGTGTGTAGTACCGGTATATAAAAAATTAAGCGATGAGGTAAGAGAGAAAAGAATTGCCAAAATTACAGACTGTGATGTTGTTGTCATTCAGTCGTGTCCGACTCTTCGTGACCCCATGAACCAGAGCATGCTAGGCACCCCTATCGTCCACTGTCTCCCGCAGTTTGGCCAAACTCATGCTATTTGCTTCGAGAACACTGTCCAACCATCTCATCCTCTGTCATCCCCTTCTCCTTGTGCCCTCCATCTTTCCCAACATCAGGGTCTTTTCTAGGGAGTCTTCTCATGAGGTGGCCAAAGTACTGGAGCCTCAACTTCAGGATCTGTCCTTCCAGTGAGCACTCAGGGCTGATTTCTTTAAGGATGGATAAATCTGATCTTTTTGCAGTCCATGGGACTCTCAAGAGTCTCCTCCAGCACCATAATTCAAAAGCATCAATTCTTCGGCGATCACTTCCATACATTACTACTAGGAAAACCATAGCTTTAACTATACAGACCTTTGTCGGCAAGGTGATGTCTCTGCTTGTTAAGATGCTGTCTAGGTTTGTCATTGCTTTCCTTCCAAGAAGCAGGCATTTTTTAATTCCGTGACTGCTGTCACCATCTGCAGTGATCATGGAGCCCTGGAGGAACAACCGGCAAGCCACTCCAGTATCCCTGCCAAGAAAACTCCATGGACAGACATTGATACTAAAGTTCAAATTTATGTAAAATAATTGAACTTTGCTTTTATTAGATATTATATTATTGGTACCATTATAATCATCATCTTGTCATGAAAGGGTTCAGTTCTAATTAAATTCAATGGGCCAAGTTGCGTCCACGTGGCACTGGACGGTTCTCTATTAGTGCTGCAATCAATGGATGTTTAAAAACTTTGTAAACCAAAATTACCTGCTGGATCAGGCCTGCGGGAAACCTTTAGCTGTTTGTTTGTTTTTTTTTAAAAAAAAGCTCAACAATTTTGAGGTCTTCTTAACAAAAAACAAAAAAAAGCTCCTGGTTTCAACTTTTTGAAATATGGCAACCCTAATGATGTTGCCTCTTACTCACCTTTTCTCTAAACTAAGAAATCCCACATATTGCAACGTTTCTTCAAATGGGATCATTTTGGTTGCCCTTTTCTGAACCTTTTCCAACTCTACAATATCCCTCTTGTGGTTAGATGACCAGAACTGTAGTCAGTATTCCAAATGTGGTTGTACCCAGTGCTATTTTTTCTAGAAAAAGTGCCAGAACTCACCATGAATGCCACCTCGTTCTCTTTTAATGGCAATGATGCCCACCTGAGAGGTGCCGGAACTGAGTTTTATTGCAGTTTTATTGCATTAGTATAGGAACCAGCTTTATACTGAGTGAGATTGCTGGTCCACCTCGTTCATTGTTGTCTACACCAGGAATGGGGAACCTGTGGTCTGCCAGATTTTGCTAGACTAGAACTTCCGCCATCCCTAACCATTGGCCATGGTAGCTGGGGCTGACGGGAGCCTGAGTCCCTCTGGAGGACCATAGGTTCTCACCCCTGGAATACCCTATTTATTTATTAAGAACATTTTTATATCACCCTTCATTCACTTAGAAGAGTTTCAGAATGGTGTACAGTTATATCACAACATAAATACAATATCCCATTAGGGAACTTTTCCTAGCACTGCTTGGAAAAGACACATATCAAAGTTAAGGTTTCAGAGATCTGCGACACAAGCAGAAAGAAAAGGTGTTTCAGATAAAGTAAAAAACAAACACAAAGCAAAACCATCAAAACCTTTAAGCAATGACAATTTTAACAAAGCAAGGGAAACTGCTGCAAGCACACTTCCCTGGCATCAGTTGATTTCCTGTTGCTGCCTGATGTCTGCTATAACTCTCCTATTCCAGAAGTCGCGGGGGGAGAGAGTACAGCTGCTAGGCTTGACTGTCATGTTTCCTGCTTAGCAGCTGCTCCAGAACACATGCTGCTACTTAGAGCAGGGGAAAATAGAGGCAGCAACAGAATGACACAGCAATCTTATTCTTTGAAAAGCTAAATATGATTGCATCCTCCCCTCAACACAGTTAACTCCTAAAGAATGCACAGTGGAGGCGAGGAAAGGACAATCCACGGGGCGGATTCTTTCCTAGAATCCTTGATCCATATTTCCTTGAGATAGGAGTTTAAGTGCAGCCACTTAATTCTGCAGGCAGTTTCAGCGGGAGAAAGGGAAACCATTATGGAATCAATTGTGGCTTTCTATGATGAGGAAAATATACAGCATAAGCAGTTCAAAACATTTTCCCCTCGGTGCACTGTGCTGTCACACAGTCTATCCACATGACACATCATAGTGATTAATGCCAACTGCATGGCAAACCTCCAGGATAAACACAAATTGCACATTTTCAACGGAGAAATTGACAACAATCACATCCTCTGGGATTTGTAGGAATCAGACTCCAGCAGCTGGAATTGTTTTGTGTTTCAACATCTTCCTTGCTCCTCTCACTGCTGCTTTAGCACTGTAGGGTTGTCAGTCGCTCAGAATTTTTATGGCTTCTTCATATTTCAGGAGCTAAGAATGGAAGAAGAACCTGCTGGATTAAGCCAGTGTCCCATCTAGTGCGGCATCCTGTTCTCACAGTGGCCAACAAGATGTCTATGGGAAGCCTGCAAGTAGCTTCAGAGTGCAACAGCATACTCCACACCTGTGATTGCAGAGCAGCTGCCAGTCACTCCATCTGCCCTCCACCAGATGTTGCTCCCCTCATCCCTGACGATTGGCTATGCTACTTACCCTGTTTCTCCTAAAATAAGACATAGCCATAAAATAAGCCATAGCAGGATTTCTATGCATTTGTGAAATATAAGCCGTTCCCCAAAAATAAGCCATACCCCGAAAATAAGCCATAGTGACGTGGTACCTCCCATTAAAACAGCCTGGAGAGGCGTGGCTATGCAGCGTACCGATGCGACACGGCTAAAATAAGACATCCCCTGAAAATAAGCCATACTGTGTTTTGTTGAGCGAAAAAAAATATAAGACGGTGTCTTATTTTAGGAGAAACACGGTAGGAGCTGATGGGGGTTGTTGTATGACAAGCTCTGAAGGGCACCACAGGATTAGACAATAGTGCACTAGATAGTCCAATGGTATAGCGCAGCTTTTTATGTTCCTAAGAAGAAAAGGGAGAGAGGGAAGAAGAAACCCAACAGCATCTGAACGTTTTCCCTTCCTGATTTTTCTTAACATTACCTTTTTAAAAAACCTCTATCCACTAAGGAATAATTACACTCCTTTGCAGTGTACTTTTGAACTAATTATTGATGAAAACACCAGCTAATTAATCCCTGCAGCACTTCTGCCCACCAGGCCTCTCGGCTTGTGTGCCAAAAGAGGAACTGAGGAGGTCGATGGTTGACTGGGCAGATGGAAGAAGCTCTTAATGATAAAAAAATATTCTTGGGGGGCAGCATGTCGAGTGTGTAAATTTTGTTCTTAGGATTGTTTTTATATTCAGTACTGGATCAAGTCCCCACCCTGGAAAAGCTCCCTTCCTTCCTTCCCAAATACTATTTATCAAATGACAGCAACATCACCAAGAGACTAGTATCATAGACAAAGCCACAAATTGACCCCCTAGTTCAAAGCTACCTGCCTCCTCCCTAGGTCTAGATGTGCTTGTGGAAGTCTATGCTCTTTTGCCTTACTCACAACTGTGAATTACTCACAGCTAATTCAAGGATGCAAGCCAGTGAGTTGGGATTGCTTGCATTTTCCACAAAGAGGCAAAATTTGAGAGTATTGCAACATAGACTGTTCCAGCAGGCGGCAGCACCAAATTGGGTGCATTGCAAATATTTCAGCCAACAGGTGAATGCAGCAAATACGGTGGTACCTCGGGTTACAGACGCTTCAGGTTACAGACGCTTCAGGTTACAGACTCCGCTAACCCAGAAATAGTACCTCGGGTTAAGAACTTTGCTTCAGGATGAGAACAGAAATCGCGTGGTGGTGGCGTGGCAGTAGCAGGAGACCCCATTAGCTAAAGTGGTACGTCAGGTTAAGAACAGATTCAGCTTAAGAACGGACCTCCAGAATGAATTAAGTTCTTAACCCAAGGTACCACTGTACTATGTATTCCTTCCAGCAGGTGGCAGCAAAAAGGCTCCTATACCGTGGTACCTTGGGTTAAGAACTTAATTCGTTCTGGAGGTCTGTACTTCCTTTTGGTCTCTGCAGATCTACCCAATAAGAAGTGCCAAAGCAAGATCTGCTAGCGTGGCTCACAAATCTCCTATCCTGCTAGTGGTTTCTAGTAAAAATAAGCCTAGTTATTTGCAATTTCCAGCGACAGGGATTTTTGCCTAACGCTGTGGTGATCATTTGGCCATAAAATGTTGAAATGCGTCAGGCATATAGGCCATTTATAGCAATTAGAGGTGTTCCAGATTTGTTCCACCAAACTGGAGTAGCGCTGCTTCATCTAAGTCAATTTTTGTCCTCGTTTTAGTCACCTTATGTTAGAAGTTCAAGCAATTATTTTAGTAATGCAGAACGGGTGACCAAACTTGCCTTATCAGGTTGTGCCCCTCTCCAGCCCCCAAGTCTTTAAATAGAACAGCAGGTACATTTGCAGGTTTGTCTTTGAGGGTGCCAGCAGCATTTCCACATATTTTTCTGCAATGGTGAGTTAGAGCGGTCATGCTCTCCTCCTCTTGTGTCTTGTTTAGATTGTGAGCCTGGGAGCAGGACCACTGCGACTAGCCACTAGCCACCCTTGCATTGGATCTTGGCTTAGGAGCAACACACACGCCTTGCTCCGGAAAGATCGCAGAGTTCTGATTGCCTTATAATGGGAAAGATCGCAGAGTTCTGATTGCCTTATAATGGGAAAGAAACACAGGGCAGCATTGTCCGCCAGAAAGAAAGCTGAGAGGAAGGATGGAGACGTAGTGTGGCTTCCTGTATGAAAGCATCTCTACCTTTGCAGCATTAAGAAAAATATTCTGGCATGCTGAATTGCCTGTCAAGAGGGTGCCAACAACAACAACAACAACAACAACAACAACAACAACAACAAGTTTATTACTTATACCCCGCCCATCTGGCTGGGCCTCCCCAGCCAGTCTGGGCGGCTCTCAACAAAACACCAAACCCTTAAAAACTTCCCTAAACAGGGCTGCCTTCAGATGTCTTCTAAAAGTCAGATAGTTGTTTATTTCCTTGACATCTGATGGGAGGGTGTTCCATAGGGTGGGTGGCCCTCTGCCTGGTTCCCTGTAACCTCTCTTCTTGCAGGGAGAAGGCCCTCTGCCTGGTTCCCTGTAACCTCTCTTCTTGCAGGGAGAAGGCCCTCTGCCTGGTTCCCTGTAACCTCTCTTCTTGCAGGGAGAAGGCCCTCTGCCTGGTTCCCTGTAACCTCTCTTCTTGCAGGGAGAGAACCACCAGAAGGCCCTCAGAGCTGAACGATGGGGATGGAGTTACAGGTGGGTAGCCGTGTTGGTCTGCCATAGTCAAAACAAAATCGAAAATTCTTTCTAGTAGCACCTTAGAGACCAACTGAGTTTGTTCCTGGTATGAGCTTTCGTGTGCATGCACACTTCTTCAGATGGGGATGGAGACACCATTATGGATCTCTAACGGCAAAAGGAGATCAATCAGGACATAGTAACCTGAAAGACTGTCTACTCCTGCATAGACCTGTAAAATTATTTAGAATATCTGGATAATTTTCACATGCCCCATGCATAGCTGTCAACTTTTCCCTTTTCTTGCGAGGAATCCTATTCGGAATAAGGGAATTTCCCTTAAAAAAAGAGAAAAGTTGACAGCTATGGCCCCATGCCCTACAGATTATCATTGGGCGGTGACTCCCAAAATGGGCATTTTTTTCTGTTGCCCCTGTACTATAGAATGCCCTTCTCTCTGCCATACATGAAGCAGCAACCAACTGTTGCTTCAGAACATATCCACACTCAACGTACATTTAAAGCACACTGGATTCACATTTAAAACACATTGCTTTCCTCAAATAACCCTGGGAACTGTAGCATAGAGCTATAATTCCAGCACCTTTAACAAACTTCATTTCCCAGGATTCCTTACGGGAGACCATGTGTGTTGGATGTTTATTGAATGTGATTTAATCATCTGGATATGCTATCTTGAAGAAGAAGAAGAAGAGTTTGGATTTGATATCCCGCTTTTCACTACCCGAAGGAGTCTCAAAGTGGCTAACATTCTCCTTTCCCTTCCTTCCCCACAACAAACACTCTGTGAGGTGAGTGGGGCTGAGAGACTTCAAAGAAGTGTGACTAGCCCAAGGTCACCCAGCAGCTGCATGTGGAGGAGCGGGGACGCGAACCCGGTTCCCCAGATTACGAGTCTACCACTCTTAACCACTACACCACACTGGCTCTTGAGTGGTGGAACACACGTCACCAATATAAAGAAGACCTTGGGAGGTTAGCCTAGCCCCCACCCAGAGATCTGCTTCTGGCTGGTGGCACACACACACACACACACACAAAATCTCTTCCAATTATTCTGATACTTCATAGAAAGAAAGGAGGGGAGAAAACACTTTTTAGCTCTAGAGGGAAAGAAAAAGGAAGCCACCAGGAAGGAAAGAATCGTGATAGTGTGGAACAATGGGGCAGCTTCGGAAGGCATCATCAGGGGCTGTAAAAAAGTGAGGTCACAGCCTTCAGGCCAGAAGTTGCCCAGCTGTGCTACAGAGATAGCAGAGGTAGAAGTCTGTTGTGTATGCCAGGCCCAAACGGATCACGAAATTTTGTTGATGGCGTTGCAGCCCATTATATTCCTCCAAAGTGCCTTCCCTACAATATACAAGGAGTTATATTGCAGGGATAAATCCTCTAATTTGCATCCCTGCCATGAATGCTTTATACATCCTAAACCTATTTTTAAGCTTTGGTGCCACAAAGATCACAACTATTCTGTCAGTTGGTATCTTAAAAGAAGAAGAAGAAGAAGCACACCTTCAACAAAGATACAACGATATTTGAGTGTTCAGCTTGGGTTTTCAATCGTTCTTCCTCTCGGCTTGGTTGCCGATGTGAATGAAAATTAGTCTGAAAAGCATGCGGTGATAAAAGCCTTCGATGAATGGTAATTAAATTGATACTGCCCTGTAGCTGAGCCCTTCACTTCTCTTAAGGTTCTGACTGACACCGGCTGAAATATTCTCTGATAACTCATCTGCTCTTTAGCATTTAAGGTGCATGAACTGCACATTAATTCTAAGTGGCTGAAAAGGTAGCAATGGAGTTAGTGTTGAATGGGGACTCCATCTCCTCTGACTCCACATGGTTCTTTCCCCCTGTGTTAGAGAAAGCTGCCTTATATCAGGCCAAGTTTTGCCCATCCAGCCAGCATCTACTACTCTGACTGGCAGTGGTTCTTCAGGGTCTCAGGCATTATAAATGGATAAATGTAAAGAAGTGGTATAAATGTGGTTTAAATGAATGGCGGATGTTAGACAAGACAAGGGGCTGTCCTGTATTTTACTAGCACGTTGACCTTGGGTCCTTTTCTGGAAAAAACACATGTTCTCTCTCTGAAGAAAGTCATTAAAAAAAATCTTTCATTTATTGCAAGCTGTCAGAACAAGCACAATGCGATCTGATGCGATCTCAAGGCCTTATATCAAATGATTTGTACTTATAGGAGGCCATTGTCTTAAGAGAAAATACGAGAGGCTGGGAAAAGGAGACAGAATGCTTCAAAGATACTCCCAAGATTCCTTGCGCGATAACTTGACAGTGCTTATTGTGTGACATTTTCTGTTTTGTATGAAGAGGTGTCATTTTTGTAAGAAAACAGTAATTTATTATTCGCTTACCTATGAAAGGAAAAGATTAAAACCAACACAGCTTTAAAATTGGGCAAGTGGAGTCATGGATAGCTGTAACTCAGAGAAGGGGAACCTGTGGCAGCCTTCCAGATGTTGTTCGACTCCAACGCCCATCAGCCCCAGGCAACACAGAATGATGAATGGCCACATCCAAAGGCAACAAGTTCACCATCCCCTCTGTAACTGATTCCAGTACAGTTGTACCTTGGTTGACGAATGCCTTGCGACTCAAATGTTTTGGCTCCCGAATGCTGCAAACCCAGAAGTGAATGTTATGGTTTGCGAATGTTCTTTGGAACCTGAATGGCTGACGCGGCTTCCAATCGGCTGCAGGAACTTCCTGCAGCCAATCAGAAGCCACGCCTTGGTTTCAGAACGTTTTGGAAGTTGAATAGACTTCCAGAACGGATTCCGTTCGACTTACAAGGTACGACTGTATAGCAGGAAATGATATAGCTCAGTGGTTCTTCAAGGGTGCAGCACACCACACTACTGTGGCAAGAGAGGATGGCAAGTGTGGCAGAAAGATTTAAGGACAATCAAAGAAACATTAAAACATTTCAGTGCCGTATGGTATAGTATCTAATTTTTTTTATTTTATTTGCAGAGCGTGGATAGATTTTCAAAATGAGAGCATCAGGGACAATCCTGAGGACCATCCTAGTTGTGTTTTCCAATGTATTTCTTATCAGTGAAAAATTCAGTGTAGCACAAGCAAATTTGTATTCTGAAAGTGTGGCCCAGATAAAAATGTTTGAGAACCACTGGTATAGCCTGAATCTGAGTGTTAGCCTTAGGGCAGAGCCAGCATTTTTGCTTTATAAAAACTAGGTGCTGTGTGAATAGAAGGTGAGACAATACAGAATATGACTGTGCCAGTGATAGATCTATATTCAAATTTTATATGTGCAGCTATTCGGCTACAATCTGCATTCAAGAAAAATCAAGCTTTTTAAATAAAAATAATAATATTTATATGCAGGAGATCAAGGCCCAGCACACTGTGCAGCATTCCAACTAATTAAAATTCAACTCCATGCCAGGAAGAGCTGGTGGATCAAGTGATATGCAGGTCTTGTTTCCCAGCAGCAATTCTCTGTGATCTTACAAAATAAACTCCTGAGGGTAGGAATTGCTTCCTAGTGCAACATGCCTGTACCTCACAGGGTAGCTTTGAAGAGGAATGAGATGCAGGTTACAAGAATGCCGGTAGTTACCACACATTAAGCTCGCTTATCTGAATGAGATGCACGTGCAAAGGTAGAGACATAGACCATCTTTGCAGCACAATTTTGGGCTGGGATGGAAGATTCCCCAAGTGATTTGCACATTCAATGTACTTAAGTAAATTGGTAATCTTCAGCATGAAAGCAACACCTGTTTGGGTGCCCTTTGTTGGAAACGTATGTTAAGACCTTACTGAACTCTGTCCCCCTTATAGAGTTGCCATATGTCTTCTTTTTCCAGGACATGTCCTCCTCTTCATGGGCATGTAAAAGGAGAGCCATCACAGCGACCCATAGTTAAAAGTAGAAGTCGGCAATTGAGTCCTCATTTTTGCTCTCCAAAATATGGCAACACTACGAGTCTTGTGGTGATGAACGCGAAAGCTCAGAGTTTACAAATACACAGCAAAATCACACGAGGGCCAAAAATACAGCTGCCATTTAATAAATAATCTCCCCGGAAACTTTTCCAAAGTGAGAAGAAAGGGCTTCATCAAGTAGGTGTCTGTAACCGTAAGAAGAAATGTCAGGTGGAAGGAGAAAATTATAGTTACCATATATACAAAAATCCAATAATAAAACTTTTACGGACCTTATTCAAAGCATTTGAAAGTAAGCTGAATGTCTTTAGTTACATCAGTGGTCTAATAAAACATCAGACAATCCAAACATGAAAATCAATCAGATTTGACTCTTGCATATAAACTTTATAAAGGAAAAGCAATCCTTTTCAAATCTCCACCGTAAACAGCCCCTTTTCACACACAAAAGCATAAATATCTATGCACCAGAGGCTTTGAAGCTAGAGAAGGAAAATGAATAATTGTGTATGGAGAAAGTTTTATGAATTGTCTTGGAAACCTTTGTATTGATCGCTATATTGTACAACAACAAGTTATTTCAAATGGCTTACGTTGAAATGCACTGTATAAAATTCGACTTACCAAGGTTTTATTATTGGAGTGTTTGAATATATGATAATTACTCTTGTAATGAAGAATTTTGTACTCACATCCCTCTTTGGGCTATATCCAATGTTAATCTTACTCAGAGTAGACCCATTGAAAATAATGGAAAGAACTTAACGGGCAATCCTATGGCAAGATCTACTGGAATGAACAGCTTAAGATGCAGTAGATCTTTGGCTCAGCTGGCTGATCCCCATCTTGTCTGAGTCCCTAACTTTGGCACAACTAAAGATATGTTGTCTCAACCGAGGCCAGTGTAAATCCTAAAAAGGAGCGCTCCAGGGGTGTGGCAGGGGCAAAACCAGAGCAGGGATTGGATCCTAAACCCATTGGAGCTGGCAACCTCACACAGAACACCATTTTAAATACTTTTTTTCCCTCTGCCAGGCTTAGGCAGATGAACAGAGTTCGGATCTGGTGTAACTTTACACCAGTTTCTTGTGCATAGGATTGTTTTCTAACTTAGGTCCAGTAATTTTAGTGGGTCTGCTTGGAGTATACCGGTAACTTAGTTGGAGGCAACCCTTTGTTTTGGGCTGCATAAGCCTGCTTTGAAACAGATTGTGCCCTGGTTGTCTGAAGTTATCTACAGCAACATATCCGATATTCAACATTATGCAAAGCAACTATAACAAAAAAAAAGGCTGGCACAAAATATGGATGAAAAATTATTGGTGTATATGTATTTGTCTATTTTCAGTTAGGGGATGGGTTAATGTTGGTGTTTTACTTGTTTGTTGTAAAATCAATAAATTCTTATTAAAAAAAAGAAAAAAAGAAAAAAGAAAAATGTCGGGGTTCTGTTACTCGACTGTGTATTCATCTGAAAGCTTTGCGCAATTGAAAATGTATCGAAGAGAAATGTAGAAATTACACACATGGCTGATTCTTTTCTTCAATTACAGGTTCCATTCCCATCCCTTATGCTTCTGCGATAATGAAGTGTCAGAAAATGTCAGCAGCATATAACTGTGATATTGTTCGGCCCACATTGCTTAGCAGTTCATTTTTGGGCACAATTTAAAATGCTGGTTATTACACATAAAGCTTTAAGCAGTATCCTGCCCGAGACAGACTGCTCACCACAATTCCTATCAGAGACCCTGCTTCATATTATATCATATATTTTATTGAAAATCAGTTTTAAAAGGCTTCATATTTAAAAACCTCTAAGTGGCGAAAAACTTAAAAACAACAAACAGGATATATATATATATATCCAACACAAAACCAGTAAAGCAATAATCTCTCACCACTCAGTGATTGGGGCGATGTGTGGCAAAGGCATTAGTAGATCAAATGAGCCCATATTCTCAATACATCCATTGCATCCTGTAATCAACAATACAGTACCAAAAAATGGCTTTGGATTCGCTCTAGTATTCCTATAAAGAAGCAACAAAGTAGCCTAGAATGGATTTTATACAAAAGCATATCCTGCCAACTCCAAACCTAGGATTTCTTCCTGCCAAAGATGATGCTTATAAATGTGTGTGTTCCTGCCCTGGAACTCTATGATTCTATGATTCTAGTTATGATTTTTGTTGTGTCGTTAATAACTGGAGGCAAGAATCAGGTACAACATCTCTTTATTTCAGAAACAGGGAAGAGCCTCCAGGAATGGAGAAAACTGGGGTTTATATAGTAACAGTCATCTAGTAGGGAGAAGATACATTTTGGCGGGAACCAATGGCACGTCTTCCCTCCCGTGGAAACCAATCCAGCAGAGGATCCAAATCCTGCTCCCTGAATCAGCAAATGCTTGCCGTTCCCGCTGTAACTTGTACATTCAAATAAGGTCTGTAATACAACACAATACACTATATTAAACATCTTGACTGTGTTATTGCTTAATACACAACAATTTTGCTGAATTGTCTAAAGTCACCCTGCTTGGAAAAGGGATGAGACATAAGAATAATAACTGGTCAAAATGTGAAATGGGATGAGCTCACAGGTCGAGGAGATGATTTCTCTTACAAATCTTTTACAGTAAACATCCATGCAAAGGAATATTTAATTGAAGTGCTCTTGAACAGGATGTCTCACTGCACTTCTTGGAGCCCAAGCCAAGGAAAAGAAATTAATGCTGAATGAGTGGTAGTGGAACTTTAGTGGAAGAAAGTGCACTGGGCTCGGTTCATGCAGACAAACAGCTCCTACACACATATATAATCCTGCACTACACTTGATCTTAGCTAAAAGGCCGAGAAGCTGTTACTGTATATTGTTTTAAACATCTATTTCACTCTTGTGAAAGCAGTCTCAGTTGTGCTTCTTGAACTAGTCATTGACCGTAATAATAAATTATTACTATTATATAATCCTGTATATTCAGGATTGTGTGAATCAATATATTATATGGCAATATACACCTTGCTATGTATGATTTATTCTTTATCCATAGCATAAAGGTCTCAGCATAAAACAAAAGGTTGCCACTAAAATCTTATTTTGTTTAGTTAGTCTGTTTTCATTTTGCTTTTGCCAAGGCTAAAAAAATAATAATGTTTTTTTTTGTTTTTGTTTTTTAGTAAAGTGCCCAACTTTGTAATGGGGATGAAATCTGTATATTACAGGTTCCTCTTCTTTCACGTGCAGACAAATGTCACACATACCTGCTTTCACCCCAATGTTAGGCTAGAATGCAGAAAGCCACCTTAAAGCAGGACAAAGTTTGTTGCTCCATCTAACTCAGCTGCTCTTACTCACAGAAACTCTCCAGGGTCTTGGGCAGAGAGAGACCTTTCCCATTACTTCTTGTTTCACACGAGAATGCCAGGAATTAAACTAGGCATCTTTTGCATTGCAAAGCATTTGCTCTGCTGCTGAGTTATGGCTTGGATGCAACCCCGTCACGAAAAGACTTGTTTATTTGGTATACAGGCGTCACCCCTCTTATATGGGTGTTACATTCCTGGGTACCATCTGTATACATGAAATCATGTACAGTGGGGAATACCATCTAAAAATCCTGTAAACACTCTAAACCCCTTAAAAAAAACCAACAGCACTTACCAGACTGGCTTGAATGGTGGCAATGGTGTCTCTCGGTCTTCCTCATCACTGGAAGACGATGTGGAAACTACAACAATGGGGCTACACAAGTACCTTGGTTGTGATTCAGAGGTAAAGGTAAAGGTAAAGGGACCCCTGACCATTAGGTCCAGTCGCGGACGACTCTGGGGTTGCGGCGCTCATCTCGCTTTACTGGCCGAGAGAGCCGGCGTACAGCTTCTGGGTCATGTGCCCAGCATGACTAAGCCACTTCTGGCAAACCAGAGCAGCACATGGAAATGCCGTTTACCTTCCCGCCAGAGTGGTACCTATTTATCTACTTGCACTTTTTGCTTTTGAACTGCTAGGTTGGCAGGAGCAAGGACCGAGCAACGGGAACTCATCCCGTTGCGGGGATTCAAACCACCGACCTTCTGATCAGCAAGCCCTAGGCTCTGCGCCACCCACATCAGATTCAGAGGTAGGCCATGCCATTTTTGAAATTTTCGCTGCTCTTTCCGGGCTGTTTTTACCCTGTTCATGCTTTCCCCCCAGCTCCAATCAATTTTAAAAATTATTTTCCGTTGCTGCACGTGTACGTGGTCACACGAGTCGAAGGCACGTAAATTGGGGGACGTCTGTATTTATGCCCTGTAGCATGAAGGAAAGGGAGGCAACTGCCTTGGGTGACAGGATCTACAGGGGCTGCAGATCCTGATCTTTCTTCCTGATGTAGATCTTCCTCACCCCTTTTTGTGGATTGCCTCAGGTGCCAGAATCTCTTGGGCCGGCTCTGCCCTGCAGCCAAGAAACCTTTGGCCCTTCAGATGTTGCTGAACTACAGATCCCATCATCGGGGGCCATTGTTCATGCTTAGGCTACTGGGAGTAACAGGAATGCTAGTTCAGCAACAATATGGAGCATCAAAGGTTCTACACTTCTTGTACCAGGTTGCCAAATCGGGTCCTAGTTCTCCCACTTCATTTTTAAACTCTCCATTCAAAAGATTTCAGGACTTCTATGGCTGTTTTTGTTTCCTTAGGTCCATTGCCTTTGTTTCCCTTATTCTGTATTAGCTATATGCTTAATACATTTAAGTAGCCTGTTGGGGGAAAACCAATACATATATCTTAGGACCTGCTTCAAAAACATGAAATAAATCACAGACCTCAGATTCTGGCCAAAGTGGTGAAACTGCCCAGAAGATGGCTTTGGTGGTTATTTTTAGGAATGGAAGGGTATGTCAGCAAGATTTGGATCCAAGGATGGGTTTAATTAAGTGAAATAGAAATTTGTAAAATGAAGCACTTGCTAATTGGGGCAGCAAGACGATTATTAATTGCTCATAGGCTCTCTCATTAATGGATTTCTTGCTCCGTGCACTGATTCCTGAGTTGCTTCTAACATTCTGCTGATGAATCAGCAGTAAATTCCACACTTTTATGTTGTGCTTGCCTAGAATTATGTAGGAGTGTTTGCTCTAAACAGCCAATTATGATGAAATAAAATGTGAACAGGATATTGACCAGCCGACACAAGACATTTAGGCTGTGTTGTTGTTATGAAAACACTTAGCATTTTGCTATGACTATGTGGATATGGATGGGGCTTCTTTCACACTAACATCAACTGCCATGGGTGTGACCACAGGGCACGGTCCAGTTCTTTCACCCATTCTCAATAGTAGAACATGGAACTCTCTGATGCCATTTGTGGTAAGTCACAGAACTGGCAGTGAAGTGTTCTCTGGCCCTGGATTGGAACTTGCCAATCCAGGTTCACCATTAGACAGGAAGGACTATAAGAGACTTCCTGTCTCAGCCAAGACATTGCCAGAGCAACAATGGCCTTCCTGTCTCTGATGTGTTCTGGCATGTCCTTCAGCCCTGCATATTTTTTGTCACCTGTGAACATCTGCATTATTAAGCACCTAAAATTACAAAGAGTTCTACAAAAATTCAAAATATCACAGGCCCTGCCTGCAGGCACAGCAGTTTAAAGCTCATCAGGTCCTTTTTAACAGAGGAAGGCAATGGGGGCAATTGCCCTGGGGAGAGATCGGACACACCAGCATTGACAAATGGGATATCCCAACGGAAAAGGGGGAAAATACATTGACAGAGAGTGCTGTTGTGAGTAGGAAGCATGCATTTCAAGTGAACATTCAGTCTCCAGGCCAGGGCCAGCCCAAGACACTTTGGGACCTGAAGCGAACCACAAAATGGCGCCCTCTAGGGTTCTTCTGAACAGAAAAGGAACCTTTTTCATTATAAGAGGACACAAACTGGCTTCATTGCTGCGCTGTGTAACTCAGCTGCTGTTCTCCAAGGCTTTTTGACAAATTGTAAGTCATGAAGTCCTAAAGGCTGCCGCTCTCAAAATACATACTGTGTTTGGAGACATATTCCAGTATGGTAGCACCTATCTGCTTTCCATATAACTTTGCATGCTGAAAGGCCATTTGAATCTTGCTCCAGAGAGGTGGGAAACACAGAGAAGGAACTGAGGGATCTGCTTTTGTGTTGCTACATTCCAACTCAATCCCTGCTGAGCGGTAGCAGGATTCCAGCGGTTCCAGGCACTCACAGGGGGTTGTGTTTCCTTTGAGAGTCCAGACTTGGCAGAGGCTGTAGCATTTTAAGATAGATGGTTTGTTTTGCACCTGTAGACAGTGGTGGAGGAAGCTGCTGGGGTACCCAGAGCGGCAAATATGACGCGCATCCGGGGGTGGAGCGATCTGCCCACGGAAGCGTGCCGATTCTCCCGGGGGCGCCAGCGCCGCTCACGGATCGCGCAAATATGCGTTCAAGGAAGTTTGGCGTCCGGGTGCTTGATGGAGAACTAGCACCATGGGGTTGAGGGGAAGGCACTGAATGGCTCTCTTTCCCCTCTCCGTGGCTCTCCCTCCATCTGAAAGGTGCCGTGAAGTAAATGAACAGTGCCCACCTACCTCTCCTGCCTCCTCCTCCCCCCTGCTCGCTCCTTCAGTCTCTCTCTTTCTTCCTTCCCCGCCTCCCTCTCTGCCAGCTGCTCTCTCTGCTCAGTGGCTCTACTAGAAGGTCTTGTGGCGCAGGAAGCGGGACTGACAGCCAACAGCGCTCCTCGGGAAAGCCCTCTCTCCCGCGTCGGCTCCCCTCCCCCCCCCCGCTCCTTGGTCACCCTCCGCTGATTGGCCAGCGGGACAAAAGTTTCTCGGGAGACGGCGGAGCGCCAATGTGACGGACAGAACTGCCCCATTTAGGGATGCCAAGCTGTGCGCATGCTGCAGGCGGGCGGCAGCAGGTTGGAGAGTGCCGCGCAGGCAGGCGGGGCTGGGCCGAGCAGCAGGCGGCAAGGTTGCCCGTACAGATGCTGCGCACGCCCTCAACTGCTCTACAGCTGGGAGGCGGGTGGGACGCAGGGGCCATCTTGTCACCCCTCCCAGAGTGGCACCCAGAGCGCTCCACCCCCTCCGCACCCCCTTCCTACACACCTGCCTGTAGAGACCTAGGATCTTTCATGGAGAGGGAGGGAGTGCACAGTCTTACATCTCCAGCAGACCTTGTTCCCCACAGCAGTGCGACGTTACAGTCCAAGGTATCCTGCACACCATTCCCTTGTCTCTCTCGCAGCCTCCCAAGGTGCTTCTGCCCTTCAGTCCCCTGCATGGAGTTCTGCCTACTTCCCTTCTTCTTCCCAGAAAATCCTTTGCCAGAAACACAAGCCTCCTTCCTGCCACCTCACACCCCTTTCGGTCACCTTGGCAACCTCTGTTTTTCACAGACCTGGGGGGGATTCCTCTTGAGATGATATGGATTGTCTATTGTTTCATGATGATTTACATCCAGCCATTCCAGCCAGGCTACTTTGCATAGGCTACACCCAGGAGAACTGCTGCAATCTGTACTTTCCCCTTCAATATCCCAGATATTAGCTATATTCTGACATTGATTTCTTTAGTTTAAGGGGGGGCTTCCCTCCCCCCCATTTATAACAGTATGGAATATTCACATGGATCATGCTTTAAACCAAATAACATGTGTTTTCCAAATAATTAATTGCAGTGGGTCAAATACTCATCCCTTAAATCATTCATTTTTAGATATTCTGATGGCTTCCCTCTTTTGTGAGTCTTGGAAGCAACAACTAATAGTTTAAAATGTTAATTTCAAGCAAGGCACCTGCAGATTCCTCTGAAATATGTAACTATTGTTTCTCTGACATTAACAGATGCAAGTGAAAATTTAGCATTCTGGGCAGCAAATACTGAACAATTATTATTAATCACTCATCAAACTTTTCTTTTAGAGCAACATGTCTTAAAACCTCCATCTTTTTAAGATCCATGGCAGTTCTGTTGAAAAATCTATTAAGAGATTAAGTAAGTTGTTGTTCAATAAAGGGATCATTGTCCTACCTATCTCACATTGCAGAATTATTATAGTACAGTAAATCACGTATTTGGCTGAGAACTCCATGTAATCCTAGTACAGCAACATAAATTCACTGGGCAGCCCATCATAAAAATAATTGCCCGACCTTTATCCTCTCAAGATGAGCTTTTATTTTAGAACTTGTAGCAAAAGACCTCTTAGTGCTAAAGAAGAAGTGATCCACCTAAAACACGAATTAAATTTTTAGTGCAGCTATATTTGAAGGCAAGATACTTGCTCATGCTGAATTTGGAGGCTTACCATCTTATGGCATTCAAATATTAATGCAGAATATTTTGTGTTTCACTGAATATCATGGGTGGAACTGCAACACTTCTAAATTCAGGGCGTTGGCATATACATGTATATATATAGACATAGCTGCATTGTGGGTGGCATGTGTACAATCTTTAAAACATCATCACCATCATCATAAACAACAACAGTATTCCGGGCCCAACCACCCCAGCTATGGTACCTGGGATCATTTTAATTAGGATGACCTGTGGTCCTCTAGAGGTTGTTTGCTATTGACATGATCACTCCTGAGTGCCCTCTCCTGCCTTGTTGAGCCTGCCTGAAAATTCAGAATGCTACATATCACATTATTATTATTATTATTATTATTATTATTATTATTATTATTTGTTTATTAAATTTGCATTTTAATAAATTTGCATTTAATAAATTTAATCCAAATATAAATTGTATTTTAATTCAAAATGATTGCTTTTCAGATGAGAAACCTCATTCCATTGCTCATAACATTAAAACAAGAAAGTTTAAAAAGATCACGGTTACTGGATTTTAATGTTGATGATGGGCTAAAGTATATTGAGCATGAATTTCCTTGCACATAAGAGTCCTGATCGATCAAACAAAGGGCTCACCTAATTCAGCATTCTGTGTCTAACAGCAGCCTGCCAACTGGAAGCAAATCCTGCTTCAGTGTCTCTGAATATAATGAATTAGCTCTTATTATAATGACTCAAAGTTTTTTTTTAATTCTCCTGAATATGAGCTGATGGTTCCCACTTTAAATGCAGTGGGAAATAATGGCATCTTGCTGAACAAGCCACAGCAGTCCTTGAATTCACACTATCCACTTTTTTAATGGCCATGAAGGGAAGATTGGAGATGTTTGCTTCTAGTTTTAAACAAACCACAGTTCCCTGTGACACTGGAATTCTGTGAATGGCGGGTTAATGAGAACAAGCCAGAATAAAGCTATGATTTCTGATTCTGGGATGTACTGAAACAATAGTTTAAACAAACCACAGTCCCTCGGGTTTGGACACCACAGGGGGTTGTGGTCAGTTTAAAACTGGAACTGGATGATTCCAGTTTCTTCTTCTGACACATGAAAAAGGAGAAATATGGACCAATGCCTGTATTTGCAAGAAATACAGGTTGACACCTGGATGGGTTTGTGTATGCAGTAAGAGAGGGAAATGCTGAGATACACTGGACACCAGAATCTCCTTTCTTACTGTGATTTGTGCTAAGCAGAATGATTTTAAAATAAGATGTTCCATTTATACATTTATGGCTCAAATCTTTATTTCAGCGGTTTGTTCACATGAACTTCCTACTGTTCAGAGAGCAGAAAGCGAAAGATGGCTATTGAAATGTATTATCTGAACAGTCTTCTCTGCTGTGTTGGGATTAGGAGGAAAATACTAGTACATGGAACCTATTATTCCTTAGCAAGGGGACAGGTTAAAAAAGAAAGCAGAAGGGCTTATTTTTCAGAGATAATTTCTACAACTGCTTTCTGACTACATGCCTATAAATATATTGAACTCCCCAGAGGAAAATAAGAATGCCATAACTGTATTGGTGAGCACTGAATGGCAACCCCTGTGGCGTGCCACCACTTTGCAACACTAATCATAATGTTCCATCAAAGAGGAAGATGAGGCTCCCTTCTGAGTTCTTAGCATTGGCAACATCTTCTCTATCACATGGGGAGGGGGAATGGGGATTATTTTATCCCATTCTTTCTAGCACAGCCTGAATTTGACTGTTTCCATGGGCACAGAGAGGCCTTCTCTATCCTTTTCCATGCACGTTGTCCTTCTGCCGTTGGATTAAAGAGGCAAGCAAGTTGAAGAGCATGATCAAGAGCAAAGGAACATCAGGCTCAAAGCGGGAAAATGTGCAACACAGCACTGGAGAATGGGTGTACTGACAAGAGCCCAGTGATAAAACTCTTATTAACGTCTGAATGAAGGGTTATGGAGTCATTGTAAGCTCTCTACAGGTCAGGTAGACTGTAACATATGCACTTGGAAAATCATACTTCTTGGTGATCTCAACAGAACTCACTTTCTAAATTGCATCCATGCAGACAGACCCTGTGCATGTTTACTTCTAAAGATCCAGGCACTCTTGGAGGAAGCTGATGTTCTAGATCCATTTCACTCGGGGTCTAGGTCTGGTTTTGGCACAGAAACTGCTTTGGCTGCCCTATGCAATGACCTCTGTCAGGAGAGAGACGGAGAAAATGTGTCCTTGTTAATTCTCATTGACCTCTCAGTGGCTTTCAGTACCACCAACCATGGTGTCCTTCTGGAGTGACTATCCAAGTTAAGTAGGTGGGTGGCACCACTTTGTGGTGGTTCCATTCCTCCTTGGTGGGTTGTTTCCAGAGGGTGATGTTTGGGGAGTGCTCTTCAGCCCTGTGGAGCTGTCAATGTGGGGTTCCTCATGGTTCAATTTTATCTGCCATGCTATTTATAACATCTACATGAAACAGCTGAGTGGGGTCATTCAGAGTTTTCAAGTACATCATCAGTGATATACTGATGACACTCCTTTATATCTGCAGGTGTGGCACTGGAGGTACTCCCCAGGAAGGCTTGCCTGGTGCCTTCATTACAGATGTTTAGGTGCCAAGCAAAAACACCCCTCTTCTCCCAGGCATTTAGCTAATTAAATGATCTATGACCTTTTAAATTGTGATTGTGTTGGGGGGTTGTTTTTGTTTGTTATAATGGTATGTATTTTTGTGCTTGTATATTGTAAATTGCCCTATAATATTCAAATGAAAGGCGGCATAGAAAACAAACAAACAGACAAACAAACAAAGTCCCATTGTTTTCAGTGGGGCTTTATCCCATGTGAGTGTGCATAGCTTTGGTCCTTTAAAGGGTAATGGAAATATCAGGGAGGTTAATTAATCACTCTTTTGTCCGCTTTGTCATTTTGCAATTAGGAAAAATCAAAACAATGTAAACAATGAATACATAAAGTTTTGCACACTTACAAACAATAAGAATCAATACTGGTGGTATTTGCTCAACTGATTTCTGTTCTTGCCCACAGACAAACATGCAAACTGCAGCACTTTCTGCCTCCTTTTCCATTTTCATCAGAATTGTCTGACATCCCTATTTGGAACCTACAGTTGTAAGCATTTCTGGAAAAGGATTTGCTGCATGCGCATGTAAGTGCTCTGACAGCACAAGTAAGCTTTATTTAACAGGTACAAAAGTTATTTCTGCAATTGCTTCACAGGAAGAGTAACTTGATGCATTTATATCAACCAACATTTTCAAAAATGAAATGTGCAGTACAGTACCTGTCATACATCTTTTCTTATGTTACCTAAAGTGTTCATTTTCTGTATTTTACTATTGATTGTCATGGTTGAGAGCAGTGGTGGATCTACATTTTGAGGGCCCTGAAACTTGAGCTGTTATCTTCTTCAGTGGGGTTGTTCCATGACAGATTGCAACACCTTTACAACATCTGTGCTATTGACATTGTGGAAGTGCTGGAAGCCAAATACATATTGATTGATTATTATCACTATAGTTAATGAAATATTTCCAATAGATATCGTTGTTGATTCTTTACTGTGTCTTCTGAATTATGCTGACAGTAATATGATATCCACACAATTCAAAGTGCAGGTATTATGCACCCTCACATTGGCAAGAATCCTCTGCAATAAATTTTGGAAGAAAAACCAGAAAGCAAGCAAGTTGGAACTGATCAGGAGTTCATTAAATTAACAACAGTGCTGAGAAAGCAAGGGACAGATAAAGAGGCATGGAGCAAGTGGAACCCACTTGCTCAATATGTCAAAGAAGAACTGACGATTCCTAGAACAGCAATAGATCACATGCTGCCATAATGAAAGATATTTGAGATATGAATGCTAGTGGAATGGATGTTGTTGTTTAGTCATTTAGTCGTGACCCCATGGACCAGAGCAGCATGCCAGGCACTCCTGTCTTCCACTGCCTCCCGCAGTTTGGTCAAACTCATGTTGTTAGCTTCGAGAACGCTGTCCAACCATCTCGTCCTCTGTCGTCCCCTTCTCCTTGTGCCCTCAATCTTTTCCAACATCAGGGAGTCTTTTCTTCTCATGAGGTGGCCAAAGTATTGGAGCCTCAGCTTCAGGATCTGTCCTTCCAGTGATCACTCAGGTCTGATTTCCTTAAGAATGGATAGGCTTGAACTTCTTGTAGTCCACGGGACTCTCAAGAGTCTCCTCCAGCACCACCTCCAGTGTAATGGATATATATGCATAATTATTCTTGAAAAAATTGTCTATTTTTGAGACACTAAGTTCTCAACATGTATATTTGTTGTTGAGAATTCATGATGATTTGTGTCAGAGTGGTTATGTATATATATATGTTTTCGTATTTTAACTTCTTGCATATTTTAATGTATTCGATCCCCACCCCACCCATGGGCATAACCAGGTAAATAGTTAAGTACTTCTATTTAACTGACCAATTGCATCACAGATATCTCGGTTCTGTCCCCCCTAGCATAAAGCCTGAGCCCCCTAAAATATATCCTGGCTATGCCCATGACCCCACCCCCTGATTTTATGGTTTTGTCTTTTTGTAAACCACTTTGAGTGCTTAATTTTTTTTATAACAATCGAGTGGTTTGTTGATCTTATGAAGTAAGTAAGTAAGTAAGTAAGTAAGTAAGTAAGTAAGTAAGTAAGTAAATTGTCCCACTTTCAATACTTCTTAAACCTACATAAAGTTCTGGAGCTGACATACTGCTTTGTTTCCAGTTGCTGTATGTCTTGGATCCTAGAATCCTCCATTGTCTTCCAAGACAATGCCAACAACAAAAAGAATTGCAGAGTTGGAAGGGACCCGGGGGGGGGCGCTAATCCAATCCAAGCCACTGCAATGCAGGAATCTCAACTAAAGCATCCATGACAGGTGGCTATCCAGCCTCTGCTTAAAAACCTCCAAGGAATGTGTGGGGCCAGAGGCAAAAATGGGTGGAACAACAAATGTAAATTTTCACTTTCTGCATTTGGCTAGTTTCTACACAAGCTCATGTACCCTTTTCTATCCTCCACCCATGCAAGCAAGAAGCATCATCAGAGCCCAGGGGCACATTCCAGCCAGACACAAGCACACTGGCAGGGTGTGGAGCAGGGTTAGTGATGGGTGTGGCCTCGGGAGAAAGTCCCAAGGGCCAGACAGTTATCGCTGGAAGGCCACACTCAGGTGTCTCATGGCTTTCTGCGGACTCATACCACAAATGTTCCAGGGGCTTTTTTCAAGATGGCGTCGGCGTAGCAAGCAGGCTTTGGAGCTCTCGAGATAACACGAGCAATAATTATCGCCCACTGCTTCCAGGGAAGTAAACGGCTTTTAATTCCCTAATTTTATACATTACCCTTATCTTCCCATGGGATTTTACCGATATATCTTATAAGCTTCCAGGTTGCTGCTGCTGTTGCACTATGGTGCAGGATGGCAAAGATGCAGTAACATTGGGGAGCCATTGCAGAAAAGTAAAGTGGCATGATTTGTGTGGATGGTCCAATATCCATCTGCCACTAAAGCACTACGATTGTGTCAATGACCTGTTGCAGAATGCACCTGCAACCTGCCTCCCGCAACCTAGAAGAGCTCTTAGTTTGCTGTTTTAAAACAAAATTAAAAAATTCCTTCCAGTAGCACCTTAGAGACCAACTAAGTTTGTTCTTGGTATGAGCTTTCATGTGCATGCACACTTCTGTGTATCTGAAGAAGTGTGCATGCACACGAAAGCTCATACCTATAACAAACTTAGTTGGTCTCTAAGGTGCTACTGGAAAGAATTTTTTTTATTTTGTTTCGACTATGGCAGACAAACACGGCTACCTACTTACTGTTTTAAAACAGTAAGGCTTTACTTTACGAACCACGTAGTAACATATCTTAGCATGCAACTCTTTCCTCCTTTTCTAGCCTTAATTTCCCATATGAAGTTCTAGTTGACAGACCTGCCTTCTACACAGAAGTCACATAGGACTCCAGTACACCTCTGATTTTTCACTCTCAGCTGTGGGTAGTGGTGGAGGAGGAGTGGGGGGGGGGTTGCCACGAAAACAGCCTCCTTTACGGTCCCCATCTGGATTGGACTCCTGTGACTGTTTTGGAGCTGATGAAGGAATAATAAGGGAACCATCTACTTTTTATTTAGTATTTGTTTTGGGAATTTCAAACTGTTATGCATTCAGAAAACACCCAAGTGGTGTACAGAAATAGAAAACAATATAATTATTAATGCAAGCTGCTGTTTTAGAGTAATTTGCTTGCAAGTCATGGTAATGGCATCATAACTGATAAATACCATTAGCTGTTAAATGAAGGAGGCAGGATATATATCTTGATTCCTATTATGCATCTTGTAACTTTCCTAAGCAAAAGGGTGCAAAACCTCATCGGTTCCTGAAATTTGCAGTGTGCGCACTGCTTAGACCCTCAGTGCAGATGGATGCCTTTTCGTCTTTCACCAGCACAATACTTTCAATTTTTAAAAAGGCCGTGCTATTTAATCCAGAAAAGCATTGGCTGCACGGTCATTATAATTACTTTTGAGAACAGCTTTGTCTGCGATGTGAGTGATCTAGCAAGCATATCAGAATAATATTATAATGTTCCATTAGCACTCTATTGTGCTGCAGAGGGGGTGCGGGGAATGTGGGCTAGGATGTTCCAAAGCATTTTTGCAAGAAGAAGAATGAGCAGAGGGTCGGGAGAAAAGAGAAAATGCCAGGTTTAGGGATTTTTAATTACAGCCTTCCACAGGGCACTGCACAAAATATGAGGGAGAGTGCAGGAAGGATAGATAGTCTGGTGCTCAAGATGCCAGGGTGCTAAAGTACCTTGCAACATGCCAAATTAAATGCATTTGGTAGCTGCTCCCAGACTTTGGAACTCCCTCCCTAGAGAAATTAGACTGGCACCCTCATTGTTGTCCTTCCAACAACAGGTGAAGACTTTCTTGTTCCTACAAGGAATTGACTGCATTTAATGAAAGGGCTTTTACCATGCTGTTTTTATTGCAATTGTTTGTATGGTTTTAACAGAGTACACACACGCGCGCGCGCACACACACACACACCAATGTTTAATTGTTGTTTAATTATTTCTATGTTTTTAGTGGTTCATATTTTTATCTGTAAGCCGCCTTGAGTCCTGTCAAGGGGGGAAAAGTGAAGCATAAATTGATAGAAAACAGTGAAAATAAAATTGCTGATATCATTGCAGGACCCAGAGGAAAGAAGGAAAGGCCAGGGAGGATAATGGTTTCAGAACCAGCCTGGGTTCTGGCGGACAGCGTGAGTGATTCAGCAAGCGATTTCATATGGAGTGGAGCTGAGCAACTAAAGGCAAAAAGGTAAAGGATCCCCGGATGGTTAAGTCCAGTCAAACTTAACTATGGGGTTGCAGCGCTCATCTCGCTTCAGGCTGAGGGAGCTGGTGTTCGTCCACAGAGCTTTTCTGGGTTATGCGGTCAGTGGCATAGGAAGAGGGGGCGGAGGGGGCAGTCTGCCCCTAGTGCCACTCTGGGAGTGGTGACAAGATGTCCCCTGCCTTCCCCCAGCTGTAGAGCCACACATGCGCAGCCTGTATGGGCTGCCACTTGCACAGCATCCGTAGGGCTGCCGCACATGCACACTCAATACAGGATGCCGCATGCGCGACAGCCTTTATGGTTGCCATGCAAGTGGCAGCCCGTACAGAGTGTGCATGTGTGGCATTCCGTACGAAGTGCGCATGCGCGGGATGCCGCATATGCGCAGTCCGTATGGGCTGCGCCGCCCCGGGTGCTGGAGAGGGTTCCTCCGCCACTGCATGTGGTGAGCATGACTAAACCGCTTCTGGCACAACGGGACACTGTGATGAGTGCCAGAGCGCACGGGAACGCTGTTCATAGAATCAGAATTGGAAGAGACCACAAGGGCCATCTAGTCCAACCCCCTGCCAAGCAGGAAACACAATCAAAGCATTCCTGACAGATGGCTGTCAAGCCTCTGCTTAAAGACCTCCAAAGAAGGAGACTTCACCACACTCCTTGGTAGCAAATTCCACTGTTGAGCAAATAGAATCACTAGTGAGCCCAGAAACTCGGTTTTTAAAAAACCTTTCTGGACAAAAGCTTCAAGATAAATTCCAAAATTGATTGGCTCATTTGTAGTCAGCCTTAGCATAGAGACTCCTTGGCTAGCATGATTAAATTTAAAACTTGAATGATGGACCTAAAAGGGCACCCTGTTGTACTGATGGTTGACTGGATGGCATAGCCCAAGGTCTTGTCCAGTGACACCATCTCCATTGAGATGACCTGTTTAACTCCTTCCACTACTTTCCCCATCAAGACAGCCTCTTGCAGCCCCTTCCCTTTTGCTGAAAAGTGAACCAAACTGAAGTCATTCTTAAAATCTTATAGGCAATATTGGAGTGGAGTGTCTCCCAGGCTCTTCAGCAGCATTCAAAGAGCTTCTGAATCCCCACTTTTAGGAGCCTAAGATGAGTTATTATTTTTCCTTATAGCCAGAGCTTGAAGCTCTTTTATGTTGTCAGGCCCTCAATACCAGGAGCTGCAAGAATTGTCAATGAACCATGAAACTGAAAAGGTCACATTTGTCTTAGTCAGATATAAAAATGAGTGGTGGATCAGCTATTTATCCTGTGCCAGCTTGTCTTTTCACAGAGACGGTTTGTAATAAGTTTCTCCATATAACATTAACCTTAATATTTGGCTTAAAAGAAAAAAAAAGATCAATGAATGTAGTGCAGGGTCCATTAAGCTTTCAGCATCATCAGTTCCTTTTGGAGGAATGCAGTATCTATTTTTATATTACAAAAGAGTTGCATTAGGCCACTTTAATGCCATGCGGCTGGAACAAGGAAAAGAAGGGGAGATGTAACAAATGCCAGACACGAGGCTCCAAAGAAGAAATGTTAAGTCAAGCATTTTGCAGATTCCTTGTATATACAGTATACAGTGGTACCTCGGGTTAAGAACTTAATTCGTTCCGGAGGTCTGTTCTTAACCTGAAACTGTTCTTAACCTGAAGCACCACTTTAGCTTATGGGACCTCCTGCTGCTGCTGCGCCACCAGAGCACAATTTCTGTTCTTATCCTGAAGCAAAGTTCTTAACCTGAAGCATTATTTCTGCGTTAGCGGAGTTCTTAACCTGAAGCGTCTGTAACCTGAAGTACCACCGTATTATGATGCACACATAATGCATTTTTGAGAAAGAGAGCAGACAGTCCTAACAGGAGAATACTTCTGTCAGTTACTCACCCTGGCTCCTACCTTTTGAAAATGGCTCCCAGGTCCAGACCAGATTTGTCTATGTCTGTAAACTGAACATAATGGGATTCAAAGTCCTCCACTGGGATCTAGACTGATCTGGAAAACACTATTAAAAAAAAACGCTATTAAAAAAAGCACCCAATGCAATTCAGGTCGCTGCTCTACAGTGCCCTCTGTTGCCACATTTTTATAACTCATTTTTAACATTATAACTCACCAGTACAGTGGTACCTCGGGTTACAAACACTTCGGGTTACAGACTCCACTAACCCGGAATTAGTACCTCGGGTTAAGAACTTTACCTCAGGATGAGAACAGAAATTGCGAGCCGGCGGCGCAGTGGCAGTGGGAGGCCCCATTAGCAAAAGTGGTACCTCAGGTTAAGAACGGTTTCAGGTTAAGAATGGACCTCCAGAAAGAATTAAGTTCGTAACCAGAGGTACCACTGTATAGATTAGACCCTCTTCCTCATCACCTTAAAAAATAAATAGCTATGTGGTTAGCAGTTTAAACATTTGTTGGGTTCTAGATCAAACTTTATGCTACTTTATGCTGTAGCACTGTGGATTTAATTGTCTGTATATTAACTGCATGTGCATCTACTCTTTCCATACTCTGGAGGACAGCGGACCTGAAGTTGATCTGACAGCAACTACACTAGAACTTGGCTTTAAACTTGGCTCAGTTTGAGCATGTTGAAATAACCAAATAGATAATTTCTACGTCACCACCAATTTCTACATGGGCTATAGAATCATAGAATCATAGAACTGTAGAGTTGGAAAGGCCCCCAGGGGTCATCTAGTCCAACCCTCTGCAATGCAGGAACCCTGCCCATAGCCATCCCTGGGTGGGCTTGAACGACCAACCTTCTGTTTAACAGCCAGACACAGTGACCCATTGTGCCATTAAATACACAGTTGCAAATGAGGTTTTTCCGTTCAGCAATGCATGAGAATCTGTGGCAGGTCACTTATAGCTGGAGTGTCAACTTGTGGGGCCCCTGGTAAGCCCTGCCCTGCATAATCAATCACAAGATGCAGTGTACACACCCCATTTCAATGGCAATGCCCATCAACTTTGGGGCCCCCAGCCCCCCAAACTTTTTTATGGGGGGGACAGGGTGAAGGGACCTCAGACCCTAGGAGTTTGTGCCTATGCTTATAGCTAATGCAAGTGATGTGATTGTCTTCCTTGCACAAGATCTTATTTTGCTGGACTCCCCAGAAGAGGAAGTCAAGCTCTGATGTTCTTCTCTAGGGTGGCTGACTCTTCGATGGCTGCTGGCAAATTGACTTGGAGAATGAAGTCCAAAGCCTGGCAGGAAAGTGCCCAAGTCAGCATCCTGACTCCCATAAAGGACATTCTTGCTGACAGCCTTCACCAAAAAAGGCACAGGGCTGTGTCCTGTCTGTCGTTTCTTGAGGCTGGTTCCTCCGGGTCACACTTGAAGCCAAAATGGAACAGTGAGTAGTGATGCTTCTTGCACAGCTGTAACTTGTGTTCCTCCCCCCTTCCCATTCCCCAGCAATGAAATCAGACCTCAGGCCTTTAGGCTGCCAATCCTGCTGCTTTTAGGAGCACCAAACCCCCACAAATTCATGAAAACACAGGAAGGAAAGTCACTTAAAAACCACCGTGAGAAAAGAATGGATAATCTCTCTGTCTCTCTAAGACAGCTTGCTTGCTTGCTTGCTTACTTATTTTTTTATTATATTGTGTAGGCTGCCCATTAAAAAAATTAAGTTTTGTTTTGTTTTTAAATACTGGTGAAAAATGAGATCTGAGAAGAGGCAGGAGTGTATTAGCTGTCTGTATTAGCTATCCCCACAAACCTTCTTTGTGCTTCAATGGGTCAACATCCTTGGTAAGGGATTGAAAATCGATCTAACTAATTCATACTTCTCGGTACAACCAAAGTTCAGCTGTCCTCCAAAATTTTCATTTCTTTGAATTTTGCAGTGCAAATCTCCAACAGCAAAAGTGTGGAAAAATGCAAATATTCGGATTTTTTTCTATAGAATGAATGGGATCAAAGACAGACAAAGAATTACTGCATTTTTCTGTGTATAAGACTAAGTTTTTTTTTTAACCCAAAAAATAGGTTTAAAATTGGGGCTTGTCTTAAACATGGGTAGTGCTGAGGGGTGTTTTCTTAATTTGGAGTCCCCCCAAATAGGGGGCCTCTTATACATGGGAGCCTACACCCATGCGCAATAAGCATTGCTAAGTAAACACAGGAAAATACGGTAATTCATTATTTGCTGATGACAGCCTAGATGTTTCATCTTTCCAGGGCATTTCAGGGTGGGAAGAATGGTGGCCATTTCCCCCCTCTTGTTGCAACTGCCATTTTTTGCCCAGAATACTCTGGGATGATCTTGGAAAAAGAAAATGGTGACTGCTTTGGGCAACTTTGTCACTACCACCTTTTAAAAAAATAATAAAGTCCCATTGTCATTTGGCAGTGGCCTGTTGCCTGCCCCTCTCAAGTGCTGAAACCCCCAGCCCTCCCCCCAATATACTGACTTAAAATGGAAGGTCAGCCTTGAATGTAGCAATGCTGTAAGTACAACTGTCTGACTGCCTTTATGTGAGTAAGTGCATTTCTATGTGCATATGCATCTTTTGTTTGGGTTTTCTTTATTTCCTAGATTTTCATTCCTTTTCCGTTAATGTAGGCAACAGAAGAGATTTATTCCATCTGTTACCAAGGTTACTTCTGATCACTTATGTTAAAATGTCCTTCTTTTTCTTAATATGCTCCTATACAGCAGGGTTGAACAATCCCAAGGGCATTGCAAGACACACACCCCGGTGTGATCCATAAGCCCCTTAAGCAAAAATAAATTAATGGGTTGGACCTCAAGATTTAATTTTATAAATATTTTGTTTTATAAATGTGGTGCTGGTGGATTGGCACTCGCCAGAGGTCAGAAGAGAGCTGCCACCCCACCTGATAATTACATTGCCAGCAGCTATTTTATTGGTATATGTAAAGCAATCCCGATTCAACTGGTATAGGGTGGTTTACAATTTTGTATAAATAAATACATGGATTTTTTTTTAAATAAAAAACAACTGTGCCAGGGATATAGCTCCCCTCCCACTGCCAACAGCCAATGCTGTGAGGCAGTGTGTGGGGACCACATGCATAATTATGGTGTCCTATTCCAGGTTGAAATGTTGTAATGGCCAAAAAGGCCTATCTTCTGAGCTACGCCAATAAAACCCAGAGACTTGAGGAGCTAGGAGTCCATTATTATTTATTGCGACAGCAATAAAGGTTACAGTCGAATCTTTTTCGCAAGCCTGCAACCCCACCCAAAGGTCTAGGCAGGGTTATTTATAACATTTCAAACAAAGGATTTCAAATTAACCAATCAAGTTCTTCATTACCTCATATTAGTTTAGTAAGCGTGTACATTACCTAATTTAATATGCATGTGCAATAAGCATTGCTAAGTAAACCTTGATTATTAATAATCTGTTACATTCTGTTAGTATGCAATGCATGGGAACTTGAGTTAGCTCTTTGTGCATGCATCAACTTATGTTCTAGCTTATGAATTGCGTCTTTGTGATTGATATATTCACTTGTTCTTCTATCTCAGTGTGAGATGGCATCTTGCCAAAACCATCGGTTCCTTAAAGCAGCAGGTTACCATCTTCTATTAGAGGAATATTCAATGATTTATAGGGGTTCACATTATCACATTTATTATGGCCCTTTGGTCTACTGCCACAGAATGATATTACGAAGAAGAGAAAAGGTAAAAGGTAAATGTAAGTCCGGTCAAAGGAGACTATGGGGTTGCGGCGCTCATCTTGCTTTCAGGCTGAGGGAGCCGCCATTTGTCCACAGACAGCTTTCTGGGTCATGTGGCCAGCATGACTAAACCGCTTTTGGCGCAACGGAACACCGTGACGGAAGCCAGAGCGCACGGAAACACTGTTTACCTTCCCGCCGGAGCAGTACCTATTTATCTACTTGCACTTTGATGTGCTTTCAAACTGCTAGGTTGGCAGGAGCTGGGACTGCAACAGGGGCTCACCCTATCTCGGGGATTCGAACCGCTGACCTTCTGATCGGCAAGCCCAAGAAGGCAAGATTGGCACAATGGCTCCATCTATTCCTCTTGTAGCATCTAGTTTTGCCCTGAGCCTTTAAGGGAGGTGGTGGAGAGACAGGCATGTAAAACAAGCAATACAGGGATACAAACAAGGGCTATAAATAAAATGGGAAACAGCTGGCAGGTGCATCATCCTTATGGCAATCAATGGGGGTGGCGAGGTATCATTTAGGGAAGGGATAAAATGAATGCAATCAAGTTGAAATCAGACAGGGCAGAGTAGAAATGCCACAAACACTATACTCTACATTTGTGGCGTTCGTACAGAGCCCCCGGTCATTTCACGGACTGTTGACCTGTACACCACTACTTTATCCTTCCTCTGCCACCAATTTTGTGGGAAAAAACTCAGGGTTCCCCAGTGAAGTATTGAGTCTCAGTCAGGTAGGGTTAACAATGAAGATTAAAGTTTATTTCAAACACAAACAAGTTTTAAAATATATTCAAAACGCTGTCACTCTATTCCCTCTCAGTCTTGTCCCTGTCTCTAACTCACTCTGACTCCTCTATTTCCCCCCCCCCCCAAAGAACCAACCGAAAAAACTGTCAAAACCTCTGGGCTGAGCCTCAAAATCAGGTAGGCTCCGCCTCTGGGCTTTCTTATTGGTCAACCTATTAACCCTTTCTCTTGTTGTGTTTCTCTCGCCACAACAATCAATGGGGTGGTGAGGTATCATTCAGGGAAGGGATAAAATGAATGCCATTAAGTTGAAACCAGACCGGGCAGAGTAGAAATGCCACAAACACTATACTCTGGAGAGCCAGTGTGGTGTAGTGGTTAAGAGCGGTAGACTAGTTATCTGGGGAACCGGGTTCGCGTCTCCGCTCCTCCACATGCAGCTGCTGGATGACCTTGGGCTAGTCACACTTCTCTGAAGTCTCTCAGCCCCACTTACCTCACAGTGTTTGTCGTGGGGGAGGAAGGGAAAGGAGAATGTTAGCCGCTTTGAGACTCCTTCGGGTAGTGAAAAGCGGGATATCAAATCCAAACTCTTCTTCTTCTTACTCTACATTTTGTTGACAGTGAAGACACTGGTCTCCCACCCAGGCTCAGCCAGAGATATATGCCAGCCTTAAATCCTCATCTGAGCTGGTTGTAAGCTCTGAAAAATGGGCATTCTGGGGGAGGGGAGGGGGCAGGAGCAGAGCACTTAGGCTGGATCCTAAACCCGTTCAGCTCTTTCACATGATTTGGCAACCCAGCACAAACTAAGCTGGAAAAGGGGGCCGTTGAACCCAAACACTATTTTTTTTTTAATGTTTTCTCTGCCAGGTTTAAGCAGGCTCAGGCAGCCATAGAACTTCTCCTGAATGGAGTTTGTGTGGAATGTGATACATAAGTAGCAGTCAAGTACAACATTCCTTGTTTTCCTAGAGTGGACATGCGGTGGAATGTTTGGTCCAGCCAATCGAAAACTTCCTGTTTCCTCCTGGCTGGGACATACTTCCTTTGCATGTGACTAGAGGTGGGCGTGACCTTACCTGTACAGGTATCAAAAGGACAAGGCACGCAGCACCCTCTCTCTCTTTGACTTCCTCTGTTGTTGGATCAGCTTCTTTTAGCGTCCCTGAACATTCCCACAGTTTGGATCTAGCATACTTTATGCCAGGTTAATTTAAGCCATCATAATTTACCCTGGCTTCCTTTACTTAGGATTGCTCCCTTAGTTTGAAAGATCTTAACTCAGGGGATCAGATGTTTGGGATCCCCTTTCAAAGGGGTGTTTGTGACGTGTCTTTCTGCATCCTCTCACCAGCTTTCCCTCCGCAGGTTAGCCTCTGAGAGATCTGTGGAGCAAAGTTCTGCCATAACAATTCTGCGAAGGGAAAAGTGGGTGCGAAGAGGTAGGAATTCGCCTGTTAGTGGAAAGAGACAAGCAAAGGAACCTCGTTGAACATAGAATTAATGGCCTGGAACGCTCCAGCGATGCTGCTTGCCAGAGAGAGCCATTTATTTCACAAACAATGAGACACAGGGTGCTTATAGCTTCACCTCCAGCATCCCTTCTGCAGAGGCAGCAAAGAAAACCACACAAATCAGGCCATTTGTCTTGCATCTTTCACCCTCTTAGGCACTGGCATCCAGGCTCAAGAAAACGTGGAACTTTGGAATATGAGCTCATGAATGTATTTCGAATGAATGACATACATAGAAGGAGAGGTCGGTCTCAGTTGTTGCTGCTGCTACAGCTGCTGCACTCTCTGGGTCAAAGAGGGAGAGGAGGGCAACACTTTTTGAGCATCCCCAAGGTGCGTACATTTTGAAAAGAATGACTGATTTTCATTCACTGTAATAATAATAATAATAATAATAATAATAATAATTTATTTGTACCCTGCCCATCTGGGCGGCTTCCAACAAAGATTAAAAATACATTAAGATGTCACACATTAAAAACTTCCCTAGACAGGGCTACCTTCGGATGTCTTCGAAATGTCAGGTAGTTGTTTATCTCTTTGACATCTGATGGGAGGGTGTTCCACAGGGAGGGGAGGAAGAGGTTCCAGGAGGGTGAAGAAGTAGCACACAACACTCTCATGAGTACAAAGGTTGGTGACCTATTGTAATATGATGTTCTTCCTGCACATGACCGCAGCGCCTAGAGACAGTCAGATTGTGTATCTACAGGAGTGACTGGAAGAGGAATGACCACTGGGGGGAGTGCAGCGAGAAGAAAATTCATGGTGCATCTGCAGCAGCGCAACTGGGCGCCTTTCTCTGCCCCACCTGCAACAAAACATGTCTCTCCTATATTGATTTCTACAGCCACAGCTGATGCTGTAACTCTCCAGCGATTTGACTTTACCCCCGAAGGCACAGTCTTCCATCATCTTCCAAGACAGACGGATGCCTACATTTTCTTTTGTTTATTTTTAACTTTATGGCTTCTTAAAAGCTGTTAAACTGCTTCGAAGCCATTTTGGCAAGCACGTGGTGTAAATAATATTGCAAAATTAAATGCTGTGTTTGTTTTTAAAGACAAGATAGTTTTGCAAAGTGGAAGCTCTATTGCAATGGTGCACCATGCAAATGACCCTGAGAGCCACCTTTTTGTGGGGTGCCAAGGTTGGGTCCAGTTCTTCTCAGTTCCCACATCAGCACAGAACATTCTTAGAGGGCTGTCCCTTTTCTGCCAGCTTCCTCCATGTTTATTCTGAGTGGGAACAGCAGAAAGGGTTGGCACCAATGTGCTGGAGTAGACCATTGTTGGGTAGTCCCACTCTGCTAGGCAAGTGTTTCCCACACTAATCAGCTTTGACAATACAACTATTTTCCTTTGGCCTCTTAAGACTCTGTGCTAGAGCTCCAGAGTTGCATCATGTGGTGCAGCAATATTGAAACATTAAATAATTGTGCCACCTACAAAATTAAAGAGTCGCTTTTCAGGAGCTAAGCTATGCAGAGTGCTGATGCATTGTTGTGTAATAACAAAGACCCAGGACAGATAAAAGAAAATATTTCTTCACACCATGCATAAACTTGCTCCCACAGGAGGAAGTGATGGAAGATGAGGATTTCAGTGGCAGTTAGCCATGATGGCTCTGCTCTGCATCCATGGTCAGAGGCAGTGATGCTTCTGAATACCAGTTGTGGGAACTGCAAGAGGGGACAGGGTACTTGTGCTCAGGTCCTGCATAAGGGTTTCTCACAGACATCTGGGTGGCCACTGTGAGAACTGGATGCTGGACTAGATGGGCTAAGAGGTAACTTCAGTTTTCACATATTGACGAAATGGTGACTAGTCATGGCATCTTATCAATCAATCTCTTCTTTCAGCCTTTGCTCGGTGAAACTCATTATTATTCATGGCCAGAAAGTTCTAATCATCTGCCTGCTCTGCCTTTGGTGTGAATAAAAAGGTTTCAGATGCTCATTCACATTTTATCAGGCTCAGGCTTGTCATAAGCTTGGCCCAGTCACACCTACTGATGAGAAAACACTGTTCTGTTGCTTGTGTTCTGCATTTGCCCTGCACAGTTGTGACGTCTGCTCTGGCTTCTTTCCAACATTTCGTTCAACCTGACATAGGGTTGGAGAAGGATTCATTATAGGTAGAAGACATTGTAGAAGTGCACATTGCCGAAAGTGAGGAAATGTGTCCCCAATAAACGTTTAAATGTATTTCTCATTTCACTACTAATTATCCTCTCTTTGACTTATGGATCATGTTTTGCATAAATACCTGACACTTATCTGTGTCAACTCAGGAGCTATCTCCACTCACTTCAGTGGTGTGGCACTTAAGTCTTATTCTGTACCTAGCTTTCCCCCCATCCCGTTTGTCAAAAATCCACAGGCTTTTAAAAGTTTATCTTCTAAAACAGAATTTCTGAGGGACACGAAGTCCTCCCTAAGAAGACTCAGGAACAATGGCTAGCTCAATTATATAACCTAACACTCTGTTTCTATTACAGCAGGTTCCCCATAGCTTCCCACTTTCTCTCTCACACATATCATTCCTTTAACTAGACCTTCCACTAGATGCTTCACTGCCCTGGATTTTAAACCCAGTGGTTTAATTTAGTGGGCATTTAAAAACAAACAAGCCCTGCTCTTAACTTGGTGCTTTCATACAATCCCAGCTAACACTAAGTAGCAACTTCCTGGATTCACATAAGCTTCTGTTTATCGAAGGTGAAAGCCATTGTCTTCTGATGATGATAACTTCAGGGTTAGCCAATTCTGGCAAGGTTCATTGTGCTACAGCCAACTTCCCAGCTTATCCAGTTAAAGAGTAATAAAGCATCCCGCTGATGGTCTGTGGCTGAGGAGACATAATTACTGACTACTCGCTAAGTTGCACATGGTCAGCTCTCTGCGCTGTGAGTTGTGGGAGACAAGGAAGTTTGCTTTATGGATTTCCGATTAGATTTTCAGTACACAAAGACTTTACAGACATTGCAAGTATTGCCAAAGTATGCACAAAGTAATGCCACAAGGACCGTGTTTTAATGAGGGTAGAATTGTAGAAGCTGGATATATTTTGGTCCCTTATTAATGCCTGTAGTCCTTAACTTAAGAAGGCCATTGGCCCTTCTAATCCAACATCCTGCTCTCTCAGTGACCAATGAAGTGTCTGTGGGAAGCCTGGAAGCTGAACCTGAGCACAGCACTCTGCCCGCCTGTGATTCCTAGCACTTGGTATTCAGAGGCAGAATGCCTCTTGACTGCGGATGTAGAATAAAGCCATCATGCCTAGTAGCCTCTGATAACATTGTCCTCCAAGAATTTCTCCTTCGAATGTTGTTTCTCTTATTTGACATTAGGGGAGTTTGTTAAGTATAGCAATTTAATTCACGAATATTGTAAATGCTCGTATGCATTACTATGTGTTTAAATTTGATTGATTGGTAACTGAATTCTAGAGAGTTCTCATGTGATTGGCTAATGTTGGTCACATGGGAGGTATCTGGTGAAGGAGAGACATATTTTTATGTGAAGCAAGGTGACTGTGTTTTGGAACCCACTGTGAAGACTGCTAAGTTGAATAGAGTGTTGGAGTGCTTCTTCTCTGCTTGGAAGAAAGAGAGCAAAGCTTCAGGAGAAGGTAGAATTGGAAATCTCTCATAAGAGCTGCAAGGCATGGCCTAACTAAGATACAGAAGACTGAGTGCTGAGCTCTGGAAAGAGAGGAAAATACAGTTGTTTAGAAGTTGGAAGAAGAGACTGTAAGCCCATGCTTGGAGAAGGATGTGACTGTAAATATTATGTTTCAATTCATATTTAACCATAAGTTTATGCAAGTAATGTTTTTGAATGTTAATGTTTGGTTGTTCATGTAATTTCCAGAAGAAGAGTGTCAGTCATAATATGATTTGAGTTTCTTAGCTGCAATTTCGCTACTCTTGTATCATCAGAGTTTACTCAAATCTCCTTTTGTATTTGGAAGGGCATATAAGGCGATTGTTAGGCTGTACTGTCCTCAGTGGCGGAGAGCAGGTGTGGGTGGGGCGGGTGCACGTCCCAGGGGCATGGCGCCCAGTGTGGGCGGGGGGACAGCCACAATGGCACCCATGGGATCACGCTGCCAGGGGCGGTGCACTCCCCCCGCACTCTTCTTCCTCCGCCAGTGACTAATGGAATGGAGAAGAGGCTGAAAACTTGCTTCTTAGATTCAAGTTAGGGGATGAGTGTCTTACACAACTATCACCCCCCCACACACCATGCGCAGGTGCCATAGCTAGATTCAAACTCTGCTTCCCTGCTTCCACCTACCTCTATTTGGAAAAAGAACAAAAATAACACAGAACTTCCATGTTACATCCTATTTGACCCTGATGTGTCTATTGCCTGAGGATTTGGGTGATAAAATGTTTCGGCAAATAAAGCAGGGACTTCTCATTTATTTCCACTCCTCCATTAAACTATTGTCAATTAAAGGTGAATCAAATTACATCTGTTTTGACATTGGCAAGTACTTCAAAGGATTACTAAATTGTGCTTTCAGAACCACTTACATCTCTGATTGAGATGGAACTCTCTATATACACACACAATTAGACAATTATTTCCCTTATTATCAGTAGTAGCACTGCTGCTGTCAGACATGTACCAGTCATTCTGCATTAATGTTTCTGCTACCTAAAGAATGGTTCTCACAGTTTGTTGTATGGCCATTTGAAACTCTTCCATCTTTTCCTTTGATCAAACAGTTTCCCAACACTGATTTTCTTCAAAATGTATTTGAATGTTATATTTATACTTCTTTTTCTAAAAACAATCATAACAAGCCGATTCCCTGTGAATAAGTAATAATACACTACTGAAACCTTTCCTTCCTTAAAACAAAATAAAAAAATAAAAAAATTCCTTCCAGTAGCACCTTAGAGAACAACTAAGTTTGTCCTTGGTATGAGCTTTCGTGTGCACGCACACTTCTTCAGATACATGTATAAATATGTATCTGGTATGATATCTTCTTGGTATGAGCTTTCGCATGCACACGAAAGCTCACACCAAGAGCAAACTTAGTTGGCCTCTAAGGTGCTGTCGGTTAAACCACAGAGTCTAGGGCTTGCTGATCAGAAGGTTGGCGGTTCAAATCCCTGCCACGGGGTGAGCTCCCGTTGCTCGGTCCCAGCTCCTGCCCACCTAGCAGTTCGAAAGCATGTCAAAGTGCAAGTAGATAAATAGGGAAGGTAAACGGCAGTTCCATGCGCTGCTCTGGTTCGCCAGAAGCGGCTTAGTCATGCTGGCCACATGACAAACGCCAGCTCCCTCGGCCTATAGAGCGAGATGAGCGCCGCAACCCCAGAGTCGGACACGACTGGACCTGACGGTCAAGGGTCCCTTTACCTTTACTAAGGTTCTACTGGAAGGAATTTTTTTATTGTTTTATTTTGTTTTGACTATGGCAGACCAACACGGCTACCTACCTGTAACTTTCTTTCCTTGTTGATGACCCCATTTCCCCATCTAGTAGTTTCTTTCCATAACTGGCTGTGGGTGAGTGGCAGCCATGCTCTCCTTGAGGTGCATAGACAATAAATAAATGCGATGTATCATAAAATTTGTTTTCTAGTGTCTAATTTCTCATTTCCCTCACTTTTTGAGCAAGCTTTTCCATGAGAGTCATTGTCCAAGTCTGATGATGCTGTTCCTTCAGCACCCCCTCCCAGCCACGTTTTCCAGTTTTTAGCTAAAGTAGGTCTAGCAGCTGCAAATAGAAAATTCAGTAAGCCTTTGTGCAATCCCACCCTCCTTTCCTCAAATCTCAGAAGCAGAGTCGTATTAGGATCAGAAATCACCCATTATTTATATAACATCATCTATGTACATGCTGCTTATCAAAGAACAGGTGCTGCTGAAGTCCAGCTCTCATTATTCCCAACCACAATGGCTAATTGTCAGACATGATAGGAATGGTAGTCCAGCAACATCTGGAGGGACACAGGTTTGCCACCTTGGTGTAGACGAGCCTTCCCACCTGGGTTTCCTCCAGAGGTTTTGGACTACAGCTTCCATCACCCTCAATCATGATGTTGCTGGCTGGGGCTGATGGGACTTGTAGTCCAAAACATCTGCAGGGCACCAGATTGATTTAGACAATACTGAACTAGATCAACCAATGGTCTGCTCTGATGCAAGGCAGTTTCCTGTGTTCCTAAGTTTATTTCACAATATATTCATTTTAAGCTGTCTAATGATTCTCTTCTCAGGGCTAGTTGAGCTCCCTTCCAACTCCACTGAAGCAAGGTAGAAGAAGAGACTGCAAAATGATGACTCAGTCATTGCCTTTATCCCAGGGCAATGGAAACTGGGGGTGCCCTTGGCTCAAGGTTGCAAGCCAGCTGGTAAATGTCAGACATAGGTGCTGGAGGGGCACAGAGGACCTTCATGGTCAGCAGTTTGATAACAGATAATCTGGACACATAGTACAGCTGCGAGCAGATGGGGATGATTATTCAACCAACCTTTCTTGGGTGGGGAGGGTGGGGAATTCTCCAATCTTCAGTATAAGATGCAAACAAGATTTTAAGCACTAGCCATTCAGAGGTATGAGTGTGCAATGAAGGGAGAAGAGGGTTCTAAAGATGAAGAAAGGAAGTTGCCTTGTACTGTCAGGGAAGATCATCCTAAATAGGAGCATAAGGTGGTGCATTTTATTGAGTCAGGCTATTGGTCCAGGATTTCAGAAAGTGGTCTTCCCCAGCCCTGCTTGGAGATGCCAGCGATCAAACCTGGGGTCTTCTGCACACAATACATGTCATCTACCACTGAGCTACAACCCTTCCCTAAATCATGACATTTAAGAAGAGATTTGTTTGTTGTTGTTGTTGTTGTTCAGTCGTTTCGACTCTTTGTGACCCCATGGACCAGAGCACTCCTGTCTTTCACTGCCTCCCGCAGTTTGGTCAGACTCATGTTAGTCGCTTCGAGAACACTGTCCAACCACCTCGTCCTCTGTCATCCCCTTCTCCTTGTGCCCTCAATCTTTCCCAACATCAGGATCTTTTCCAGGGCGTCTTTTCTTCTCATGAGGTGGCCAAAGTATTGGAGACTCAGCTGCAGGATCTGTACTTCCAGTGAGCACTCAGGGCTGATTTCTTTGAGAATGGATAGGTTTGATCTTCTTGCAGTCTATGGGACTCTCAAGAGTCTCCTCCAGCACCATAATTCAAAAGCATCAATTCTTTGGCGATCAACCTTCTTTATGGTCCAGCTCTCACTTCCGTACATCACTACTGGGAAAACCATAGCTTTAACTATACGGACCTTTGTCGGCAAGGTGATGTCTCTGCTTTTTAAGATGCTGTCTAGGTTTGTCATTGCTTTTCTCCCAAGAAGCAGGTGTCTTTTAATTTCGTGACTGCTGTCACCATCTGCAGTGATCATGGAACCCAAGACAGTGAAATCTCTCACTGCCTCCATTTCTTCCCCTTCTATTTGCCAGGAGGTGATGGGACCAGTGGCCATGATCTTAGTTTTTTTGATGTTGAGCTTCAGACCATATTTTGTGCTCTCCTCTTTCACCCTCATTAAAAGGTTCTTTAATTCCTCCTCACTTTCTGCCATCAAGGTTGTGTCATCAGCATATCTGAGGTTGTTGATATTTTTTCCGGCAATCTTAATTCCGGTTTGGGATTCATCCAGTCCAGCCTTTCGCATGTTGAATTCTGCATATAAGTTAAATAAGCAGGGATAGGCACCTCTAAAGAATGCATGCTTTCTGTCTTGAAACAGGAGGATTTGTTTTGTGACTAGAGGTATGTAACTTTTTACAGAGCTGTATAAATTTCCATATGGTGAAGAGAAAGTAAGCTTATGTCTGTTCTGGGAGGCTCTAAGAGCTACAAAACAGCAGCAGCAGCAGCAGCAGCAACAACAACCATACCTGATTAAAATATGAAACACCACAACTACCCACATAATGGGACTTGCAGTTCAAAATCTCTGGAGGTCAGGAGGTTGGGAAAGTCTGCATTAGATAAATACAGAGCAGAACAGAATCTTACAGCTTGCTGATGAGTCTGCAAAGCACACATAATATACCTGTTCATATTTAATTCCTCCCAATTGCTTTCTTCCACAGCTGACTCCATTTCACCATGAGATGGAGAGGGAAGAAGCTTCCTATTTTCATATCTTCTGAAAACCCTGTGTATTTTAATTCATTTCCCTTGCTCAGATTGTTTGCTGCATTTGCATGACGCCTTTCAACATAACAGCCGGTAAGTGATTTTATAGTGCTTCTCATTTGCAAAGTAAAAATCAAAACAAGCTTCTTGGGGCGGGGGCTGTTGGAGGGATTGGAACTGTTCTATACATTATGCAGAATGGGTTTATAGAATTCTAGGCTGTACTACTTCAGACCATAGGGCAGGTGTGAGGAGTGAGGAATACGCCATGAAAAGCTCCCCCTAAGTGTAGCTCCATCCCTTGATATTTTAAAATAGGCCTCAAAGACCCATTTCTTATCAGTGGCAGCAGAATGGACCGTATTTTTCGCTCCATAAGACGCACTTTTTTCCTCCTAAAAAGTAAGGGGAAATACCTGTGCGTCTTATGGAGCGAATGGTGGTCCCTGGAGCTGAATTGCCCAGGGGCCAAAAGCAGATTGTGCTTTTTATTTTACAAAGAGAAAAGGGAGTGTTGAAAGGACCCCGCTCAGCAGCTGATCAGCAAGAGATCTGGAGAGAGATAAGAGTCCCGGCTCCCTTTCAGCCCCGCCCTCCTTTGTTGAATGTGCTGCAGAGGGAGGTTGTTTGTTTCCCCAGGACATGTGACTGGCTGATTAGATTATCTGTCTACAAACAGTAGAAATGGCTCCCTTTCCTTAAGATTTTTTCAGAAATGTGAGTTAAACCCCATAAAAATGGGGCTTTTCCTCTTTGCTTTTCCCCCTTTGCAAAAGGAGCTTTGCTTTCCCCCCTTTGCAAAAAAAGCTGCAAAACGTTTAGCTGATCCTAAAAAAAAACACCCAGGGCTTTTCCCTTTGCAAAAAAAGCTGCAAAACCTTTAGCTGATCCTCAAAAAAACCCCAAAAACAAAACAAAACAGGGCTTTCCCTTTTGCAAAAAAGCTGCAAAACCTTTAGCTGATCCTTAAAAAAAAAACCCAGGGCTTTCCCCTTGGCAAAAAAGCTGCAAAACCTTTAGCTGATCCTTTAAAAAAGGCCTTTTGCCTTTGCAAAAACAGCTGCAAAACCTTTAGCTGATCCTAAAAAAAAAAAACCAGGGCTTTCCCCTTGGCAAAAAAGCTGCAAAACCTTTAGCTGATCCTAAAAAAAAAACCCAGGGCTTTCCCCTTTGCAAAAACAGCTGCAAAACTTTTAGCTGATCCTAAAAACAACAACAACAACAAAACCAGGGCTTTTAAGAGGAAGAAAACCAGAAAAAAATTTTTTTTCTTGTTTCCTCCTCTAAAAATGAGGTGCGCCCTATGGTCCGGTGCGTCCTATGGAGCGAAAAATACGGTAAATTGGGCTGCAGAAATGGTGTTGTGATTTCTTTATGCTCCAGATGTTTTAGACTCCCATTAGCCCCAGTCCAAGACATCTAGAAGGCACCAGCCTGCAGTGACTGATGTAGATGATGTAGGTACATTTTGTCCCTCATCGCCCCCCCCTTAACAAAAACAATATGGTCCAGTATATCTGAAGGAGCGTCTCCACCCCCATCGATCTACCTGGACACTGAGGTCCAGCGCCGAGGGCCTTCTGGCAGTTCCCTCACTTCGAGAAGCCAAGTTACAGGGAACCAGGCAGAGGGCCTTCTCGGTAGTGGCACCCGCCCTGTGGAATGCCCTCCCACCAGATGTCAAAGAGAACAACAACTACCAGACTTTTAGGAGACATCTGAAGGCAGCCCTGTTTAGGGAAGCTTTTAATGTTTGATGGATTATTGTATTTTAATATTTTGTTGGAAGCTGCCCAGAGTGGCTGTGGAAGCTGAGCCAGATGGGCAGGGTAGAAATAAATTATTATTATTATTATTATTATTATTATTATTATTATTATTATTATTATTACAAGCAACACAGGATCCATGATTGAAAGTAAAGCAATGACTGTAAAGAGAAACAGTTGTGGGAATACACTTCGTGGGTGCGCTTGCACCCACTCGTTTATATCTGTTTATTATTATTCATGCACTATTTGATGTATACCTCCACGTTAAAGTGAAAGTGAAAGGAGGATCCAGTAGACGACTTGCCGCTGGGATCGCTCTGCCGGGACTTTTTGGCTCCAAGTTTAAACTGTTTAGTGGTCAGTTAATCTGCTTCCCGCCCTTTTCAAGGGCAGCAACAGTGTTCTGATTGGTAAAAGTGTTGATCATGACGTTGTTTGTTCTTGTCAATAAAAGGCTGCGGCTCCCCGTGCTGGGTGTAGAATCAACGTAGAACTAGTGCAGAATTAAGAGAGAACTAAGAAGAGTACAGGTGTAGAGCTAGACGGTGGAACGGACAAGCCCAGAGAGAAGGTAGCGTGGCAAGGTACAGAGAGAAGAAACCGCCCGTGCGGGTCAGCCAAAGCCGTCTTAAGAGAAACCATGGTCGTCTGTCTTTATTTCATTTTCGTTTAATTTTTGCCATTTACTAGCTTATTATTTGGCCGCCGTTTTGGCCACCTTTACTTTGATTCCTTGCTTTTGGGAACAACTTAAGAGGTCGCAAGTGCTTGCAGATTCATCTACGAGGCACTCATTCATCCGAACAACTCACTCATCCTTCAGATTCAGCCTGGCGGACAATCTTCTTCACATGTGAGCTGGACTCCGGAATTACCGGCCGTCCCGTCCGCAGGCTTGGCTGGTGCTCCGTGCAAGGGCGCACGTGAGGCACTGGCCATAGATCCCCCAGCAACTGCTATCCTGCGTGCAGTTGACCTTGTCCTGTGTGCGGGAGGCTCCAGCCAAAGAATCCCCGCAAACAGTACCAGCCATAATACAGTAAAAATTGGACTTTTCAGGCAGACATTCATTGCCATTCCATTGGAAGGCATGTGTTGCCGGGGGAGGATAATTTGCATTTGACCTTCTAGGGTTTTCCAGCTTTGAGCAATCTCCTGGCATGCTGTAGCTAAGAGCAGGGAAGCCGAATCCTTACAGTGCATTGAGGGCTTGGTTGGGCTTTCAGCAAGTAATAGCGCTACCAAGGAATCAGGTAATAAGTGCTGGAAAGTGATATTTGATACCAAATAATTTGATATCTTTTTGGAGAGGGAATTATTTCACAAATTGGACCTACATGCACAGAGTGGATGTAGTGTATGACTGGGACGAACTTTTAAAACACCAAACGTCTGGAATGAATTGGGGCTGAAATTTAGCACAGCTCCATCACAGCTCTGAGTTGTGGGCCAGCATTAAAAGGCTTCATTCCAAATGGCATTCTGGGGAGGAAGATGGTGGTTGCTAGATAAGTGGAAGTGTAAAGGACCTCCAGGAACCCCTCTTCAATGCACCTAACACCCCAAAACATAAAACATTTGGCATGGTAGTCCACAGGGACAGATCAAGACCTTCGGTGTCCTTAAGCACCAGAAAGGCTGTGGTAACCTCCCATATGTGGTTGTTATGGGGCGGACAGATGCACATGTGTGAATGGAACCTTCAACCTGCAAACAGTGTCCTTGGACAGATTCCTGTAATTAAACAGCCACTTCATTCTTGCCTGAAACAAGCATGGCTCAGATCAAAGAGTGATGTATCAATCCTGAAGACAAGGGGTGGGCGGGCTGTATTCTAGCAGGACTAGTAACCTACAACATTACAATCTTTATATATTAGGAATGCAAATGCCATTATCCAGCTAGTAATTCACACTGCACGCCGCTTAAGACTTCTTTTCCTAGCGGACAATATATGGGAGTCTAAAGCTGTTCCAAGTTAAACCAAAATGAATTGCCACTGGCTATACATATAATTTTGCGCTGTGGAGCTGGGGACAGGCCTCCCCACCCCCGGTGATTAAAGATCATCCAAATCCATTCATACTGCCTCTCTGTGTAAATGATGGATTTTTCACATTAATGAAAGAGCCATCAGGGCCCTCTGGGGCGAGTTGTTCTATTTTTACATTTTGGCATTTTAGCTGGAGCAGCAATAGGCTATTCATCTTTCAGAAGGAGACGGGGAAACTTTACAACCCTGGCTCATCGTCCACACGTGAGCCTCACGGGCCTCCTCTCCTCCCCACTTTCTCTTCCCATTGTCATTGTCCAAAGCAAGTTTTGCAGGGGGTGAATGTCTGTAAAAAAAATGCCGGTAATAATTGACAATAGAATTAGGAGAGAGTAAATTAGCAAACAGCCTTTTGTTAATCTATAAACTGTCTGATCACGGATGGGGAGCCTTTGACCCTCCAAACGTTGCAGGAGTACAGTTCTAAACATGCTTGATCACTGGTCTAGGGCTGATGAGAGCTTGAGTTCAAGAACAGCTGGAGGCAGTGGCATAGCGTGGGTTGGCAGAGCCGAGGGCTGCACGGAGGGTAGGGTAGAGGGAATTGGATGGAGTACACATGCACATTCAACTGCCTAACATTGTCCACTTCACCCAGCAGATCGCAGCCGCAGACATGAGAAAAGAAGAGTTGTTCTGTTGTCTGGAGAGGTAATTTCCTGGTTTCCATGGAGAAGCCGTTTTCAACTGAGCCCAGTGACAGAAGGGCAGCACCTGGTGTTGAAATTTTGCACCCCTAACCGTTTTGTGCCCGGGGCAACCACCCCACGCTATGCCACTGGCTGGAGGACTGTGGATTCTCCATTCCTGGACCAGGTGGGTCTTTGATGTAATCCATCCAGGATGGTGGTTCTTAGGGTCTTTTGAAGTTTTAGAAACTGAAATAAATACATAAACACCCACGATGAACTTTATTCTGCTTATTTATCTTCTGGCTTTGAAGTTGTCATCAAACAGCCACCATTTCCGAGACACTTATGGCACCGTCCTTTGAAGATGCTTATTTATGTCACTCTTTCAGAATAAAATAGGTGATTACTCTGAAGCATCAGAGGCTTTGCTATTTAGATTTCTTCCACCCACACTGAAATGAAACAAAATCTCCCCCAAAATCTGCCTTGCTCTTTGTTCTAAGACTTCCCAAAAGCAATGAGTAGAAAAAGTGCATCAAACGATCTTTGTAGCAGTGACAGGAAGTAACCAGTCAAACACTCAGAAATAGGTTGCTTTGATTGTCTGCTTGCCTGTGTTGATCAGGCCATGTTATGTATCTGAAGAAAGAAGCGCTTACAGTTCTGCTCAAAAACTGTACTCTTCGACCTGGAAACTTCCCTGCTGGAAGCCTACAGTGGTGAGGGAAATGAACATTTTCAGAGTATCTGTATGTCTGTATCTGCCAGACACCCAACACTGGTCACAGACCCTTCAACATTTATCCGGTGGAAATAGGGACGTCCTATTTAACGACAACAACAATTTTATTATTTATATCCTGCCCATCTGACTGGGTTGCCCCAGCCACTCTAAGTAGCTTCCAACATCTATAAAAACATAATAAAACATTTCCCATTTTAAAAAAAACTTCTCCATACAGGGCTGCCTTCAGATGTCTTCTAAAGGTTGTATAGTTACTTATCTCCTTGACTTTGGGGGTTTCTTAGTACAGAAAGTATTGATCTGATGTGTAGAGATCTTTCCTATTCTAATTAATTCAAGAGGGTTCTGGAAGCTTCTCTGTGTGAAAGAAACAAGCAGGTGGTTCATGATGTTTGGTTTATTCCTTCACATAATCTTCTTGGCTACCTAAGTGTCAGCAGAATTAACCTGTAGGTTACTGACTGAATGACCCTTGCTGTTGTACTTCCAACATGTTTTAGTTTGCACATTGTTTTGACATGTGCAAATGGGGCAGATTCCTATTAAAGTACATATGGAACCTCATTCCTCCCCTGTCCCTATGCCATCAGTTCTGGCAGGTAATTCTTGGCACCTATCAGAGCACAGGAACGGCACCAGCAATTCTCCTTGTGAGTTAGCAAATGGAGCACATGTAAAATTGGGGGCAAGAGATTTGTGACAGTGGGGTTGATAATACAATGGGAACTGACGTTTCAGCATTTAGATCAGGGGAAAGTCAGCAATTCCCGACTTCTCTGAGTTCCTCAGGCTCTTTGTGCCTCCTTGTTGAGTAGTGATTGTTTCAGTGCGCAGTTGGGGTTGTGCGTAAAGTTTTTGCCTTGCAAAGAAAAGTCCTACCCCCTACTCGCCCTGCTTCAAAGCAATTACAACTCCATGCTGCTCCGATATTTATTACACATTATTATTTGAATGCCCATTTATGAGGCATAATTAGGACTTTAGCAAGCTATAAATAAGACTGATTTGTACTTTCTGGCACATTCGTTAACATGACTGATTACCCTTGGCAGAAAACTACACATGTGTGAGCCTCCTAAATAAAACCCAAACAATGATCTTTCCCCATTTGTCAAACTCTCGTAATTAAAGGCATCAGCAGTGCTTAGAATTAGCACCTTCGTTCTCAAGTCAGGATGGCATCTATCGTTAGTTTGACAGAGGGCATTATTTTCCATCAAGCTACCATCTTGTTCTCACGTATTTGGTGGTACAAAGACACCTTGCAGGAAGCCATGCATTACTTGAGTAAATTCATTTCATTTGTGCCATATATGCATATTACATTTGAATACTTGGTTGCTATGCCAGCGAGTAATTGGAGCAATTGCTATGGAACAAGCTAGGGACACAGGGCAGGTGCATCCTGATCTAGGTTTGGATGGTGTCTTCTCCAGCTCAGAGACCCTGATGCCTGAAAGTCTCGTTTTGTTGGTGCAGGAAAAGGAGAAGGCCAACCTGTTAATATTTAGAACAGGCCTGGCCAATCCAAAAGCTTCATACTCGCAAAGGGGTGCTGTTAGGTGCCTAAAATACACAGGTCCGGGACATAAATATGCATAAAATTTCCATATGCTAATGTGTCAATGTTCTACATCCACTGCCTCTGAATACTAGTTGGTAACAATGCAAGTGAATCACACAATTAAATGTATGTTGTGACTGTTGCACTAGTTGGGAACTTTACACAGCAGCAGAGCCTCGGACATCAGCCTATGAATGCTTCCATGAATTCTGAGGAGGCAAGTGCATAAACCCCCAAGAAACCTTGCTGGAAATACTATTGGAACTCTTTAACAGAGCTACTCACCACAATGGCCATGTTATACCTCCACTGTCAGAGGCACTATGTCTCTGGATGCCAATTGCTGGGAATCACAAGTGGGGAGGGGGCCGTTGTATTCAGGTCCTCCTAGCAGGCTTCCCATGGACATTTGGTTGGCCACTGTGAGAATAACCACCTTCCAATAACCAACATGCTTAAGTCTAATTAAGCATGAAGGGGTTAATACCATAGAGTAAGCTGTCCTTCTAGGCTTAACTTTGTCCTCTTCCCCTCACTTTAGGAAGAACTAGGTAATTAAGCCTTTCTTCTACCCCAGTCTACTCAAGGAGCTCCGTGAATGAAGAGGTTTGAGCTGGTTGCTTTAGCTCAGACAGCACGGCTCTCACAAGCCACGTTTGAGTTCCTATACAAAATAATAATAATTCTACGAACATTCACCACAGCTACGTTTTACTGCCTGTGCAACTATTCTGAAGCACATGAATGTGACCTTTGGAGGGTTTGTAAGTAAACTTAAATTTATTTATTTATTTTACAAAATGTGTGGCCTTTTTCTGTGTTAGGGGACAAGGGAAACCATGAAAGGAATTTGGAAGAGCATATTTTAAAGGTCTATTAGCCTGTATTTCCGTGCTTTACTTTGCTGTATATTTTGTGTTGTTAAATCTCTGCTGGGCTTCTCTGACCAAAGGTTACTTGCCTCAAACCTGGATCTTGGCATCAAGGGAGTACTCTTTTATACCTATTTTTCCTTGTACCAACAAGTACACCCTTAATTCATGGTGAATTTGTGCCAAACCTATAGGGTTCCAGGCTTGACCCTTAGAAAATATGACAGCACCACACGTATGTCCATCAAATGTCTTTAAAGATATGGAATTCTGACTGTAATAGAATTTTCCTTGTTTGGAGATCCATGAAAACGAGTCAATGTTGTTAGCTTAGGCTGGAATTGGGGGCTTCAGGTTAAGCCAACAACATTCTAGGGGATTTGAATGGTTTTAGCTGATTGAATTTTGTTCTGCCTTTGTGGGGTGATCTGAGATTTTTAATGATTTAAAAAAAACACACCAATATTCTCTCTGTCCCATGCAATAGAGAGGTGTATGTTTAGTGATCATGCCATTTTTCCTTTCCACAACTGCTACACAAAATCAGCTTCTGATCTCGCACTGATTGTTAAGAGCTTAGAAATAACAGATTTGTGAATCAATCATCACTGAAGTGGTTAGGAGGCTGTTTCCTAGTTCCACCTAGATCAGTATAGAAAGATTATTTGCTGTTGCCATTTCCCCCATCTTTTGAATCTGATACCATATGCTATTTCCTGGCCACGGCTTAGAGCTATTGTAAAGTTGCCCTTTCCCCATCTGCCACTATCAGACCTCTTTGCGGGTTACTGAGGTCAGGAGATACTTCACCCTCAAAAGCCAGGGAAGCAGGCAGATCAAGCCTTGTAAACGTCAGAGGACACAAAGCAAGGGCTTATCCATTTCTTCTTCCCTCTTTGAGAACATATATCTAGGACCCGATAAGCTAATCTTCAGCCCATGCTTCCATTTCCCCTCTGAATTCTAACTCGCTCGGCATCACTTAAATACTCCTACTCATTCTAGGAAGGCGCAGAAGGAAAAATAAAAACCAAACGTCGGAAGAAAATGAAGTGAGGCTTTAACAGAACCATTAGTCCAAACCCAATCCATTTGCAATGGTCTGGCGTCTATTTCTCTTTATCACGTTGATTGTGAATTCGAAAAGAAAGGAAGAACCTGCCTAAACAATGGGAATAATGTTTCCATTAAGCAACAAAATAAAATACATTTTGATCCTCAATTATTCCACGGCATGAAAGTTATAACATGGGGAGAGCCCAGTTTTTAGCATTGCGCATGCAAGTCACTCCAACACCTTGGTTTACCTGAAAGTAACGTTCTATAGATTTCAGAGAGACTTTCCAGATAACATTTCCAAATGTGGTAGAGGGTAATAATAATAATAATAATAATAATAATAATAATAATAATTTTATTATTTATACCCCACCCATCTGCAAAACATTAGACATTAAAAATTTCCTGATACAGGTTTGCCTTCAGATGTCTTCTAAAAGTCAGATAGTTGTTTATTTCCTTGACATCTGGTGGGAGGGTGCCACTACCGAGAAGGCCCTCTGCCCGTTTCCCTGTAACTTCACTTTTGACGAGGAAGAACATCAGGTAAGAAAAACAACAGCAGACCTAACCATGGTGAACACATTAGGAAGGTCTTTATTGCTCTAGTAAAGGAACTGCTTTGCATTCAAAAGCTCCCAGGTTCAACCCCAGCATCTCCAGGTAGAGATGAAAAAGACTCTTACCTAAAACCCTGGACCAACCACTGCCAGTCAGTGCAGACAGTACTGAGGTAGATGGACCAATAGTTTGACTGCATATAAGACAGATTCCTGTATTCCAAATATATGGTTGCACTCTGCTAGAATTCAGTTCTTCTTGGATGATCCCATTTGCAAAAAATTCATTACCACAAGAGATGAGGGGCCAGCTGAACACCACCTTATGCATCATTCCATTTAATTAATTAACTAATCAAATTAATTTGTACTCTGCCTTTCATCTGAAGATCACAGGGCAGTTTACAGCATAAAAATACAAAATGAGAACCCAAAATATTTAACAAAAAGGTAAAAACAAGCAAACCAATAAACTGTGTCCCACAGAGACCACAGGCAGCTGTAGGTCAAAGGCCTGGTTATAGATAGAGGAATGTTTTTGCCTGGCACCTAAAAGGTATGTAATGAAGGTGTTGGGTGAGCCTCTCTGGGGAGAGCATGCCACAAACGGGGAGCCACCCGAGAAAAGTGGTGTTGCCACCTTCTGGACCACTCATGGAGGGGGCACACAAAGTCTAGCATCCTGTTCTCACAGTGGCCAACCAGATGCCTGTGGGAAACCCACAACCAGGTCCCGAGCACAAGAGCCCTCTCTTCTCCTCTGGTTTCCAGCAACTGGTATTCAGAAGCATTACTCTCTCCAACTGTGGAGGCAGAACTTAGCCAACTATGCATTGTGTGAAGAAGTAAGGTAAAGGTAAAGGGACCCCTGACCATCAGGTCCAGTTGTGTCCGACTCTGGGGTTGCGGCGCTCATCTCGCTCTATAGGCCGAGGGAGCCGGCGTTTGTCCGTAGACAGCTTCCGGGTCATGTGGCCAGCATGACAAAGCTGCTTCTGGCGAACCAGGGCAGCGCACGGAAATGCCGTTTACCTTCCCGCTGGAGCGGTCCCTATTTATCTACTTGCACTTTGACATGCTTTCGAACTGCTAGGTGGGCAGGAGCTGGGACCGAGCAACGGGAGCTCACCCCGTGGCAGGGATTCGAACTGCCGACCTTCTGATCAGCAAGCCCTAGGCTCAGTGGTTTAACCCACAGCACCACCTGGGTCCCTTTGTGTGAAGAAGTACTTTCCAGTAAAGGTTCTACACAGGAGGAGGTGGGCGTGTGTAAGCTCTTTCCTTAAGATGAAAGCCTTGCAGAGCCCAAGCATCTCATGTATCCTATTTTGCTCCAAGAGAAGTCCTTCATGGGGCGACCTCCACCTTCAAAGTCACCAAACTTGGGTACAGGCCAAGAGAAAGCTTATGGTTATCAGCTACCCTTTCCTAAAGAGAAAGATTGTCTTAGAGCCACTGTGTCTTATAGGAGAAAGCTTAATTATCCTCAGTGGGAACTGGAGGTGGCTCTGTGTCACTCCCTGCTCTTTCGTTGCTCCTGCCTGATGTGGAACAGCAGAATTTTGATTCCTTTCTGATCCGACATAAGGAGATTGTGAAATAATTAGACAAAGATAATTCGACTACATTTCAAAACTGGGCAACGTCTTTTACATCCAGGCTCCAGCATGATAAATGACTCTCTCTTCTCCACAGAAAACTGCTGGTAGTTTTGTATCAAAAGTAGGATTAGTTCAAGGGGAGCACTTAGGTAAAAGTGCAACAGCTGGAGGACACGAGATTGGCGGAGGCTGCTCTGTGGAATATCATTTATCATTGTCATGTCACCTCAGCCATCAAAATGTCTTGGGTCAGACCTGAAAAGAACAGCTGGAACGCTCTTGAATTAGAACCAGTTGCTGAAGAACACAGGAGGGGACAGTGTCCTTGTGCTTAGATTTTCCATAGGTCCATTGTGACAAGAAGATGCTGGACTAGATGGGCCATTGGCCTGATCCAGCAGGCTCTTGTTATGTTTGCATGTATAGGGATAATCTTTCATGTGACAAAATGCTGTAACTTATACTGCATTTTTGAGTTGGAATGAGCTATTTTCAACTTACTGCCATTTGTCACAAAGAGACAGGCAGTAGAATTGGCAGGAAGAAGTCGGAAACAACTCCCAAATAATGATCAGCTCCTTGGTGTGTGGGTGTGGGTGTCACTTGGAGGTCCAGGCACCTACTGGCCTAAGCTTTTCGTTTGGATTCCTTCTTGATCCCAAATAAGCCAATGAAGGAATGTGCAAAAGCCATCACTGGTTTCCCCATCTTTATAGAGCATGGGTAGCCAATGTGGTGCCCTCCAGATGTTGCTGGTACACAACTCCTGTCAGCCCCGGTAACCTTGGTAATAGTGAGGAATCCCTGGGAGTTGTAGTCCAGCACCACCTGCAGATGACCATGTTGGCTTCCCCTGCTAAAGAGACTGCTCTGTTACTCTAAAAAATACAGTGCGCTCTCTCTCTCTCTCTCTCTCTCTCTCTCTCTCTCTCTCTCTCTCTCTGTGTGTGTGTTTAAAGCAATGTCCTTTTATCTAATCTTTGTTATGCCCACATATCTCTGCACACATTCATTTATTGCCAGTTCCTATATTGAGAAGCAAACAGAGAATGCACATTTTACATTTCTGCCACTTCCAACAGCCACATCATTTGGGTATCATCGGAGGACGGTGACACAAAACACACTCTGTGCAAAAAAGAGCGTGAGTGAGTGGTTGGGTGTGTGTGTGTGTGTGTGTGAGAGAGAGAGAGAGAGAGAGAGAGAGAGAGAGAGAGAGAGAGAGAGATGTCATGTTCGTGGATAGATGTACCTCTGAAATGGAATGGACAGAGGAAAAAGAAGGAATGGGAAACAAAGAGAATGAGTGACACCAAAACAAATTACATTTTTTAAAGGGTGGAAGCTGATCGGAGCTTGCAATAATACCAAATGCTTAAATGAGGCTCAATTTTACAAGGTGTACTTACACACAAACACAAACACACACACACACACACACACACACACACACACCAGTTTCACAAGCACCTGCTGTGGTACACAGGGGCGAAGGAAGGGGGTGCAGTGGGTGCGGACTGCCCCCGTGTGTCACCACTGAGAGGGGTGACAAAATGCTGTGTGGCACTCACTGCGGGGCCTGCAGTGCTCCTGAGCCACGCGTCTCTCCTCGGAGAGACACGGTGGCTTGGGAGCGTGCAGGCTCTGTGTTGCCCAAATGGTCCACCCACTGCCTCTCCCCCAGCTGTAGGGCAGCTGAGTGGGAGGAGGCAGGCAGACTCCAGAGGTCCCATGGTGCACCCCGCCCCTATGGGCGGCTCGCCCTGTCCCTGGGTGCGCCGCCCCAGGCGCCCGAGCGGCTTCCTTCACCACTGTTGGTACACCCAGACAGCAGCTGTATGACATGATACTATAATGCTCAGCTTTCCCCCTCCCACACAAGCACCAGCCAATGTCTTCTATACAACCTTTACAAGACACCTGAAGGCAGCCCTGTATAGGGAAGTTTTTTTTTTTAAAAAAATGAATGTTTAATGTTTTATTATATTTTTATATATGTTGGAAGCGACCCAGAGTGGCTGGGGCAACCCAGTCAGATGTGCAGTGTATAAGTTTATAATAAAAATCAGTATATTATTATTATTATTATTATTATTATTATTGAATAAAGGTAAAGGTAAAGGGACCTCTGACCATTTGGCCCAGTCGTGGACGACTCTGGGTTTGCGGCGCTCATTTTGCTTTACTGGCCGAGGGAGCCAGCGTACAGTTTCCGGGTCATGTGGCCAGCATGACTAAGCCGCCTCTGACAAACCAGAGCAGCGCACGGAAATGCCGTTTACCTTCCTGGCAGAGCGGTACCTATTTATCTACTTGCACTTTGACATGCTTTCGAACTGCTAGGTTGGCAGGAGCAGGGACCAAGCAACAGGAGCTCACCCCATCGCAGGGATTCGAACCGCCGACCTTCTGATCGGCAAGCCCTAGGCTCTGTGGTTTAACCCACAGCACCACCTGCATCCCATTATTATTGAATAGGACGTCCCTATACACTGAGCCTAGAGCTTGCCAATCAGAAGGTCGGTGGTTCGAATCCCCACGACGGGGTGAGCTCCCGTTATTCGGTCCCAGCTCCTGCCCACCTAGCAGTTCAAAAGCACATCAAAGTGCAAGTAGATAAATAGGTACCGCTCCAGTGGGAAGGTAAACGGTGTTTCCATGCGCTGCTCTGGTTCGCCAGAAGCGGCTTAGTCATGCTGGCCACATGACCCGGAAGCTGTATGCCGGCTCCCTCGGCCTATAAAGAGAGATGAGCACCGCAAACCCAGAGTCGTCCGCGAATGGACCCAATGGTCAGGGGTCCCTTTACCTTTACTTTTATTTTCACTAGAAATATGTTGGAGGGTATGAACTCACCTTCAAGGAAAGGTTACAACATCTGGGGTGGTGGTGGTTACATTTTAGAAAGAAGGCAAGTTAGGAGGGGCTGCGTGAATGAGATGTATAAAATTATGTGGTGGTGGCGCCCCCCAAAGAGAGTTAGACAAATTCATGGAGGAAAAGGTTCTCTACCTCCACTGTTGGAGACCATATGTCTCTAGGTACTAGTTTCTGGGAACCAGAATTGGAGGGAGTGATGTTGCAGTCTGGGGCTGCTGGTTGGCTACTGTGTGAAAAGGATGCTAGAATGGATGAGCAAGACAGTGTCTTCTTTCATTCTTATACATATCTCTTAATTTGATCATAATCCAGATCCTTTTTTTGGGTTAAGGGGAGTAGCAAAGTATGCCCCACCATATGCTGAATGCAGCTCTCATACCTTTTCAGCAGAACACCCACCATATGCTGAATGCAGCTCTCATACCTTTTCAGCAGAAAAAAAGAAACCATAACCAATCAGACCCTCTGTAAATAAAAATGAGGAAATGCATATATCCCCTTAATATGTGCAAATTGTTGTGCATTTGCCAAATGTTGTTTCAAAAGAATGTAAAGAAAACTGCTTACGAGAAGAGAATCTTCTAAAAATGATAATTAACTTTTAAAAAATATCGCATCCTGTGCTCTATTATCTTTGTACCAGAGAGGAACATTAAACCAAGGAGGGACTAAAAAAGAAAAATCCTTAATCATCAGCTAACTCTTCAGAGTAAAATGCTAATACAGTGGTACCTCTGGTTACGTACTTAATTCGTTCCGGAGGTCCGTTCTTAACCTGAAACTGTTCTTAACCTGAAGCACCACTTTAGCTAATGGGGCCTCCCGCTGCCTCTGTGCCACCAGAGCACGATTTCTGTTCTCATCCTGAAGCAAAGTTCTTAACCTGAAGCGTTATTTCTGGGTTAGCGGAGTATGTAACCTGAAGCGTATGTAACCTGAAGCATATGTAACCCGAGGTACCACTGTACTCTAACTGCTTAGGAACCATAACTGCATTCTTTCTGAAGCAAATCAGTGTGATCTCATCATAACAGCGTTGAATAAAGTTGGGATGTTCCTTAATTTCACTGTCTTGCATATCTCGCAGCGCACGGGTAGACCACCTGCAGCACAGGTGTCTCAAGTGGCAAAATACAGCCCTTCAGTCCTCTCTGTCTGGCTTTGTTTCACATCCATAGTTTTTGCTTAGTTGAAATGTACCTGCTTTTATCTTATTTTGTAGGGAGTTGGCAGGTTTGCCCATCTCCACTAACCACTACACTACACTGTCTCTCTGTGGCCAGCCTAGCAGCATCCAGTTCTGTAGACATCAGCTGCAGGCACCTGGGCTCTTCTGAACTCCTTGCCAAACCCCTTGCTGATAGCCTGGCTTTTCTGCAACTGAAGCTGTTTGCATAAAAGGCATCACCTTACCGACATTGTCTCTCATTCTTTTAGACTGAGCACATCAATAATAACCTCTGCTGTTCCGTCCCAAAGCGTCAGCTTGCCAGCTGTAGCAAAGTGTCCATTGATGGATTTATGCTGGATAAATGACCAGGAAATGACATCTATTTACTACCTTGTCTTCTTTCGGGTTGATGTAAAGATATAGGTCAAAAACAGCCGTATATCTTGCAGCCAGGACACATTGTGCCTAATGCCATCTATCTACCTATGAAGATGTATGAGATAATGTTTGCTAAGCACATTAATGTTTCGGATATTCACAGGGATGTTTGGCATCCTTTTATCTCTGTCTTTAGGGTACAATAGGAATGTGATTTGAATTTCCTGGGCGACTGAAACAATACAAATCCAGCCCCATCACAGAACGTGAACAAAAAACAGATTGAGACAATAATCTTTAGCAATTGCTTCCTTGCCCAGTTCATTCAGGACCATGAGAATAGACTGTTTTATACACTAATTTTAAGGAAACTGTCAGAAAGGCTTTAAAAAAAACAAAAACAAAAACAAAACAACAACACATGAAGCCCTAGGTAATGACTTCGCATCAGCAGGAAGGAAATAGCAATCAACCTGTTTGTCTTTAAGGGGCTGAAAAAGAGACAGTTGCAAAATGCATGCTGACGTGGGTTCCTCGCCACCCCTACCCCGTTCCAATCTCTGTCTCGAAATTCACAGAGCATATTCCTAATTGGCAAACATTCATCATTCCCAGCAACTATTTATGTCTTGTTCTGATTCAGCGCAACATTTATTCCCCTGCTTGACTCCATGCAAGGGAGCTTGTTTGGAGGTTCTAGCAGGGGAGCGCAGCTATCGTATACCCTTGACCGAAGAATGGTACACTCCTTCTATCTGGGATGGTCGTCCTCTTCCACCGAGCGCGCATTTTCGGGAAGGACGCACATGGAGCAGTGAGGGAGGAAGGGGACACCCGCCTAGCCAGCCAGATCAGCCGAATCAACCCTGGCGATCAATGGGGTGACAGATGTCGCAGCCAGATCACCCTAACATCCCCATGCAAGGGAAGTGAAGAAGAAGAAGAAGAGTTTGGATTTGATATCCCGCTTTTCACTACCCAAAGGAGTCTCAAAGCGGCTAACATTCTCCTTTCCCTTCCTCCCCCACAACAAACACTCTGTGAGGTGAGTGGGGCTGAGAGACTCCAGAGAAGTGTGACTAGCCCAAGGTCACCCAGCAGCTGCATGTGGAGGAGCGGAGACGCGAACCCGGTTCCCCAGATTACGAGTCTACCACTCTTAACCACTACACCACACTGGCTCCCCCAAGTGATTTGAGTGAGCTTCTGGGAAGCGCTTCTTCATATGATTGCCCAGGCAGGATTCTCCGGGGATGTTGTGGGGTTTTCTTTGGTGCCTGGGTGGAGTGTCTGCAACAGGTCCTGTATGTCTGAGGTAGAGGGGCCTCCCCTTGCCTCATGGGTAGAGAGGTCCTACTCAGAAGGGACCCTCACCTGTCTGTGCCACCACTTATGGCCCTCCCCACTAAGGAGTCCGATTTAATTTTAAAGAAAAATTACTAATTTTTAAATCACCCATTTTTACTCACCTTGGTATAAGACAGCTCCTTGTTCATTGATATTGGGCCTTAGAGCAGATCAGGAATGGGAGAAGGTGGTTTCAACAGTGCTGTGCTTTATACTGACACAGAGAGTCATGAATCCCCCAAGTGATTTGAGAAGATTGTATTCACCCCTGATCCCTAAAATAGGCATCTTATGCTTATTATGAGTCCCCAGTGGGTGGTTAAAGAAATGAAGTATCTTGATCTCACTTGTATCAAATCCAGGAGCATGCCCAATGCTGGAAACCTGAATGACCAGCTAGAATGGGAGTTCTCCAGGTGAGGGAAACTCTTATGACAGTGGTTGGGTCATGTGTGCTCCTGGCCTGATGCATACTTTATAGGTCTGTGGTTTAAGCCTTTATATGCTTCCTTTCTACCCATTGGGGACCCATCACTTAAAAACAGTATAAGGTTCTAAAACATTGTGGAAGAGCAAACAAAAATATAACAAAAACCAAACACAGCAGCAAGATTTAAGTGACAGCAGCAGACAAACTGAGCCAGGCATTGTTTAGCTCAGTTGGTAGAGCCTGAGACTCTTAATCTCAGGGTTGTGGGTTCGAGCCCCACGGTGGGCAAAAATATTCCTGCATTGCAAGGGTTTGGAGTGGATGACCCTCGTGGTACCTTTCAAGTCTACAGTTCTATGATTATTTTATTCTGGGCTATTCAAGAGGATCCCCAAAGACTTTATGGGGTGCAAGGGAAGGTCTTAAGCAGCCATTAGGAGCCAGACACTGTGGACAATAGTCACTGCAGACTATTTACCTGTAATGTGGGCCATTTCCCTAATAAAAGTTGTGCCTAGAAACATTGCCACTGACTGTTAAGAAAGTTTCAAGTCATCCTTCCCACCCCCGTTCCTCCCCTTTTCAAGCATACGCAACACAACCTTGTCTAACTATCACTACAGTGCTGGTCTAGTGCCAACATTGATGCCGAAATCCAGCATTGCCTCAGCTCTGTGAGTGCAGCTTTCTCCCGATTGAAGTGCAGAGTGTTTGAGGACCAGGACATTCTCAGGGAAACCAAAATGTTTGTTTACAAAACTATTGTACTACCAACCTTACTGTATGCTTGTGAAACATGGACCACTTATAAATGCCATTTCCAATTCCTCAAAAGATTCCATCAACGGTGTCTCCAAAAAAATTTACACATCACTTGGGAAGACAGGTGAACTAATGCCAGTGTACTGGAAGAAGCCAAGATCACCAGTGTCGAAGCAATCTTTCTTCAACATCAACTTCGTTGGACTGGTCATGTTGTATGGATGCCTAATTATCGTCTTTCAAAGCAACTACTCTATTCCAAACTTAAAAATGGAAAGCGTAATGTTGGTGGTCAACAAAAGAGGTTTAAAGACTCTCTCAAGGCAGATCTAAAAAAATGTAGTATAAACACTGACAACTGGGAAACACTGGCCTGTGAGTGCTCCAATTGCAGAACAGCCTTTACCAAAGGTGTCATGGGCTTTGAAGAAGAAGAGAAGAAGAGTTTGGATTTGATATCCCGCTTATCACTACCCGAAGGAGTCTGAAAGCGGCTAACATTCTCCTTTCCCTTCCTCCCCCACAACAAACACTCTGTGATGTGAGTGGGGCTGAGAGACTTCAGAGAAGTGTGACTAGCCCAAGGTCACCCAGCAGCTGCATGTGGAGGAGTGGAGACGTGAACCTGGTTCACCAGATTACAAAACTACCGCTCTTAACCACTACACCACACTGGCTTTGAAGACGTTCAAACTCAGGATGAAAGGGAGAAACACACTAAGAGGAAGGCACACTTGGCAAACCCTCACCATTATCAACTCCCACCTGGAAATCTATGTCCCCACTGTGGAAGGACATGTGGATCCAGAACTGGCCTCCACAGTCACTTACGGACCCACTGATAAAACCGTTTATGGAAGACAATCTTACTTGGCTACGAGTGATCGCCAAAGAAGCTGAACTAGAAGAAGCAGAATGGCAAGTTTGTGAATGCTGTAGAACTGCAGCTTAGATGCAGTCTTTTAAACTTTGGAGGTGAATTTGGCAAAGCCAGCCGTCATTTTTCTTGTGCATTTGCTGACTGCACATGGCGGGAAGTCACATCACCCAGGGTTGCCTTTCAGTAGATGGTTTTGGGATTAAATTAAGTCCCGTAAGATTGTACTAAGTGTCTAGCAGTGCAGAACTAATTTAGCATTCTGAAGTCGCAGTTGGCCTGGGAAGAAGCTTTAAACATTCCAATATCTTGAATGAAACTTTAATTTTTAACTCAATGACCCCATGTGGTTCTGGGCGCTCCATCAGCAACTCCCACCGCACTTCATAATCTTGCTGTCTTCATGAAGGTTTCATAAGCATAAAGAGAAAGCACATCTTTGGTTCAGAAACTGTAAGCTTGTCTGGGCAGGGACCTCGCACTTTTACGCTCCTGCAAACACCAGAAGCGTCTTGGGCGCCCTCTAAATATTGAATGCTGACAACAATAATGGATGAGGAGCTGCAGTTGAAATGCATTGAAGGATATAAACTACAGGACCAAGGTTACTTAACAAAAGCTATAATTCATAATTCATTGTGTGGCTTTTCAGCACAGAACTCCGAAAGGGAAGAAGTTTTTGAAGCTTACGAAACCAGTCAAGTAAAATGTGCAATACAGAACAAAGATGATTTTCTAATTATAGGGCAAGAGACTGTGTGTTGTTCTTGGGAAGACAGAAGACACAGGAGAATACAACGAAAAACTGAATAGGGTTGAAAATCATAGAATCATAGAATTGTAGAGCTGGAAGGGACCACAATGGTTATCGAGTCCAACCATCTGCAATGCAGGAATCTTTTGCCCAGTGTGAGGCTCAAACCTATGACCCTGGAATTAAGAGACTCATGCCACCACTTTGAGTATGTTATGCTGTGATCTTCTATGTGTACTTATGGTGCTGTCAGTAATCATAATCAGGATATTGGGAGAGTGTATATTGCATTTGTATTGTGACACTCACTGAATCTTTATGGTCAAGAAAGGTTGCAAATGGAATGAATGCAAGAGTATACATATTTAACCAAGGCAGTTGTTCCAAACTGTGAATGAATGAATGAATGAGTGAGCAATCTTTACTGGAATCCCAGAGGATTGATTTTTTCCCCCGTTTCCTTTTTTTTTGGGGGGGGGGTATGAGGTAAATGTAAAGCTTGAAAACAACCTTCCATTGATTTTTATTTTATTTTAGTTCATAGCAAAAGTATTGGGATTGCTCACAAAAGAACAGAGGCTTTAAGCAGACTTGGAAGCATGTAAGGATTTCTTGGCATTTCTTCAGTAAAGCACTAACACAGAGAGAAAGACAGAGAAACAGATAAAGGAAGAAAGGAGGTTTGCCAGGCTAAGAGAGCAGAGCAAATGAAAGGGAGGGGAATGGAAATTGGGTGAACTTTATGCAGAAGCTTGACGGGAGACAGAGGCATCATATGAAAAGCAGATATAAAATAAAAACCCTTATGTACAGTTTTAGAAGACATCTGAAGGCAGCCCTGTTTAGGGAAGTTTTTAATGTTTAATAGACTATTGTATTTTAATATTCTGTTGGAAGCCACCCAGAGTGGCTGGAGAAACCCAGCCAGATGGGCGGGGTATAAATAAATTATTATTATTATTATTATTATTATTATTATTATTATTATTATTAACCTTCTGATAGATATACCACATCTATCTTAGTTAGACTTAGTTAGAATGCCTACATGAGTAAAGAGTTTACATTTTTGACAAAGAAGACAGCAAGTGTCTCAGCAGCAGCTGGTAGGGACTGAACTTACAAGCGCATGCCAGGACAAATTTTTGTCCACCCCAGGAAACAGGTACACACACACACACACACACACACACACACACAGAGAGAGAGAGAGAGAGAAAGAGAGAGAGAGAGAGAGAGAGAGAGAGAGAGAGTTTCCTTGGCAACCAGATTCTAGTACAGATACTACCCATTCTTGACTGCCACAAGTCATGTGTGAGTAAATATTTGGATAAGTTTATTTTTCACCAAAGAGAAATGGACCAGGCATTTTAAATCAGGTAAGAAGGAAATATGCCTACTCTCTCTGCAACTGTAAAAGAATTTTGTGAAATATTAGGTTGCTTCCACACCCTGCAAAGTTCCTCTGAAACTAGGTTGACTGATTTCTAATGAAACACCCAGACAACATTGCTGTCAAATTGTTACACTCCAGTGTTTTCTGTGCTCTATGTTTTCTTCTTCCCAGAACTGGTTTTTGTAACAAAAGACAAGTGTGGACAGGCAAAGTGCTATTTTCAAGGGTCAAGTATCTTTACATTAAATACTTTGGATGGTATTCAACTGAGTTTTACTCAGAATCGATCCACATAAAATTAATGAACATGGCTAATCTAGGTCCATTAATTTCAATGGAAAAATGTGCTTGAATGCAAACAATTTCTCTTTGCAAATTCAGACCATTTTATTGCTCCCTGAAGTTCCTGAGTGGGAGATTTGAAAGCTGGTATCAGTCGATATCTGTACATATTTTTCAAACCTGGCACCCTCTGTATTGCATTCAGATTGCTCTTACCTATGTTTGTTGTTGATTTAAACTGCCTTGGGTGCCTTGGAAGAAAGGCAAGATATAAATGCAAATAATTAAATGTATATGTGTATCACATGCATACATATATATACAATTGTATTTATATGTAAATGTTTAGCTATCTTTACTTATGCAGTTGTTCTGTGTATGTTTTTACTGCATTGTAAATAGCTTTGGGATGCCTCAAGGGCAAGGGTTCATAAGAAATAATAATGATGTGATTAAAAACTCAATAACGAAAACAATGAAATGTGTGCATAAACTTCCTTGTTATCTTGTGCCCTTTCTCTTTCCCTGCTTTGCAGCCAGCAAACTCTTAGTGTATTAAAACTGATGCTCACACCCTACAGGGGTGGGGCCAGAGCATCTATTTTGCATCCACAAAGCTTCGAGGTCATTCTCCACCAATCAGAAGGCTCAGTTAGCAGGAGATGGTAAAGACCTTCGGCTGAAAACTTAGAGAGCAGTTGCCAGGTGGGCAAGATGGACAACTAGGCTGACCTAGTTATAAAGCAGTTCTCAACATTTTGTTTAATCACACTTACAAAAACAACATTTAAAAAAATAACCACAACCACACGCACACACATATATTTTCAGATTGTTTTTTCTTTGAACTGTCTCTAGAAATTGACCCAAGAAGGCAGCAACGGATGAGCATAGGCACTTAGCAAGTTCAGCGTAGGAGTTATAAGAACAGGATAACAGGAATCAAAAAGTCAGGGAACAGCTTGTGTACATTTGCCTTAAAATTAATGTTATTCGTCTCATATGCCTAATTTGTCTCAACTCAATTAATTCTGGCGTCTGGAGTTCATTTTACCGTAATTAAGAGTCCAAATGTTTGAAATTGGGTGTCATCAATATATTGACAGTGCCTAGCTCTACTTTTCTTTTGCGCCCACACAAGAGGAGCACTTGACCCTAAAAACCAGTCTGCTGTGGTTGAATAAGTTGCAGCTGGATCCCAAAGGAACAGAAACGATGATGATTAGAGGTTCTGGATGTCTCTGAGAAGCAACCTGCTTGTTTCTTCATGCCCTTGGTGGAACAGCTACCATTTCTCCAGGTTTACCACGCCTATCAACCAATCACCCATTCCCAACACCCTTCTGAGTAATACCCCTCCCCACCCTCTCACTATATATAAGGGTCTGCTGGCTTCTGTTTCAGTGTATCTGAAGAAGTGTACATGCACACGAAAGCTCATACCAAGAACAAACTTAGTTGGTCTCTAAGGTGCTACTGGAAGGATTTTTTTAATTTTTTATTTTGTTTCGACTATGGCAGACCAACATGGCTACCTACCTGTAACATTTCTCCAGTGACCTTGGTGGATAGGAGAGGGCCTTTAGCAATTATATCTGATTTATAGGCTACTGTTCTTTCAGGGTATCAAACCCTCGATGAATTAAGGACCTCCCCTGCATGCAAAGCCAGGTTTTGGCAGATTGAGCATGCAAGACAAGTGGTGAGCCCAACAGTCAAGATGGTGGTTACTGCACAAGCTAAATAAAAAAATAAAAAAATCCTTCAAGTAGCAGGGTGGTATTGTTGTCTGGGCAAACCCAGGATCTCCACAGACACTGCCCAGGCAGTATTTGCAAAGGCTTCCAATTTGGTGCAGATTCCAGTCTGTCATGTGGATTTAAAACGACATCTAGACCACATCCAAACATACTGTAGATGAAAACCAGCACCTTCACCCTGGGAAACCACATGGCAAGAAGCATCCGACTGGATGGAGAACAGACAGGCAGACAGAGCATTTTCCAAAATATGTAGTAGACTTCTGTTTTTATTTTCTTTTTACAAAACGGGATAACAATCAAATAAAACTGTAGTTATCTAAAAGAAAAGGTGGCAAAAAGGAAATTAGCACACACAGACCCCATTTCAGTTGGACAACTCATCCAAGCAAATATCCTGTCTTGTGTCAAATAGCACATTTCCTACAGCGTCATTACATAAATGCAACATTTCATTTCACTCCAATACATTTTATTTTGTTTCCCCCATGTTGCCATTAACCGTGTCTTGCAAGTGGTGGTGGAAGTTTTTCACTGGGACCCTGGTATGCAGGGAGTAAAGCTTTAAGCCTTCCTTTCGCAGCCAAGAACTGCACAAATCCACCCCAGTGCAGCAATTATCTTTGGGAAAGAGTTGCCATTGGTGCAAATGGAAGTACCTCCTCATTAGAGTAACTGCAGCCGGGGGGGGGGTGGGGGTGGGGAAGAGGCAAATTTCATGGGGATCACAGCTGAAGCAAGAAGGATAAATTAAAGAGGGCACGTATCGCGGTGAGACCTGGAAACCGACACCCTGTGTTGTGGGTGGGTTCGATTGGTCAGCCCCAATACCCGATTGGAAGGTCCCTTGATGCTGGGTTCAGTCTGGCCAACGGGGCACAGTTTAAGTGTTACACGGGACCTATATATGCCCATGCACGTGTCCCAGAGCTTCCTCTTTCAGTGCATGCATCGGAATACCTGCCCACCTCTCCCTACTTTTAGGGCTGTTGCGCTTGACCTTGCTATGCCGTCGTATGTCGCCTGTCGTTGGGACAGGGGCATGGCAGGAATTTTCCCCACTTGGCTGATTGGCTGTTGCCATTTGGGTTTCGCTTGCTGCGTAGCAAACCGTCACAACTTGTAAGGTTGCGGATAGGCTCTGGTTCAGGTGATAGGGATGGGAAAACGCTCTCGCCATCCCTATGTGAAGGGTATTCTGTTAAAGGAATCCAGGGACTCGGTGGTTTGGTCAACCCCTGAGAGGGGGTTGTGTCCATGCCTGAGTCCAGGGGGACATTTGGGTGGCGGAGATAGCCTGCTCCTGGCTTTCCGCTTATCCAGGTGTTCACCCTTGGCTGACCTATGCTGGAACCCTGGGTCAGCGTTACCTGCATGGCAGGGAGCTAGTCGAACCAGAGCCTATGCAACCACTCACTTGCTGTAATCCAATAAAGTTGTGGCCTAAATTCTGCCAAAAACCAAACCAAATATTTGAGTCGTGTGAATACTTTAAGGGGAGGTTTCTGGGTCTGAACACGCAAACCTCTCCTCCCTGATTATTGTGGTCCTTATGAAAATCAGCACTTGCACTCTATTATTATTTTTAAAATTGCTACTGATGCTGCATTTAACAACATATGCATTTAACAATATATTGTTCAGGTTTTCAGACCATGAGATTTTCCTTTACCTGAAGCTTATGGGTTGCATCTCTTACTGAAATCAATGGGCACAACTAATTTAAGACCACAGTATTCAGTGGATCTACTCTGCATATGAGTTAGCTGGATACAAGGCAGCTTTATGGAGAGTACATTGCTGGAATCGAGGGGTCACCAGCCGGTGCCTGAAAAATTGTCCTAGGGTGTGCATGCATGCAGGGTCTCAGTAAACATACCCTCAAAAATGCCAAACACACAAGAGACTGTTTGTGCTTCCTGCTCAGTGCTTGCTTGCGCTAGCTCCACCTCTGCTGCAGGCAACAACCCCGCCTGAAACATGTCCACATTTCACTGAACGCCAGGATTGGACTCCCATCCTCCAATCCATTAAGAACAAGGGAGAGGTGCCAAAAAGTATCACACACACACACACACACACACACACACACCATTCTCTCTCTCTCTCTCTCTCTCTCTCTCTCTCTCCCCATGGCAACCATTTTGTCTTATGATGCCTCTACTGCAGCCATTTTGTGACTGCTGCCCATGGCACTTTCCCTAAATTCCAAATGGACCCACTGACCCTAGAAGGCTGGTGAGCCTACAATAATCTGCTGTGTTTTACAGGTTACCAGGACATGGCTTTGTGTTGCTGGGCCCTGATTTACTTATTTAGATAACTGATATGCAGCTTAATTACAACCATCTCTAAGCAGCATACAAGGAATTGGTTAAATTGGTTGAAAGTACAAGATCAGATTTCAGCCGAAATGTCTGCTGGAACAATAGCAAATTTATTCAGTATACACTGGAAATTCAACAGAGACAGGGCCTGCTTGACCTCAGTGTGGTGTAGTGGTTAAGAGTGGTAGACTCGTAATCTGGGGAACCGGGTTCGTGTCTCCACTCCTCCACATGCAGCTGCTGGGTGACCTTGGGCTAGTCACACTTCTCTGAAGTCTCTCAGCCCCACTCACCTCACAGAGTGTTTGTTGTGGGGGAGGAAGGGAAAGGAGAATGTTAGACGCTTTGAGACTCCTTCGGGTAGTAAAAAGCGGGATATCAAATCCAAACTCTTCTTCTTCTTCTTCTCAACTGGAAGGCAGTTCCAGAAAACGGGACCCACAATATTGAACCTGGTAGATACAAGTCAAGTGATCAGGCAGGGATATAAGGGATCAGGTGGTCCTGGAACCAACTTGTTTAGGACCTTGTAAATTAATACAGGAACTTTGATGCTCAAAGAAGGTTTGCAGTTGGTTAATATAAGAGAGACATTAAAAAGCACCCAGGAGCCTCCATCAAGAAGGCAATTGTCTTACTCTTATGTTCATTGGGTTAAATCAATATATAATGGGAGAGCAGAAAAAGAAGCTTTTTTTAAAAAAAAAAATCTATATATTCATATCCTGACAAAAGCTCAGGTAATAGGAAGTAACAAAAATGGTGATTAAAAACTAGTGCAGCTAGCAATACCGCAGACGCCAGAAATTATATATCTCTCTCTATAAAACACCACAGTTCTGTGTTTAATTGCTGCAGGACCTTTTTGCTTGAGACATTAGATAAATGGCTAGCCTTCAAATTCAAAACTGCCATTTTGCAGCAGCAGAATATTAATTGGGGATTCTTTTCCACTTAACATGTTTTTCATAAAGGTCAGACAACGTTTACTCACATTCCTGATGCGGGCCCAGTTGTTTGTTAATCAATTTAAAGCAGCTGGAAATAGCAATTTGGAGCCTACAAATTCTGATGAGTCTTAATTATGATTTGTTATCTGCTCTAGATATGGATTCTGCTTTATTAACAATGCCTGGATTTGGGGTTGCCTTCTTTCAACAGCCTTGATAGAAATATATAAGGTCTGGGCTACATGCTACGTGGATCATGGGGATTGCCACCCCCTGAGTGAGTCCCCAACCAACCAGGCTGTGACAGGTACAAATGCTCATCAAATTGCATAATTCCATTGAGAGTTTCTCTGTTTCTGCTTCCTGCCATACATACGGGAAATTCCGGACATCTCTTAAAATTCAGTCCCATCCCCCCCCCCGACGCCATGTTAGCCGTCCAATTTCCTGGCATGTCCAGAAATTTCTGGATGTATGGCAAACCTAGTTTAAAATGGTATGACACTGCTTTAAATGTATGGTGTGAATGTGGTCAATGGCAACCTCTGGCAGGAGTGGGGAAATGCTGAAAGTGAAGATAACATTGCACCTACCGGTATTATGGCCAGTTTGGAATCCTTTTGAGAAGTATAAGGTGTAGCCCGGCCATAAGACTTTGAATGCTGTCTTCTATCTGGAAAATTATAGTGTCTTGATATCTTTTGTTACTTAAGGCCAAACTTAAAACAGCGCTAATTGTGCAACTGCATATTTAGCGTCTCATGACCCTGAAGTCCAGCAGCAGTCAAGACTTGGAATCAAGGGCTGCCGACTTTCCAGCTATGGAGACAAACCAAGTGCAGAGGTCTGAGTCCAATGCTGGAAATGATGAAACAACAGAAGTCAAGGAACATAAGCTCCCAGAAACACTTCCTGTATCTGCATGGTTGGAGGCTGGAGCCTCTTGGGCACCTTCCTCTGAAGAACCAGTGACCTTCCCCAGGTCCTCACCAGTCCAGAGGCACAGGGAGCACACCAGGCAGGAGGCTAGGAAACAAAGGAGGAGGGCTCATAGTCAAATCAGAGGGTTGGCCCTTTAAGAAACTATAGTTAGTCACAAGGGGGTGCAGCCTGAGAGAGGTAGTCAGAGAGCAAGAGCTTTAAAAAACCTCAGCTTGCTCTCAATCATTATCAAAGCAAGTGGCTTACTTGGAGCCAGAGCTGTCAACCTTCCTTTTTTTTGCATTGGGAAATGGCCATGGCTGTCAACTTTCCCTTTTTTTGCAATGGGAACTGGCGCTGGAATAAGGGAATTTCTCGCAAAAAAGGGGAAGTTGACAGCTATGCTTGGAGCTATCCATGGTCTTGAAACTTTTGTCTTCTTGTCTGTAGAATTCAACATTGGACCCGATGGCCACCATAACTTCTAGCAAAGCTTAGTTGCATCTGGTGGTTACTAGCAAAAGCCAGGGATTATGAGAGTTGCAGTGCAGTGAAATCTGGAGGGCCACAGCTGCTCCATCTCTGAGTTATGGTAGTATCTAGCTTGGCCTTCATATTACTTGCTGCAGTCTAAAATGTAAGTCCATTATTGTGGCAGACTAAAATATAAATTCCTAACTGATAACTTTCCCCCTTGATTGTTTCATCCATTATACTCTCGATCTGTTTTTCCATTATTTTTATTTTTGCATTCACAAATAACAAATAAAGCCATCTATTTTTTATCTGGAATCCTTAGAAATTCTGTTGCTCATACTGTTTGGGGATTTATTGTGCTGGAACTACTGGAGTCACATTGAGCATTTTAGAAATATCACATCATTACGACTTATGTAAACAAGGACAGTAACATCCCAGAAAACCATTAAAATCAAATCTCATTAGTGTTTCTATTGCATAAATGCATCTGTTTAAATAATGGCTACAGGAACACTGTCAGATTCCAACCTGAGCCCAGATGCTGCTGCAAAGAAGGTCAAAAGCAAGTGCTCGGTTGTGATGGGCAGAAATGTTGCTTAGAATTTCAAATTGCACAACCAGGAAACCAAAGCTCTATACAGTTCTGCTACACAAGGAACCTTTTCTTCCTATTTCCCCCTCCCCGTCTACAAATGTCCAAAGCCGCTCTGAAAAAAAGTCTGAAAATATGTGACTCCATCTCCGAGGTGAAGCAAATTTCAACCTCGTTCTTCTGAGATTATGCCAGAGCCCACAAGAAACCAAGTTGCCAGAGGGCAATTGTAGTCAAGCAGGGGTGGTCAGCGCTGGAAGACCTTAGATAGCTCCTAATGAGCAACTTGCTCCGAAAAGGTCTGGAGTCCAACTGCAGCACTTACATTTCATAGCCCAGACTACCCCAGTTCTGGAGGATGGTGGTGTCTTGCTGGTTCCCTGTAACTTCACTTCTTGCAGTGAGGGAACCGCCAGAAAGTCCTCGGAGCTGGATCTCAGTGTGGACTGAAGAATGGGGATGGAGATGCTACTTCAGGTATACAGGGCCAAGGCCGTTTAGGACTTTAATGCTAGTAGTCATCGAAGGATAAGGCTATCGATGGCTACTAGCCATAATGGCTGCGTTTTGCCTCTACCGTTGGTAGTAGCAACGCTTCTGAATACCAGTTGCTGGAAGCCACAGGAGGGGAGAGTGCTGTTATGCTTGGGTCCTGTTTGAAGGTTTACCACAGGCATCTGGTTGACCATTGTGACAACAGGCTGCTGCACTACAGTAGATGGGCCATAGGACTGCTCCAGCAGGCTCTTATATTTTTTGTGATGCAAATGTAGAAATAATGGCTATAATTGAAATAGAAGTATAATTTAAACAGAAATACACTACATCACATTATAGTGGGGAAGGCAGTGACCAGGTGATTTATGTCCAGCACTGTCTTGCTGTCCAGGTCCTAATTGTAGATGGTCAGCTTCAAGGCTCTAACTGCTCTCCCTTCATTTGGTTATCTTTCAACTGGATGTGTACCACACAGCCTCTCAAACAAAGGACTCTCCTTTCTGACATAGGGCCCTTGGCCTCCTGCAAACCACTTGCTTCCTTGGTGCTAGTAGCAAGTCAGGTAAATTAACTCGTGGTAGCATAGCTGTGTTGTAAAACTGTAACATGAGTAGCCTTACTCTGGCTCAGAACAAAGACCCCCATCCCCAAATGCTAATTACTAATGGGGTTATCCTCAACATAATTTATGAGCTAGCTCTCAATTAACCCAGCGAGTTCTAATTTCAGTGGGGAAATGCCTTATTATTTCCATGATTAATTTTCTGAAGAGGGGAGATAATTCATGTTAAGAATAAGTGCCAGATATTTCATCTATTATTAAATTAAATTTAAGAACTTAATGCAAGAAGAGTTCTGCTGGATTAGACCCTACCAAGCGCGGCATCCTCTTTCTTTCGGTGGCCAACCAGATGCCTGTTGATTTATTAAGTATTTGTACCATTTCTTCGCAAGACCTGTAGCCAAAATAGGCTCCTAGAAGAGCCACTTACAGATACCAATAATAAGGCCTCAGGCTTGCAGTCTAAAAGACATGACGCAAAAGGAAAGGACAGTGGGAGAAAGGAGAGTGGAGAATCAAACTCAGACAGTAGTTCATAGTTCCAGAGTTGATGAAATGACCAGCTGGAATGGAAAGAGAGCCAAAATTTGCTGGTGCCTCAGCTGTGGTGGTGGAGAGGTTCTGCAGCCCCATCTCTCTGTCTTCTATAGGCTGGTGCAACTGGCTATTACTAGTCAATAGTGGAGGGAAACAGGCAATAGCCCTCCCCAGCAACTAGTACTGAAGGTGGCCACTCAGCAGCCATTGACAGCCTCCTCCTCCTCTTCCTCCTCCATGTATGCGTTTAGTTCCCCTTTAAATTCATATGAGTTGGTGGCCATCATCACATCACTGCCTGCCCTGAATCTCCCACTGTCCATCTGTGTTGGATCAGCTCATGATCCATTAGAGAGGAATGAAAGCACCTATCCACTCTTGCTGAACGATGCCTAATTTTAAACACCTTTATCATGTACCCACTTACTTGCCTTTTCCTGTCATCAAATGTTGCAACTTTTACTCTGTAAGAGAGTTGTTCCAGTCCCACAGTCATTTTGGCAGCCCTTTTCTTAACCCTTTCCAGCTCCACAACATCCTTTCTAACATGAGGTGACCAGAACTATACACAGTATCCCAAGTGTAGCCACACCATATGTTATAAAACAGGCATGTCTAACAGGTCAATCACGATATACCGGTCGATCGCGGGGCATCCCTGGTCGATTCTGGTTGATTGTGTGATCCTGATCATTGACACCCCCTCAACTACTTTGGTCAACCCAATGGGTAGATCAATGCCAGCTTTTTATAGTGGGGGTAGATCGCAGCCTCTTGGGAGCTGGACGTGCCTGTTATAAAGGCATTGCATTATTGGCAGTTTTGCTTTCCGCCCCTTTCCTAACGATCGCTAACATGGGATTTCCTCTTCCACAGCTGCCTCACACTGGATCCAAGTTCTCATTGAGCCCCCCTTCCTGGTCAATCACTGACAGCTCACACCCCATCAGGGACTAGACGAAGTTAGGATTTATTTATTTATTTTGCCTTACTTCCACTGAACTGCCACACTTGCCATTTTCTCATTTTATTACATTGCGTTGTGTTTTTATGTGCACTTGGCGTCTTTAGCTTAAGCCAAACTGTGACCTATAAATCACGGCCAGAATATATGATATCTTGGAATGCCTACAATTTAATTCACTTAAGCATTTTGTTGTCTTACTGAGCTTATAGACTAATGCACTGAATGAGTAGAGTTGGTGGCTGCAATCCAGAAAAATTGTGGGCATGACGAGATCCCATAGCTGGCTATGAAAAAGCCAAGAATGGGCCTTTACCTTTCCATAATGGACAACAGCAACCCTGCACTCTGTGTGCTTATGGCCGGTATTTATTTTTAATGGAATGAGCAGTACAATTTGCATCGGACCAGCTCATCCATCGAGTGAATGGACATTTGTCCTGAGCATCCACCCATCTGCCATTTGGGCAAGCACATTGGGAAGCTTCTCAGGGTTGTGTGTGGAGCTTCTGCACCAGCAGAGACAGCTGGAGACATGCAAGGTTGGGTGAAGGGACACTTCTACCGCATCAAAACCTCCTGCTGTCTGGCAGATTGGGGGTTTGGATTGCTCTGGCAAATGTTCCAAACAGGGCTGGTTTGAGGCAAAACAGAAAATGGTGTCACTGTGTCATTGAGGCTAATGAGTGGGCTGGCCCTGGTTACAAATGCTTTAGACTTAAAAAAAAATCATAATAATTTATCTTAAAAAAAACCCACAACTACAAATATTCACAAGAGGAAATAAACATACCCAAAATGCTCAACTTATTTGAAGAGGAGAGAGAAGAGAGAGAAAAGGAGGTGAGACTGGGAAACAGATAAATGGAAACACATAGTGTAATTATAATATTCCCAACAATATTTGTGGCTCAGCGTTCTCTTGTATTTCATTGCACCAGTATGTGATTAACAGACTGCACCTTTAAACAAAATAATTATCCAACCGCCTACCCTTACCCTAGTAATATTTGCCATCTTTACTTTCATACAGTAGTTCCTTTCTCTTTCAGGCCTTTTCAGGGTAAACTAAAAAAAATTCAATCCTGGCATTAGCCTTTATAACATGGTCTGAAACTACAAGATGGTAAGTAGATGTAATGGTGAGCTTTGATCTGCATCAGAATCCTTGAAAAACCAGACAATCTCAGTTTCAATTACTTATTTATAAAGTGGGAATAATTAGTAATTGTGGATAAAGGAAATGATGTCACGTTAAGTGTGCTGAGGGATAAGGAAGGCCATCAATCTGGAACTAAAAATACCATAACGTTAATTAAGACTTAGATTCAGAAAAGTCTTACTGTCCAGAAGAGGCACTTACTGAACCCCTTTAATTTTATAAGCATATGAATAATTCTTACCGAATGCAGCAGTCTATTCCTGAATAAGGATCTAAGGGTCGTGTCTTAACCACATCGATGACTTCTCCAGCAAAACCAATGCTTATTAATGGCTGGAAGGTTTGTTAATTTAAAATCCACAGCCTTAGTCACTGTCAACCACTGCACAACAAACCAATAATACTGCATGTTTACTCCCCCCGCCCACTTTTGAAGATTTTTTTTTGATGGGCTTCCAATCTTCCTGCATTTTGTACATGTTCTAATTAATTTTGAGAGAGAGCTTCCTCGAGTGATTGTGGAAAGGCGGGATTAAAATGTTTTAGGCTACCAGCCTGAACACACTATATTTCTTCTTCTTCTTAACATAGCTAGAGCCAGGGATCCTCAAATGAAGCAGAATGATGAGAGATTTAAGACAGAGAAAAAGAAGTAATTCTTCACACAGCACATTGTGAAAACTATGGAATTTGCTACTGCAAAACGTGGCGACTTGGACAGCTTGAAAGGGGGATTAGATTCATCACCAAATGGCAACTAGTCATGATGGCTAAGGTCACAATTGTTTCTCCAGGACCAGAAGGAGCATGCCATGAAGTAGGGATGGGCACATCTGTGTTTTAATTTCTCTCGGTTTCTTACTTTTCTAAGCTTAAATTCAGTTCTCGACATTTCTACATCAGTTTGCAATTTCTTTTTTTTAAAAAAAAGACCCTCCTGAAAATTCTTCAGCACTTTAGTGTGAATTTCTGCAAAGCAATTCCTATCATATAATGTGTCCCCCCCCTTCTGTATGTTATTTTCAGTAACATCTGCATTTATCTGCATGCTTTATCTGAAAGTGTGTGTTTTCTGTACACATTGCTTGGCTGGAGAACCGCACTGCAAAATTCAGAGAACTGAGAACTTGGAAGGTTGTCTGCCTTTTGGCCTGCTTATTGAGAATTAGGCGAGTTCATCTTCAAAGGTGAACGGAGTCCAATTTCTCACCCCAAACTGGGAGAATGCTGTTGCATTCAGGTCCTGGCTTGTGTGCTACCCAGAAGCATTTGGGTAGCCAGTGTTGAAAACAGGATGAAAGGCCAAATGAACTTTCGGTCTGTGCTTGAGTGTAGCAGTTCATAGAACAGTGGAGGGGACACTGCCCCTCATACTTCAGTAGCCCCAAGCTGGCTTCCACCTGCCTATCTCTTTAATTCCAACCAGTTCAAGAGGTGGTCATAACTTTCAGCTCCCTCCTCCTTACACTCAGTGTTGCCCTTGTAGAACGTAGCAGGGAGGATGATGGGGACAAAAGGAGAATTAGTTGCTTCTGCCTCTGGCTCTACCTAGTGTTGACCTCCCTGCCTTCCATCCTACCACCCTCAATGAACACCAGTCCCCAGAGGATTTGAAAAGTCATGCAGTTTGGGGGAAGGGGAGAACTACCCCAAAGACTATTTTGTTTCTTCCATGCCCATCTCCCAGATTAATTAAATATGGCTTCTCTCTTTTAAAAAGAGGACCCAACATTTTCCGTTCCTGATTTGTTATTGCCCTCCATGTGATTTTCTTCCGTAATAAAGTTGAAAAGCCAACAACATCTGTGCCTCAACTAGCGGTGCTGCCATACCAGGAGCAAACAACAGCAAATGAGACTTTCAAGTGCAGTCTTGAAATAGAACCTTTGACAAGTGCAGCAACATCCTTGGAGATGAAAGAGTTGTTTGCATTTGAATCAGGAGCAGGATCAAAATATCACAACGGAGGGTGAAGATCCTCCAACCCTCTACTCAAAAAAACAAAACAAAACCCCAACCTAGACTTTCTTGTTGAACAACAATGTTGCATAACTCTAATACTTCCCACCCCGCTCTGAATTATGTATTTAAATATTCCTTTCTTTCATCCTTCCATCCATCCATCCATCTATCTATCTATAATGCTTTGCAGATGAAGAATAAAATATGTATTCATTTCAAACTAGGGACAGATGGAGAAAGAAAAGATCTTGACATTCATGAAGAAAGGCAAATTTGCAAAGAGATATGGCAGTGAGTGAAGGAACAAAGTGTACAGATGCTTCCTCTCCCCGTTGTATAAATACATATTTACAGAACAGCTCACGTGGAGGAGGATGTGCCATAAGGCCAGGTGAGACAGGGTGATGGATGTGGGGTTGCATTAGGGGCACCAGCGTGTGGGAGACAGGCAGATCCATCTTTCGGAAGAAAAGGGCATGTAGCTCAGTAGCCATGCAAGCAAGAGGTCCCAGCTGCAATTCCTGGCATCTCCAGGGTAGGGATTCTTTTCTGAAACCCCGGAGATCCGCTGTCAGTGCAGACAGTACTGAGTTACATGGACTAATGGGAACTTATTCAGTATAAGGCAGCACTATGTGTTCCAAAGAGGAGAAATGTGAAGGAAGTGATGTATGGGTGCCACAGGTAGCACAGGAAGTGAGAGTTTGTGGCACACCTGGACAGGAGCAAGGTAGGATCCTTTGTACCTGGTTGTAGCACAAAGTCAAGTGTACACTCTCTGCCTCTCCTGCCCTGTGCTGCCTGTAGTTTGATTTCTGGCTCAAGAGACTGCAGACAAAACCACCTGAAGGCACAGGCAGTGCAAATACACTGTCACATAGAAATGGGCAAATACAGTATGCTGATTTCGGTTTCTCAGTGGTCCAATCTTTAGTTTAGTCCTCCCAGGGCTGGCCCAAGATACTTTGGCACCTGAGCTGAACCACAAAAATGGCAGGACCCCTCCACCAGAGAAGAAGGGGTGAGTGAAGATCTACACACGCACACTTCTGCAAAGCTATTTAAAACACACTTTTTAATGTTTTTTTCACTGACTTCTGCGTTTTTGTACACATTGCTTGGCTGGAGAGTTGCATCACAAAATTAAAAACAAAGTACAAAATTGGAACGATGGCTGTGTGCCGGTTCACATATTGCTTCGGAAAGCATGGATTAGGTATTTTCATCTTTCACTGTGAGATGTAACAAATTTCCCTCCATATTCCTAAGCATGCATTGGCGCCATTGCATCATTTGGACCTGCCAGAAAGGCCTGCCACTGCACAAACCAGAAGAAAACCATGCCTGCCCCTTCTGTGAACTGGCAGAAGAAACTGCCCTTTCATGTATTTCAGCCCTAAGGACAGAACCAGATGCGGCAACAAATGTCAGTTTTCTGCCAGAAGCAGCAATCTCCCCTCTTCTCCCTGCAAGGCTCAGTAGTTTCAGAAACTGCTCCACAGTCACATTATGCACCAAGTGTGGCGATGTCACATGCCTCAGAAAGGAATCATTGATTTTCTATAGTTGTTATTGTTTTATACTACATTTTACTGCATGTTTGTTTGCTTGTTTACAGGATTTATAGCACGCTCTTCATGGAATGTTTTCAATCCCAGAGCGGGGAGCAAAGTAATAAAACCGAGAAAAAACAATATGCTGAAATACACAAAAAATACACATTTGTATATACCGGGCTAATAAACAACACAACAAATCTGTCACAAGCTGGTGAAGCAAAATTACAACAACCTAAATCAAAATTTCCAATTTAAAATAAAATACAGGGTTTTTTTGTTTTTGCTTTGTGGGCCTCCTAAAGAACTCCCATTATGAGGTTTTTGTTATATAAAGTCAGTTAATTAATTGAATTTCTATATAAATTCTGGCAACAAGTCCTCTTTTGGCACCACATCTACTTCTGCCCTTGGGAATAACTCTTAAAATTCTCAGACAGCAATGAGCCTATGGACACTTTAAAGCAGGGGTCCCCAAATTAAGGCCCGGAGGCTGGATGCGGTCCAATTGCCTTCTAAATCCAGCCCGTGGACAGTCCGGGAATCAGCGTGTTTTTACATGAGTAGAATGTGTCCTTTTATTTAAAATGCATCTTTGTGGGGCATAGGAATTCGTTCATTTTTTTTTTTCAAAATATAGTCTGGCCCCCCACAAGGTCTGAGGGACAGTGGACTGGCCCCCTGCTGAAAAAGTTTGCTGAGCCCTGGTTTAAAGACTTACAATGCAGTCCTAAGCCTGTTTATTAGTTCACTGAATGGACTCAGGGATCCTTTCTCTCTAGTATGTAGCCTAATAGATTTATCATGGCCTAAACTTTCATGGGCAAAAGCACATTCCAGCAGATGCACAGAATGTTTCTGTCAGTGGACAGATATATGTGCACATCATGACTATTGAGAAAAAGCAACAACACTGCAGGCAGTGGAAATTCTATGTAAAGCCGAAGGTAAGTAACATCCATGCCATACTTATAAAGCTCATGTCTTCTCCCCAAAGAATCATGGGAACCAGGGCCGTCTTAGAGGGATCGGCCGCCATGGCGTGGCGATCCCTCGGCTCCCCCGGCGTGCCGCCTCTCCGCCCGCCTCCCTCCTGCACTGGCCGCCCCTCGGGAGGGGGGGTGAGTGGGTGATGAGGGGCGTGGCGCTGGAGCGGCGTGGGGCTTTGCGTGCCCTTCCCAGCGCTCCAGCTGGGGCTCCGGAGGGCGGCCAGCTTGCAGCTCGCCCGCTGGCGCGCAAGCGGCCGCCTGCCCGCCCATGGGGGCGTCCAGTATGTCAGTGGGCTCGCGGGGGTGCCCCTGGGGGGCCCGGCGCCCTGGCGCGCCACGCCACCCAGCCCCTACAGCCCTGATGGGAACTGTGGTTTGTTAAGGGTGCTGGGAATTGTAGTTCTTCAAGGGGTAAATTGTAGGCGTCTTTGGGGAAGATGTGATCTTTATGTGTTAAAATTCTAATGCTGTTATCATAAGCATAGTTACTTGGAAAGAAGCTCCACTAAAATCCATTGGACCTGCTTCCAAGGACACATGACAAGGATTAGGAAATAAACCTCAAAAGCAGGATCATAAAGGTGTGTAGCCACTGCTGTTATAATGAAATATTAAATTCAACAGATTCCTGTTTAAGGGTTACATGTCAAGCAACACCTTATTCTGTTCCCAGCTAAAATCTCAAGGTTTTTCTTTTAGGTATTATATTAAAAGGTCCTTTTCCTCATTTTCCCAGGTTATTGCTTTCCCCAACAACAGGAATGATTGAAAGATTGAATCAGGAAAGACTGAAGTGAATCAAGAACCCTGCTAAGGTGTTTGTTTCTGAATGCATGAATGTGCCAAGGAGAAGGCCTCACCCTGCCTTGATGCCACCACATGTGCTAGAGACGTCCCCAACTAATGCATGAATGCCTCCGTCTGAAAAGAGCTGCATCAGCATGCATAGGTTTTTCCTCCACTGGGACAGAGTAAGAGGGGGCATGATACAGGCATAGCTGTCAACCTCCCCCCCCCCACCTTTTTGTGGGAAATTCCCTTATTATAGCAGTGGGGAACAGCAGGGAGGGTTGACAGCTATGGATACAGGTTTATAAAATTGTGCGAGGTGAGGAGGATATAGATAGAGAAATGCTTTTCTCCCTCTCTCTAGAACTCAGCGTCATCCAGCAGTCTGATTGGTCCTAGAACAATAGGATTGAGATTGCAGCAGTCTGACTGGTCCCAGAACAATAGGATTGAGATTGCAGCAGTCTGATTGGTCCCAGAACAATAGGATTGAGATTGCAGCAGTCTGATTGGTCCGCAGGAGCCACCCAATCCAGCTCCAGGTGGAAGTGAATCCGCACTCCGATTGGCATACAGGAGTATCCCGGAATTAGCCAATCACGCGGGGCCCATTGTGTAAATAGTGTATATAAAGCAAACATTTTGGGGGAACTGCATTCCTCACTACTATGAGCTGAATAAAGAGCATGAAATTCACACTTGACTCCGAGTATATTTCATATATGTTTGTAACTTTAAGCCTAAAGCCTGCCTTCAGGGATCACACTGTGCCCTGCCTGGTCGTGAGTAAACTCAGAGGCATCTACAAAATCGAAAATTCTTTCTAGTAGCACCTTAGAGACCAACTGAGTTTGTTCCTGGTATGAGCTTTCGTGTGCATGCACACTTCTTCAGATACACTGAAACAGAAGTCACCAGATCCTTAAATATAGTGGGGGAGTGGGGAGGGGTATTATTCAGAAGGGTGGTGGGAATGGGTGATAGGCTGATAAGTGTGGAAAACCTGTTGACGACTCTAAACGGCTGCAATTAGTCTTGCAGGGAAAGGCAAGGGGTGAGATGGCTAAAGATGGCTTTGTTATGTATAATGAGATAAGAATCCAATGTCTTTGTTCAAACCAGGTTTCTCCATGGTTTTAAGTTTGGTGATTAGTTGCAATTCAGCCACTTCTCTTTCCAGTCTATTTCTGAAATTTCTTTGTATTAAGACAGCTACTGTCTTAATTAAGTAGCTGTCTTAATACAAAGAAATTTCAGAAATAGACTGGAAAGAGAAGTGGCTGAATTGCAACTAATCACCAAACTTAAAACCATGGAGAAACCTGGTTTGAACAAAGACATTGGATTCTTATCTCATTATACATAACAAAGCCATCTTTAGCCATCTCACCCCTTGCCTTTCCCTGCAAGACTAATTGCAGCCGTTTAGAGTCGTCAACAGGTTTTCCACACTTATCAGCCTATCACCCATTCCCACCACCCTTCTGAATAATACCCCTCCCCACTCCCCGACTATATTTAAGGATCTGGTGACTTCTGTTTCAGTGTATCTGAAGAAGTGTGCATGCACACGAAAGCTCATACCAGGAACAAACTCAGTTGGTCTCTAAGGTGCTACTAGAAAGAATTTTCGATTTTGTTTTGACTATGGCAGACCAACACGGCTACCCACCTGTAGTCAGAGGCATCTAGTTGGTCACTGCGAGAATGGAATCCTGGACTGGATCGGCTCTTCCTATGTTCCTCATTCTGACCAATCAGAGTTGTTGTGTTAGATAACCCTTCAGATTGAGTCACTTATGTGATAGCTGGGGACTGTGACCAACACCCACATCATCGGGGACAGTGTCCCATATTTCTGCATTGCATGTTTAGTTTTCGTGGGTACAGAACACTTGAGTAGGAATTGTTTCCCTGATATGTTAGTTTACTCCAGATAGGATGGGATGTTTTTTTAAAGTGATAGAAAATATGACAGAGACACACGCAGCCCACACATCTGAAGTGGTATATTCCAGCATTCTACCTCAGTCAGCATAATGTTGCTCCTTGGGAATGAGATGGTACAAGCCTGAGGTAGCATCATGGAATGTGCTACTGCAAAGTACAAAGGGGTATCATATTTTATGCATTGTTCCCTTATTTAAAACCAAGTCAAACAGACACACTCTTCAAAACTCACCACAAACAGAAAGCTAAAACAACAGGGGTAGACTGGGCTACAACCTGTCTTTCCAATTTGCTGGTCTTCTCCTTGTGAGGAGTTTCCATTACAGTGGTACCTCGGGTTACATACGCTTCAGGTTACATACTCCGCTAACCCAGAAATAATGCTTCAGGTTAAGAACTTTGCTTCAGGATAAGAACAGAAATCGTGCACTGGTGGCGCAGCGGCAGCGGGACACCCCATGAGCTAAAGTGGTGCTTCAGGTTAAGAACAGTTTCAGGTTAAGAACGGACCTCCGGAACGAATTAAGTTCTTAACCCGAGGTACCACTGTATTTTGTTAACATGAGGGATAATTTACATGAGGTAGTTCAGTCCACCTTCCTTTCTTAGGATTTTGCCACCTTATTATGTAGCTTGCGCAGACCATATTGGTGAGGTACAAATACCAACAATTCCAGCATAGTATTCCCCACTGCCATCTCCCTCTCCCCTCTCTTTCTGTGTCTGTCTCTGTGTGTGTGTGTGTGTGTGTGTGTGTGTGTGCAGAAGTGGGTGCATCCATCATTCCTAGTAATTGGTTTATTGAGAATTATTTGTCTACTAACGCAATCCAGTTTGATGACTTGTTTGTTAGGTCCAGTGGCTGCTGAGCTAGCATCTCTGCAGTGCTATTGAATGTCCGTGCATTTATTTCTTTCGCAGAGAAACCATACCAGAGATTGCTCATTTTTCTTTGCATATCCGAATCTAATTTGGGGTATAGGAATCTAAAATGGCCAGCTGCCGAACGCTGACTCATGTTCTCCACCTCCCCATCCGTCCCAATGCTACACTTGCCAGTTTGCAACACACCTTTTTATTATTTGGAAGTTTAGTTAATGCAAACATTTCAGAAACTGCAATTAAAAGTCGGCAGACTCCACATGCTGTGTAGAGTGACACTTCTTTTGAAAGGCTTGGGTGATAGCTAAGCTCAGAGCTCTGTATGCCATTTCACAGAAAGTTGCGGGGGGTGGGGGAGAGAGGTGAAGAAAGTGAAATTTGTCATAGATCTCAGCTTTGTGAGAATCAGGTTCAATTTTTTTTAAAGCAAGTTTCTAGCCTTTATGATTGAAATATTGAGGGCAATGCCAGCCTCTTACATTAGCTCAGTGTTTCCCAAACTTGGACCTCCAGCTATTTTTGAACTACAATTCCCATCATCCCTAATAGCTTCAGTCACAGCATCAAGGACTTGTTCCAATGTGATACATGCTATACCACCTGCCAGCAGTGCCCTTCTGCTTTCTACAGTTTTTTTTGCAGGCCACAGGTCAGTCTCTGTGCAAAGAAATATTTATTTTTTTATCTATCTATTTATTTATTTATTTTTATACTATCCTCTCAAAATATATCAAAGCAGTGCACAGCATTTTTTTAAAAAAATCCAAACATTAAAAGAAATATAGAATCAGACACTGATTTGAAATCAGAAATGGCAACATTCCAAAATCAGAAAAGGAAAACAAACTCCCCCGGGACTTTCTACTGCTGACCAGAAAGTTGCCCTTCTCCAAGAAGTTTTTAAATGGAAACTCCACCCTAACGCCGCTGAATGATAACTAGCCATAAATTTGATTCTATCTGTTTAGGTTTGAATTGAGACAATGGTTTCCTGTCTGATTACAACACTTGGCTCACCCAACAGTGTTGGGATGACTCTGTATGAAGGAAGCACAGAGGAGTTTCAGGAAAAGCCAGCTGTTGGGGTTTGCACACAGCTCAAGCACAGATTATTGTCAGTCACATATAGCCTACAGTATAGTGCAAGGACCAACACCACAAATGATGCCCTTAATTAGAGCTGTTTGGTCATGTCCTTAACTTCTTTGGTTGCAGCAAGGCCCTCAGACAAATTTTCCTGGCCCGACCAGAATTACAGCCTCTTGAAAGGTGCAAACTGGACTGGAAAACCCCCCTTTCACCTAGGAAAGCTATTTTGCACGTGCTCAGGAACACTTTGCCTTTAAGTTCTTTCAAGATTTCTCGGGGGAGGGCCAGGATCTCTGCACGTGCTCAGATTAGGTCAGACCTGAGTTTGTCAACAAAAAAGGCAGACGGATCTGCACTGGCTACTCCATACTAGAGGCGTTTGGGGGCGTCCGTCGTGACCTCTGCAAGCACCCAGAGCCGAAGAGTTGGAAGCGCGTGGGCTCCCAATGTCACTTTTGCACTCCCGTAGAAACAGGTTTATTCTTAGTAATGTTATATATAAAGAGCAGTGGAAGCAGTCAGACTCAGCCAGCTCGGCTTAAGCCCGGAAGAGGGATCCTGCAGGCTGGAACATACAACAGAGGGAGAGACAGAGAGGGAAACGAAGCTTGCCTAGCGGCAATGCCCTCTGCACCTTGCAGGCTTTGCAGTCAGGCAGTGGCCGAGCGCGCGCTGCTATTTCGAACGATCCCCGGATGGCGCGCGCTCCGCTCTTTGCAGAGGGAGGGAGGGAGGGAAGGAAGGAGGGAGGGAGGGAGGGAGGAGGGGGAGGCTCCTTCTCCGTCCAGCAGCAGCAGCAGCAGCAGCAAGAGGAGGGAGGAGGAGGGGTCGCTTTTGGAGAGGAAGCGAAATGAAGGAGCCAAGCAGGAAGCCCAAAAGAGTTCGCCTGAAAAAAGAGACCAGCAGAGTTATAAAGGCAGCGGAGGCGGCCAGAGTTTGCACGCAGTCCTCCCCGGGTTTTGCCTTGCAAAAATAAGAAGAGTCACAGCAGCAGCAACAGAGCCCTTCTGTATCCCCCCCCCCCTTTGCCTGGCTGCCTGCTTCCTCTTCCAGCACCCCGGGGGAGAAGGACAGCTCCCTTTGCACGTTGGCACACTCTGCGAGCGAGAAATCCCCAGCAAGCCGCCTGAAGGGGAAGGAGGAGGCGGCGGAGGTCACCGGCGAGCAACAGACGCTGCGAGCTTGCCGGGCAGTAACTCAGCCCTTGCAGGCGCCCAAGACTCCAGCTTCCTCCAGAGCTCCGCTCTCACCTTGTACCTGCTTGCAGTTGCCTAGTCGGGGAAGACGACCCCTTCCTCCCCCAGTCCCACAACCTGTCGGCCTCGGGGGGTGGATCTTGAAGCAGGCAAAGCAGAATGTACCAGGGACACATGCAGGTAAGAGGCAGCAGGGAGCGAGCTTTGCAAAGGGTGGGAATCCAGGCTCCAGTTAAGTTTCTCTGGGGTGGGTTGGGGTGGGCAGGGGGACGCACTGCCTGCGCCTCGCGCAACAGGTGGACCGGGCAAGAGCCTCACTTCAGGAAAAGGAGGCTGGTGGCTAGAGGTTGCAGCAGGTGAACTTTGCAACTAACTTCGGGGTCTTGCCCTGGACGCCGGTTGGACCGGTGACCTTTACGCACCAGGTCAGCCCTTCCCGGGAAGACCAAAACCGTCTAGGAAAACAGCTAGTGGAAATCCGACAACCACCCCACTGCCTCTCCTTTCCAGCGATTGCTTTCAAGGCATCCTTGCATGTATGTCAACTGAAGGGCAAACAATAAGAGGCGCTTTCCCTCTTTACTTTTTGTGTGTGTGGTGGTGGGCTTAGCTTTGCAGAATCCGCAGGAAAACCTCGCGCGCAAACTCCGGCCCCTGTGCATGCTCTTTCCCTCTGCCCCTTTGTGGATAGAGGTTCTGCGCCCTCAGAAGCGCATCTGGTTCCCCGGCCGCTGTTTGGGGGTGTGCTTGTTTTGTCTCTCTCACGCACATCTCAGAGCTCCTCTTCCTCTTCCGCCTCCTCTCCACGTTAAACGGGCGGCGCCTGATCTGGCCGAGCAAAAAGAGTGAATGAATGAATTTGGGGGGGGGGGGGAGAGAAGCACAATGCTTTTGCAAAGGTTGGAATTTCAAACGCACGTCTTCCAGCAGTTCTAGATAGAGTCGCAGCCTCCGACTGCTATCGATCCATGTATATAGCCCTGAAACTGGAGGATGCTGTTCTCCCTTGGTACGCTAGGGATGGTTGCTTTAACCTTGACTCCCTCTATTCCTTCTTCACGTGGTCCTTTTCCCTTAAAGAAAACAGGTCTTATTGTGGAGGGAGTGCTGAAATATTGAGCCCATTGCTTGAAGCCTCCCCCCCCCCCCATATGCAACCAAATCTAATTTCTTGGTTAACCTCCCTCCCTCCCTCAACTCCCTCTCCCAAAATAAAACATCAACAACAACCCACTTTAAAAATCACCTCTAGCATGTATCCAGATCTTAACATGCGTGAATAGGAAGGATAAGTACAGAGAGCGGCAATCCCTGCCTTTCCCCCTTTGTTTTTGATACTTCTGGCTGATTTCAGGGCTTGTTGATCAGCCTTTTTGCCCACTTCAATGTCAGTCACAGGAAAGTTAAATGAGCATCCTGACTCAGCACTTTTTGCTTTATAAAACTAGACTCTTCATGGTCACTGAATTGGCTCTGTAATTAGTGTGTATCAGCAATATTTAAGAGCTAGGGAAGGCCTGGATCAAGAAATGCATGCGCAGTTTAATATTAAAGAGCACAAATAAATGTTGATTTCATTTTATATCTTAAATGAGGAGAAATGCCCATTGCCCTGACCACTGAAATCATATTACCCACCAACCTGTACCTCTTTAGACTGATCTACAAGATAGTTAAGGGTTAGCTCATGGTTTTAAGGCTGCAGTTCAAATCATGGAGTTACATGGAATAACTTGCAATAAAGTCAGTGCACAGGATCAGGTCGCAAACTAATTTATGTTGATTTCATTTCAACAGAATAAAGGCATTTTCACTTAACTGGACTTAAATATTGGGTTAATTGTCTAGCATTTGTGAATCTGCAAACTTTGTGCTGGCATAGTATGAATTCTACTGGAAACTGCACACTTCATATAAGTGCAGAAATGAGGCGTTACGTTAATTAATAGTAACATGCCCATTTGTTTAATCAAGAAAAGCTTCGTTAAAGCTTTCCTTTATGAGATTTGCATCTAGGTGTGCAGATTTGGAAACTGTTCAGGCTATAAACAGTTGGTAATGATAAGCTGTTTCAAGTCATAAAATATACTCCTAATATCAATATGCATTTGTCTGGTATCTAGAAAAGGCTCAGCGAACAAATGTCTAATTAAATGATTTGAAAAAGTTTGCTGGCCACTGGTCCTCTTTAGTTTTATGTAGACATATAGGCAGTGATCCTTGACTCGTTTATTTGAAAATGAAAAATATTTCTGAATAATTTCGTTCCGAGCAAATATGCTTAGGTTCCCAGCTTTAAGTACTTCCCTTTCTTATGGTTGACCCAATGTAAAATGTTTTTTTAAAAACCACAGCAGTTTCATTTGCTGAGCTTTGTTTGATTTGTTTGATACAGATTTTCTTTGAAAAGTTTATTCAGTTCCTCTTTTCACTTAATTCACAATTGTGTCTCCTGTTAGGAAAAATTAGTTGTGGACCTTTAGAACAAGAGGGTCCAAATGAAAGGATGATTGGGACTTGAGGCAGGTAGGTAGCCGTGTTGGTCTGTCATAGTCAAAACAAACAAACAAAAAATCCTTCCAGTAGCACCTCACGAAAGCTCATACCGAGAACAAACTTAGTTGGTCTCTAAGCTGCTACTGGAAGGATTTTTTTATTGTTATTTTTTATTTTGTTTTGACTGGGATTTGAGGGTTAAATGTTTGGCTCCAAAAGTTGTTCAGCAAAAGAATGAAGGAGAGCAGAGATGTTGTAGAAGATTTCAAGGAGGGTAAGATAAATTGGAACCCCTTGGGTATAAAACCTGATACATTTGAGCTTAGCTTACAGTTCATTGGCCCGCTTTCTAAGCCTATCTTTCTGGTCATGTTGAAGCCAGCCAGATCAAATCAGCTTACATTGCCTTTTGGAGCTCTTAGGCTCTTTCATTTAAAGAGTGTCCTGGTTTTGGAGAGAAAGGCAGCTCACAACTTCCACAAGAGCAGTCGAGTTTTGTTTTGTGTTTGCTCTGATGCTCTAGGGTCAAATTGCATGTGATGCAGGAGATCTGTAATTGGATCTCCTGGCATTATTATTGTTGTTGTTGTTGTTATTATTATTATTATTATTATTATTATTATTATTATTATTTAAAAAAACAACTTAAAAGGTGCTGTGGTTCACCATCGGTTTGGGTTGGCTGTACTCCCCTGCAAGCAGCTGTTAGCCCCACTGGGATGGGGTGGGTGGGTAGGATAGATAGATAGTTATATTGTGCATAGGAAGTGCATCCAACTATTGGTACATCTAGGTTAGTGTTGTCTACACTGGCTGGCCAGAGACTCTCCGGGATTTCAGGCAGGGTTCTTTCTCAGCCATAGCTGGAGATGCCAGGGATTGAACCTGGGACCTTCTGAATGTAAAGCAGAGACTTCACCACGGTGGCCCATCACTATCCTTTGTTATGCCGGTGGGTGCATTAGCAGCTTTGGGCAGGAGGGATTTTGATTGGCAAAGCAACATGGAAGGATAGAATCAAACATTCTCTTTCTACTGTCCTGTGTCAACTTACTCCCCTTTCCCCAATGGATGCTTTTAAGCTTCCTGAAAGTGCTGGGAATGCTGATCATTGATTTCTCACATTTTCCGTGATCTGCGTGTTGGGGCAGGTGTGAAACACTTCTGTGAGGCTACGAAGTTGCTCTAGAAGTTTTGTTGTTGCAGCAACTGATTGCGGTGTGCGTGGGAAGCTGTTTTGGCCGTTTACTATGAGCATTTGTGCAATTGTATCTCAGCTTAAGAAACTGAGATACAAACGCCTTTTACCCCTTTACTGCTCCCCTTTACTCCTCCCTTCGTGGCATGCCTCAATTAGCCAAGAAATCTCTAACTAACCATAGTTTCCTGTGTCATCTGAACTCGGAAACTATGGTAGCCAACTTTGGGACAACCTAGGATCTTATGCCATAGGTTGAAGTCGGTTTAAGATCCAGGCTTGTTCTGAAGTTGGTAGTCATAGTTTCCTGGTTCAGACAAACTGAGAAACTGTGGTTAATTAGGGACCTGCAGTAGCACAGGTCCAGATATTACAATCAAAGCCTTACAGTGCATATGGACAGGCATTGACGTTTTGCCCATGGCTGTTTCGCCGATTAAGTCCCTGGTCGTCTGGGAGGCATGGGACTTTCTTGGCATGACGGCATAAGTCTGGCAGGCCCCTGGTGGGGCCCCCAGTGGGGCCCTTAGCAGGCTTAGCTCTCCAAGACCTGGGCCAAGTGTACCCACCTGCACACACACACACCCCGCCCAGGCTTGTTGGCTACACCTATCCTAGGCAGTCCTCCATACCAGCATTTTGCAACCAGAATTGGCCCCTGGATGCTGTGAGTTTAAACGGCTAAGTAGAGGGACTTGCATGGCGATCCTCACTCTGACCATTTTCTGGTTCAAAATAGCTGCCCTCTCCTTCTCCATAATCTGCTTGTCTGCTTGCAGTGGGAAATAAATGCTTAACCACCCCCCCCCCCAATAGAAAAGTAGCTTGCGTGAGGTTGTCAGTTCTGAGCAGAACGAGGAGAAAGAGTTAGGCATCCACTCTCTTGCTGAAGCCTTACATCACCAATTTTGGTTGAAAGAGTTCTTGTGAATTGCTCTGGCATTTAGAGATGAAGGGTGGAATAGACATATTTAAAACAAATGAACAAATTTCAAGGTAAAAAGACATACACTGCGTCAAGTTTGGGCACCACAACCTATTCCAGCCACAGAATCATGTATACCAATTTCCTCATGGTAATTCTGCAGAACAAGGACCAGGCAATCATGGCTCATGCTTTGAGAAATACATTGTGCAGATCAGGCAATCACGGATATGTTCGTGATTGTGGCGGCTAAAGAAAGTGCCACTACAATTGCAAGAAATTACTGCTGGCCTTACCAGAGACAGGCCAGTTCACACAATATGATTCTTCATTTGAAATAATGGCTTCCTGGTCCTCCTTTGCCAAGATGCCATCACAATATACCTCCAGCCTTCTCGACTTGGATTCCAAATACATCACTGAGTGTCATTAAAACCAGCAGAACTTACCTCCAAGCATACTTTGGATCCTAAGATGTTAACGTAGGGAAGTTTAGGAGAAAGAAAGACTCTCACCCCCATCTCTTCTCTGGAGCCCCCTGTGCCCCTTGAAAAGTCTCTCTGAAGGGCCAGGGCCCCCTCTTGAACAATATGGGATGGGGCACTGAGGACTGCTGGTGGAAGGAGGCATTTCCCCAAATCATACACAGAAACAATCCATATTGTTCAAGAGGTCCCTCATTCCACATGGTTGAGAAGGGCCCCTTGACCCACAGAGGAGGTACTTCTGGGGGTGTAGGTGGTTGCAGGGCAAGGAGGAGATGTGAAAATTTCCTTCCATGAAGTTCCTTATCTTAAGATCCAAGCCAATGTGTTTCAAAGCATGAAGCATAGGGCATTTCATAGGGCATTTATGAATGCCCCAAGCTCTGGGCAGTGTACTTTGGTTCCTCTGCATAATCAAAGCTGTAGACCTTTGTTGAACCCCCAGCTCAGATTTATCAGATCTTTTAACCTAGGGATGGCCTGTTCCATTCAGTGGGAGTTCTTTAAAAATAGCTGTTGGCTGCATTCAGATGTCATTCTTTGGATCTTGCAAGCCATGGTTAGAAGGTTCATGAATGAGCTTGGTGCTCCCTCATCCACTTCCATTTTCCTCCTCCTCTCATGCACAGGGCTTTAACAAATTGTTCTCTGGTTTAATGAAACCATATTTTGCATTATGCCCAAAATGTTGAGCCAACCCTGGTTTGCAATCCCAGTTCAGAGGACTTGCTGAAACCATGGTTTGCCAGTTCAGCTTTAAAAGCTTTAAAAACAACCCCAGAGTCGGACATGACTGGACCTAATGGTCAGGGGTCCCTTTACCTTATTTCATTAAACCAGGAAGTTGTTCATCAAGCTGTGTGTGAGGAGAGGTGAAGGGGAGGGGAGGGGGAAATAAAGGAACACAGCTTGTTTGTAATCCTTCCAACCATGGTTTGAAGGATCAGAAACCTGATGTCTGTTGACACTATTGCAGTCCTTTTGTTTCCTTAAAGATCTTTGGAATCTTTTCAGTATGTTTCCACAAGCAACCATAATGCACTGTGAGTATAGAGAGACAATTAGCGAGACAATTCGGTAGGCTGGAAAGCTGCGCCTCGAGATATGCAGTAGTGTGTACAAACCCAGTCTGTAGCCTCCAAGTAAACAGTACAGATTTAGTCCACAATGGTCCTGTAAACATAAGGAGCATAATCCAGCAAGCCCCTACGAAAGGAAGGGAGTAGGATTTTGCTGTGCTTGTGATTAAATGAAGTCTGCTGGTTGCAACGGGACTTGCGTCATGCCTAACTTTTGCTGATTCTGTCACGCATCAGGATCGTCACTTTCTAAACTTTTATTATTATAAATGTTGCAAAGCAAACAAACACCTGGTTCTTTCCAGGAAGCAGTGGACCACCCTGAGATCTATGGGTGGTATACAAATTATAAAAATAATTGAATGAATGAAGAAAAACTCCAACTGCCTCTGTCCCTGTTCTGCTAGCTAAGAATAAAATAGCAGGTAAAAGAAAAACCACCCGATGCATTATTTGAGATGGGGCGTATTGAGTTTTTATTGAATTCAATTGCACTTACTTACTGAGTATACTGATTAGGACTGCAGCCCCGCTACATATAGGTTGCCTCTAGCAAAGAAATGACTCACACTCACAGTCAACGAAGAACTATTACAGTATATATCAAGGAATATGTAAAAAGCACACATTGGAACGCATTGTGCATCTCTATTTGCGTATAATGTGCATGATAAAAACTTTTGGTGTAGAGAACTAAGGCAAAAAGCATTCACAGCAGGAGTCCATGCCTTGGTGGGAAGTCTGCTTCATAGTCTTGTTTTCAGCTGTTCCTTTGACATCCTGGAGGGAGGGGTCTCACTCAAATATCCAAATGCTCCCACAGGGCTTACAAAGTTGATGGCCCCTGATGTGTACAGTAGAGAACAAGATAGACAGCCTGGCTATCTGACCTGGCCTAAGGCAGTTTTCTATGTTCCCATAGAAATATGAGCAGATGAACTACAGATACAATTGAGAAAGAATTTCAACCGGAGATCAGACTAGGGTAGGCATGTGCCCTACTCAACAGACGACTGTTTTCTGTTTCAAGGGCTGTCAGGGGACAGTCCTCTATTTGAAGAGCTGCATGGACTCCTTCAGTCCTCTGTTGGAAGAGCTGTCTGGTCTTGTTTAAAGATAATGTGCCATAAGAAAAAAAGAGTAAGAACCTCGAAGTTGCCTATCAACATGGACTGAGCAAACAGAGACTTTCACTTTTTCACGTTTCCCCCTCAACTATGGGGAGCAGGGTTATATTTCTGTTTCTATCATACTGGTTATGTGCAGATCTCTGTCCTCTTTTTTTGGAGTTGTCCCCCTTTTTGGCAATGCACAAGTGGCTACCCTAAATCACATGAAGGGATTCCTGGAACTCACCCCAAAGCCTAAGGATTATTGTGGAAAAAGGCTCCAGTTCCTTCTGTCCACTCCAAATCTCTCTCTCTCTCTTTGGATGATGGAACTCAGAGGGGGGTATTTCTTACCTATTAAAGCCAAATGATTAGTCTTCACACTTGAGACTCCACCGCTGCAGATGTACTCTCGGTGGTGGTCTGAGCAGTAAATTGACAAGAAACTCCTGGTAGCGAAAGTATACTCTTAAGGCAGAGGGCTGTAGAAAATCCAACTTGTGTTGATCTTCTTTTTAAAACAACAACAACAACAACAACAACAACCAAAATGACAGAGGCATCAGCTGACTGACTAATGGTTTGAGAAATAGACTTGGACATGGAACCGACTACATAGTTAAATGAATGTAGTCATCCCTGCAGCAGTATCTACGTGTGAGTGCATTTTTAAGGATGTCATAAAGAACAAGTTGCTGCAAAAAGATAATAATTTTTTTTAAAAAAATCACACAGATCCAGAGAAAAATCATATCTCTGAAAGCTATAACATAAGCAAAAACAAAACAAAACCAAGCAGCCCTGGGAAATCTCGAGTCACGACTGGAAGGTGTCTTTGCCAATCCTTAATAGCAGGGATTCATAAGTTCCAAACTCCACCGAAATTTTCTTAGATCATGTCTGTGCCTCCCATTCTTTTCTCTTCAAAGCACTTATATAATAATAATATAATAATTTATTATTTGTACCCCGCCCATCTGGCTGGGTCTCCCCAGCCACTCTGGGCGGGTTCCACCAAACATTAAAATACATTTAAAAATTTACACCAACTATCTGCTAGCTGACACAGATATAGAGACTACCAGGGTTGTAGCTAAATATTGCTATGTGGTGACAAGAATAAGACATGCCATGATGAAAGCAATCACCAAAGATAATGATCCCAAGTAACCCATAACAGTCGGAGAGGCGACAGAGACTCAGCTTTTAATAGCCACGCTTTTAATAGTCAATTTTAAAATTGTGTAGTATTAAATATTATTATAAGATATAGAAATTTAACTTATGAATTGAATTGTATTATTTTTCTGCTGGTCTTTGACCGTATTAAAGTTTTACTTACTTACTTACTTCGAAGCACTGGGAGGTGGCAGGAACAGCTTGAAATCACTTCATGTCCCAAGAACATCTTCACACAATTACTTCTTTTTGACAACCACTTAATGCACTTTACTTCCCAAGGGATCCCCCTGAGAACCAATTCAAAGTTGTAGAAAGAGTAGGGTGTTTGCTATGGCCACACATTAAGCTGCATTTCTAGACCATGTTGGGAGTCTATCAGTGGGTGGACTTGAAGCTGGCTGGGTTATGTACCCGGTATTTGTTCTTTGTCTGTATGAGCTCTATGGCTCTGTTCAGTGATTCATTTTTCATTTGTTTCATTTTATTTAAATATTTATAAACTGTGCTCTCATAGAAAATAGAACTGGGAGATGTGCAACTTAAAAACACAGCACTGCAGTAAAACCATCAATAAGAAAAAGATTCACGTTTCCAAAGGTCTCCCCGAATAGCAGTTTTTAAAAGACATCAACCTCTGCTTGAAAACATCCAAGGAAGGAGAAGTCCACAAGGTTCTGAGGGAAACTGTTCCACTGTTGAACAGCTCTTACTGTCAGGATGTTTTTCCTGATGTTTAGTTGGAATCTCCTTTCTTGTAACTTGAAGCCATTGGTTTGGGTCCTACCCTCCGGAGCAGAAGAAACTGGCTCACTCCATCTTCCATGTGGCAGCCTTTTCAATATTTGAAGATGGCTATCATATCTCTTTTCAGCCTCCTCTTTTTCCAGGCTAAACATATCCAGCTCCCCATAAGGCATGCTTTCCAGACCCTTCATTATCTTGGTTGCCCTCCTCTGCTCACGTTCCAGCTTGACAAAGATGGGTCAAGGAGTTGGAGAGGCACTGAGGAGAGAGTGAGAGACTGTCCTCTCTAAAGTAGGACAAGTGGCTACCCTGCTAATATGTGGGATAGTCCTAAAGAACGTTATTTTGTTGAGGTCTCTCCCCACCCACCCCAACTCCCTGCAATGGATCTCCCTCTGTGCCTGAGATTGGGATTTCTAAGCAGATCCCAAGGTAAGCTTACCAGACATTCTAAGCATCACTGTTTGCAGTGATTTGTCACTTTGTGGTATGTATTCCATGACCAAACAAAAAACAGGCTCTGAAATATTCATGCTCTGGCCAATGCTTCTTATTGCCTTTGGAGTCACTGTCCTCCATCTTTATTTTGTTGACCTTAGTTAGCGATGGTCAGGATAGGCATAGGTGTGTGATCAGGAAGCAGCCTCGTCCTGTTGTAGTGGAATTTTAGAAGAACAGTTATTTTGAGTCTGAACTGTACCAATGCTGCATTCAGAAAAAGATTGCAGTAGGAAGTGATATATGGCATTGATGGATGAGAGTCTTTAAAATTTACACTCTTTTCTCTGGCCTAGTTTTCACTAGAGTGAACCCTTTGTCAGGGTTGTAGCACTTCAGGCAGAAGATAGCTCAGTCGGTTAGAGCACGAGACTCTTAATCTTAGGGTTGTGGGTTCAAGCCCTATGTTGGGCAAAAGATTCCTGCATTGCAGGGGGATGACCCTTGTGGTACCTTCCAGCTCTACAATTCAATAATAATAATAATAATAATAATAATAATAATAATAATAATAATAATAATTAATTTATTTATTATTTGTACCCTGCCCATCTGGCTGGGTTCCCCCAGTCACTCTGGGTGGCCTCCAACAGATATTAAAATACATTAAAATATCACAGGTTAAAAACTTCCCTAAACAGGACTGCCTTCAACAGAAGGTGGAGAGAATCCAAGGTTTTTCCGTGGAATAGGGAGATTCCTATGCATAAAGATTCGTACACATAGAAAACTGTGTCAAAAATAAGGCTAGGCTAGAACCATTCTTAGTGTACTAGTTTCCCAAATGGGGGTGGATAGATAGATAGTGTGTGTGTGTGTGTGTGTGTGAGAGAGAGAGAGAGAGAGAGAGAGAGAGAGATGCTTGCCCCCACATTTATTTGTAAGGAGGAGCATTTATTCCCACCTGCAGTCTGAAATGCTTCAACCCATAACAGGTTTAACATTTCCGTTGTGAGACAGATCATCATCATCATCATCATCATCATCATCATTTTATTTGTATGCCGCCTTTCCATAGTTAAAACAATGCTCAAGGCGGCTTACAACATGACAAGATTTACATAATTACCAACATAACAAAAGTCATAAACAATAAATAAAACACACCAAAAAGTACACAACCAAATGGAAAACAATTTCCACATAAATCATAAAATCTAAAACTAAGAATACAGCATTAATATCAATCACAATTTAAAATTACATAGATAAAAAATAAATGCAATTTAAAAAACTGAAACAAAAATGGAGCTCTCTCTCTGCCCAGCAGCAGCAGCAGTGGTGCGGCAGACTTTTATGGAGCCCACCAGGCCCCGGTCCAAGCCAGGTGGAGAGGAGCAGGGCAGGGCCCTTCAGGCTCCCAGCACCTCAGCCCACCACTCCCATCTCTATAGTACAATAATACCGACTTACCCAACATGTTTGCTGGTAAATCAACTAAAAGACGTTGGTTAAAATGTGTGCTCAGTTAATTGCAGATTTAAAGGAATACAATGATAAAAAAATACATGAGTGTTAAGTCACTGTATGGGATGTGGGTGGTGCTGTGGTCTAAACCACAGAGCCTAGGGCTTGCCGATCAGAAGGTTGGCGGTTTGAATCCCACGACGGGGTGAACTCCCGTTGCTCAGTCCCACAGCGTTTCTGTGCGCTGCTCTGGTTCGTCAGAAGCGACTTAGTCATGCTGGCCACATGACCCGGAAGCTGTCTGCGGACAAACACCAGCTCCCTCTGCCTATAGAGCGAGATGAGCGCCGCAACCCCAGAGTCGTCTGCGACTGGACCTAACGGTCAAGGGTACATTTACCTTTTAAGGCACTGTATTAGAGAAGATATCCCTCCTTCCTCTGTTGTACAGCAGGAAAAGTGTCTTAGATCTTGTGACTCTCTAGATGTTGTTGTTCTTCAACTCCCATGATCTCTGTCTGTTTGCCATGCAGGTTGGCGCTGACAGGAGACAGAGTCCAATAACGTATGGAGGACCACAGATAATCTATCTTTGTGTTAGGAGGCACCTAGTGTGTGCATGTGATTGCAATTAATGAATAATAATGTAAGACATGTCAAATTGAGTGACAGCCTTGATGTATGTTATTTTGTATTAATTTTAAACTGTGATATAAGCATTTTTGAGTAAGCTAAGTTTAGAGAAAGTCCAAAATAGATGTTTGCAGAACCTGGTTTAAACCACACTTTTTGTAATGCTGCTTTTAGTAATGATGATTCATTTAAAAGGATTGATGTTTTAAGGTTTCTCGTATTATTTTGGGTATTTTGTTCAACTCTAGTGAATCTACCGACCAGTTACTCCATATGGCTGCACGGTCTATTTTTAAAATAGCTGACATAAAGGAAATGGACTCAAGTAGATGCCTTGTTCCAGATCAGGTGGCATAAATGCAAATTAACAGAACTCCTTCTATAACAACAAATTTTCCATCTCAATGTAGTTTTCTTCTCTGTCTAGTGGCATTATTAACCAAACTATTCAAGGGTGATAAAAACCCCTGTTCAGCAAATTCTGTGACAGTGACAGAAAACTCTCAGAGTACCATTAATAGTTAGTTTCAATAAAATAACATAAATAGGACTGCACTTGAAATACTAGGTCAAGTTCAGTTAAGAGCTGGTTCGGACAATTTGTCGGCCACTGTGTTTGCCCTGTACATAAGAACTGCACTTGGGCAATGTGAAATCAGAAGAAGGAACTTACATGAGATCATGGAAGATCCTCTTACATGTTTAGAAACATCTTTTTAGAGGGAAAGGCATGGTCTTGTATGCCTGACCATCTTGTCTGTGAGTCCTGGAAGACCTGCTCCCTGCCTTGCAGGCCTTTTCCCACCTGGCCTGGGAGGGCAGGGGTCTGACTGACTCCAGCTACAAAAGTTAAGGGTGCTGAATGGACTCTTGAGCTGTGGTATTGTATAGGACAGGCATGGCCAAACTTGGCCCCCCAGCTGTTCCTGTTAGCTATGGATGATGGGAGTTGTAGTCCCAAAACAGCTGGAGGGCCAAGCCTGGCCATGCCTGGTCTAGGTGGTTTTGTTGGAGTTTGGGGTTGTTGCTGTTAATTCTTTGTATTTTTATTTTGGGTCTTCCATAAATCATGTGAAAATTGTTCAGTTTGGTTGTGTACTTTTTGTTGTTTTGTTTATTGTTTATGACTACTTTTGTTATGATTATAGTTACATAATTTTTTATAAGTTGTAAGCTGCCTTGAGCTTGGTTTTAACTTTGGAAAGGTGACATACAAATAAAATGATCGATTAATTGATTGTCCAGTTATTTAGCTGGTTAATGAAGTAGTTTTGCTGGTTGGAAATTCGTTTGGACAGGCTCAAAAGTTATCTTCATGCAGTATCATATCTGGATATCTTCCATAATAATATTCTAGATAACTGTACACAATTTGTCTGTCTGTCACTTCCTCCTGAACGTCTCTACTAGTATGAGCAGGCAACACACCACTAAAACAACTAGGAGAGGTGGAGAAAGCTGACATTGCATGTGTTGAGGAACTAGGGATGGAAGGTTCTGTCCATTTCAATTTTTCCCATTCCTCATTTTTTCCAATCTTAAATTCAGTCCTCCACATTTCTGCAGTGGTTCACTGAAAAAAATTCATCAGCATTTTAGTGTGAATTTCCCCTAGCAAGCACATTTTTGTATTCAGTTTTGAATAATGTACACATTTGTTCAAGCAGCTTTCCTTAATATAATGCATTTTTGTATTTATTAACTTTTATGCAGACTTTCCTCTAACACATTCATTTTTATAAACATTGGCTGGTGCATTGCAAAATTTGGAGAAGTGTGAATTTCAGTGGATTGCTGTGTTTCAGTTCTCATGCTGTTTCAGAAAGTTTGAATTTGACAGATTTGCCTTTCAATGCAAACCAAAACAAATGTCTCCCCTACCTCTGTCTACAACCTTTCCCTCGGGTGAAAGTCTCCCAAATGTCTCTTCAGCTTAAGAAAGGTACATGGAAATATTGCACCAGTACCTTGGACATCAGCAGTCTTGACACCTATTCCCACCTGCAGTTCAGTCCTATTTGCATGCCTAGCAACCAAGGGACAGGTTTTTGTTTATAAGCTGAGGAGCAAAAAGAACAACAATAAATGTGGTCACGCAGCAACAAAGGAAAACCAAACATTCATCTAGCTGCTCAGCTACCAGACAATTTTTATGGGCATATTTCCCCACATATTATTGTCATGTGGTAGGCATTTCACTAGCAGTTCCATGAGAAGAAATTAAAATAAAACAAGATTAATAAATCCAAAAACTTGTTTGTTCCAGCTTTGTTGGGCAGAAATTCCCAAGCTGCCTCCCAGCCTCTGACCATAATAGTTTCCACTCCTTTATCTCTCAAAACAACCTGTTATTTACTCCTGCTTTTAATTAACTTGTTTGCCCTTTTTATCTCCTTGATTTTGTTTGGTGTTTACTGTTACTGCTCTGAGCATGGTAGCACCTTGTGACACTTTTATTAACTAGGGCAAGTCTACCATATATTATATTTCCAAATGGCAAAACTAAACGGTGATCTCTTACATCTCATCCTGCCTATGCTAAATCAAGTAAATGAGATGTTACACAGAAGATCTGTATATCAGCCTGCCAGCAGTTTTTTTAAAATAAAGAGATGCGTAAATTTCTCTACTGCTAAGGATATAGGACTTCCGCTAATATGAAATGGGACTCTGCCCCCTCTCCTCACCTTGCATGCACCCTGCGCCCTTCCTAAATCTGCTGCAGAGGTTGGGGAACCCCAAGAATGGGTTTAGGTGGGGCAGAATATTCCATTGCACAAGCAGAAATCCATTCCCTCACAGAACGTTCACATAGTGAACCCAGATTCGGTATAAAATGAAAGGTAACAACATAAAAAGGGAAAAATCAGAGAAACGTAAAATAGATGACAAGGCAAGGGGTACTTGTGTAAATCAAAACGTTTTAAGCCAGCATCTAAAACCAAGCACAGAAGATGCCTGCCTAATTCCACAACAAATTCCACACTATAGGCACTGCTAATGACAATGATAATAATATGTTGCCCATTTGACTGGTTGCCCCAGCCACTCTGGGCAGCTTCCAAGAAATTAAAACATCAAACATTTAAAACTTCCCTATACAGTGGAACCTCGGTTTTTGAACGCCTCCATAGTCGAACGTTTCGGAACTTTAACACTGACAACCTGGAAGTAAATGCGTCGGAATTTGAAACATGGCTTCCGTTTGGTGTTTTCCATATTGAGGCTTGCCTTTTGAGGCTTCTGCCTTTGTTTATTGTACATTTTGGAACTTGAATACACTTCCTGAACGGATTATGTTTCAAACCGTGGTACCACTGTACAGGTCTGCCTTCAGATGGCTTCTAAAAATGGCCCATTCCTCTTGACCACTAAACAAATATAAAGGATAGTTTCTTAATGGAAGGAGTGACAAGTGAAGGAGACATATAACCTTTTCACTTCTGGCCATTTCCCCACTTAAATTAACTTCCAGCACACTAAGGGTTGTTAGGGGACCCCTATCTCCCCCTCCTCACAGAGCTACAATTCATGGAGTGGTTTAACAACCAATCCCTCCTCTCAGGGAACTCTGGGAGTTGTAACACTGTGAGAGGAATAGGGGTCTCCTAACAACTTAGTAACCTTAACAAACTGCAGTTCCTAGGATTCTTTGGGGGAAACCATGACCGCTTAAAGTGGCTTCATAGCACTTTAAATGTCAAGTGCAGACAGGGCCTGATGGAACCAAGAAGAAGAAAAAGTTGGCATTTTGAGAAGTTAGCTTTCCTTTCCAGTCACAATAAGTATGCAGCATGGTTGCAATTCTCCTTCTCCTGCTTTAAACATTATGTCAGCTGCAAAAAGCCCTGACCAGACAGAAGTTATTCTTGGCAACAACCAATATGCTGAGGTAGCAATTTGAGTCAGCCCTTTATTTCCATATTTAATAAAGTTGAGAGATCTGTGAGGTCACTGTAAGAGGAACGATCTGATTAGCCCAAAGTCACTGGGGCTAAAAGAGACCCACCCGGGCTATTATAAGACTAGATTTTCCATTAAATGTGGGCCTGGTCTCCACTGAAATGCCTCTAAGGGATATGTGTGAATTCTCAACTATGGGCTGTGTTAAATGAAATATTTGCACTAGTGTAAGGATTATCACTAGTGCAATGGGATTCACACACACACACACACACACACACACACACAGCATGCTGTCCCCAAGTCTGCTTCGGGGGGTGGTGGTGGAGAAAACCGCACAACAGATTTAGGGGGCATGTCAGGGAGGAGAAAGGGAGAGCATTTCGTTGTGCAAGGATATCATCCACTTATTCTCTTGCCCACTGCTTTTTCCATCTCAGCATTTTGTCCTCTGTTTTTTTGCCAGTTGGCCTCTAAAATGGAAAATAAGCCAAACTAGAGGAATAAGCGTCTGCAGGAATTTGTCTGAGGGGGAGAGGATTAAAATGCTAAAAGTGGGAGCAGGTTAGTTTCTCAATACAAAAAAAACAAAGAATAGTGCCTGTGCACTTTGCCTCATATCTCAGTTTCTGCAAATCCTTAAAAAGTTGATCTTTAAGGGAGAGAGAGAGGGAGAGAGAGAGAAAAAGGTTTTTAAAAAATGCTGGGTGTCTATGTAAAATGAATGTGGGGAGTGAATTTGTAAGGACAGTTAAGCACCTCATTCACTGCCTGCCAAATCTCCCTTGCAAATGCCCCTCTTTTCCTCATTTAGCAAACACAGGATTGGAAACCTTAATTGGGTGGTATCTAATTGAGTTACACTCAAGAGTAGACCCATTGGGTGGTATTCAGCTACTGTGTCCCCTCAGTGCAAAGATTTATGTCTCACCCCCTTCCTCCCCTGTGTGCACCCCATACTCATCCCAAAGGGTTGGGGGAAACCCCTACAGCAAATTTAAGGGGTACACAACAGGAGGAGAACATTCCATTGCACAAGGAGAAATCCTTGTCCTGGCAAAATGAGAACTAAGTTGAGCTCCATTCATTTCAGTGGGTCTACACTGAGTAATGTTGGATATCATCCACTGTGACTTACATAATGGCAGCGTTTGGATGAGATATGATTGTCCAAACCCAGCCATGTGTAACTCTGCCATTAGCCTTCATGCCTGAGAACCTGCTTCTTGAATGATAAGCCATATTTCAGCTCGGAAGGCAGTCTTGCTTTCTTAACATGCAACACGATAATCTTGTTCCAGACAGAATATGGAACTCCTGTGATAACTAAACAACACCCACACCCACACCCACTGTTCCTTGCTTTAACTTAGTGTTTTAGATAGGAAGTATTTCCTTCCTTCTATTTCTGGGTAGCTTAGTACTATGATCTGCTGATTGCCTTTCCAGGGAGAAAAAAAAATCTATTGGTCTTGTTTAAGCAGACTGAAAGTTTGGTCGATATATTCCGTAAAAGGAAAGTAGCTGGTGGCAGTGCATCAGTAGCTGATGTGCTATTGGGGTGGGGTAATGTTGTTTACTTGGCTTCCCAGTGCAGAGGTCACTGCCGGTACCCAATATGTAGAGGGATGAGGCAGCAGGGAGGTTGGTGAGGTGCAGGTGCAACAGCGGAAAGTGTTGAATTGACTCTGCTGCTGCACCTGCACCATGCCAACCTCCCCACCACCTTGTCCATCACCATATCAGTTGCTAGCAGCAACCTCTATATTGGGCAAGTCAGGCAAGCAATGCCTCCCCACCCTTCTCCGTCCCACCAGACACTACTTCGGCACAGGTACGGTTGTCAAAATCCAGGAAGCAGGTCCTAGAGTTGTGCTGGAGTGAGGGAAGGTGGATACCCATTTGGGATCCTTGAATCGTGTGACAGGAAAAGGGAGAAAAACTGTGGCACAGCAGTCATGTTGAGGTATGATAGCCGTCCATTATTGGTACATTTGCGTTGATGAGCTTTCTCCACTGGCTAAAAAAGGCCTCTACTTTGGGTGATTCTTATGTATTGTTTAAAAAACTATTTTGGGACTGGGGGTTGCACCGTTTTAAAATCTATTTTTGCTGCTCGTATGATATGATGGTAAATCACATTGGAGACACATATGTAAAAGGCAATTCATAAATTAAGAAAGCAACAACAACAACTGATTAGAAAAAGCTGGCCTGCTCTGTTTTTGTGCCTTCATCTGTAAAATCAGCAGGCGACATGCTTCACAATGGTGTGGAATGAAGCTATTATCACCTGCTAATGTCCACAGTTTGTATTTCTATTTAAGACACATCTATAATGGCCAGTTCAAAAGCTGGCAACTCTATTCTTAGGAGGACCTGTTTCAGTTTTTGGAGTTGCCAGAGATCCTGCCAAAACCTTAGTTTCATGCCTTGATTAAGTTTATCAGTTGTTTTCTTTTTTTCCTTTCTCTGTACCTGACACAGAGAAATGATTCCCCCCCCCCCCTTCCTGGCATGCATACAAAGTAATAAGAAAGGCTTCATGTACTGAATTTCAGGCTGCTGAAAGAGCAAGTTGACGTTAAGGGACACAGGAGCAGTGCCACAATAAAGGTGACTATCCTATTCATTCGGCTTGCCTTAGAAAGATCCTGCAGTCATGGCTTTGTAAAATAACTTGCCTCACCAGTTTGTATTTCAGTCCATTAAAAGGCCTCCGCTTTTGATTGTTTACTGCAGTGAAGAAGTCTGTAAATGGAGCACTATTTACATAAAAGCAAATCAGAAGCAACCCCCTACTGAAAGTTGTTTTTTGCCCTCCACCCCCCTCCCCCCATTCCCCAAAGAAGATGCATTCTTCCAGTCATGTCTTCTTGATCCACTTCACTGTACAGCAATAAAACAAATCTGACCACCTGAGAATTTCATGCTGTTAACTCAGGCGCATGGACACACACAAAAGACACACAAAATGTCTTTAAAGACATTTACTCTTGCAAGGTGATGAAAGAGCCAGTAGTGTGATCCAGGTGTACCATTTGGAGTAAATTGCTTTAAAGCAGTTTTGGCAATGCAATGAAACACCCAGGGTGTGTACAAAGAGAATCTGAATGTGGATTTAAAGGTACTCGCGTGCTTGTTTTTTACGTTGTCTATGTGGCATCTTCCTAATCTGAAGGCTAGCCTGAACTTCCCCTCCATTTAATATGCTGTTTCCTAATCCACGGAGAATACAACAAGAAGAATAAACGCAATTATCTATTTGCATGCATCACAAATATGAAGGCACTACGATACAACCGGACATTGTGTCTTTGTGGGCAGTTGTGCACATGTGTGGTGGCGCTTTTGGTGGGTGTTTTCTTTCACCACACACCCTTCTTCTTGTGCATAGGCTTTCTCCCTTAACTGTCAAACACCAGGGTAAAGTGGTGTGTCTTCCGCATATGGCAAAAGCCGTACCATGAAGATGCTAGACACACCTATGTTGAAGAGAGATGATGCACAAATGGGAAGGAAGCGATGAAGACCAAACCTCTTTTTGTTTGTTTGTTTGTTTGTTTTTACCACTATTACCCCCCTTTTGGTTTTTTACTCCACCCCTGCAACATGTGTGCTTGTTTGTACTCCATTCTGAAACATGCTGGAAACATTTGCTCTTGCTCACTTCCCCGGGATTTAAAAAAATAGATAATAGATATGTGGGTGTGCTATATATTCCAGGTTTAGGCAGACAGTTAAGACCAGGCATAGGGAAACTCAGCCCTCCAGATGTTTTGGGACTACACCTCCCATCATCCCTGACCACTGGTCCTGTTAGCTAGGGATGATGGGAGTTGTAGTCCCAAAACATCTGGAGGGCCGAGTTTGCCTATGCCTGGTTAAGACAAACCTTTTTCTGCAGTAGTTCGCTGTTTTAATTGTTTTGTGTAGTTTTTATTGTGTAAATATAATTGCTGCAAACCAGTTTGACACATTTTACGGACTTGCAGCACACAAGGGTGCATGTAGCCTGCACGCAGGTGCGGAAGTATTTGCATGCATGCCCAGCCGGGGAAAAGGCAATAGAGATAATAGAGGGGAGGGAATGAGGGGAGGAGTAAATGAGTAAATGAGGGGAGTAATGAGGGTAAATGGGTAAATGAAGGGACAGGACAACACCCAACAATGTCCAAATGTTCCATTGAGCACTATGCACTACTGTCTATTGGAAACATCAGTGTTTTTCTTCTTAAAAAGAAAAACCATTTATCCATGGACAAATGTGACAAATTCACACAGAGAAAAATTAGACCAGCGTGACCCTCCTATGTGCTAAACAACACTGTGTGGACACAAGCATGAAAGTGGGACTTTCTTCATGCAAAGCAGATGCTCCGACTCTGAATTAAATCCCTTCCCCGGGCCTGCAAGGTGCAGCCTTTGAAAGATTCTGCCTCTTAGCCTTCTCGCCTTGCTTGCAATCTGAGGATGATAATAATAATGTTGTTGTGAGCATTACTAAATTAATGTACGTGAAGTGTTTTGAACACCGAAAGCTACGAGAATGCTAAGTATTTTTTTATCATGATGGGTATCATTTATCATTGTTCATGTTTTTCTTTATTTCTTTTTCATTAAGCTTTTTGGGAAACGCAAATGCAAAACAAAGCATAACAAAAGGGATGCAAAAGGGTAAACATGGCAGGCTTAAGGCAGCTCTATAACTAGATACACTGATAATCTTAACACTTTCTGCTTTAAATTTTCTTCATGGGGTTTTTCTTTAAGGGGTTTTGAGATGAAGGGAAAATATTAGGTCCATAGTCTAGAATGCATTGTGGGTGGAGGGCAGACATTAACCATTACACTTGAATAATTTAAAAAAAATGCTCTCCATGCTTTCTTAAAAAAGTACTTAAACTTTTGTCCCCTTAGTTTTTCAGTCAGTTTCTCATTGCCAAAAAATTTGAAGCCACTGGTCAGTATTTATGTTCTGAAACGTCTTCCAGTTCCGAGCCACAACTTATTGTGAAGCTGAAAGTAAATGACGCAACACGCCTTTGTGATTAAGATCTCAATTTCCATCCAGAAACGTATTTAACAACATCAGTGTTGCAGATGGATGTGTCCATTGGCCAGTAATTTTATTAATCTCCTTAATGAAATTATTACTTTTAACCATTGCAATTGCAATGAAACTGCCTGTCTCTGCCTTTGTCTGGCCTGATTCATATGACATGTTAGCCATGTTAGCTTAATGTCCTACAAATTGTAATCAAATCCAGCCCCTTAAAGGGACTTTGTGTACATACAGATTTGATGGTGTCTAGTGCAGATTGAAAAAAAAAATGTTCTGTGGTTCTGCACCGGCATTTCCTGGGAAGATTCAAAGCAGCCCTAATGGACACCACCCTCGGAAATGAAATGTAGCTTCTCCCCTTGACAAGTAGGACTACAAGAGAGCACTAAAGGCAGCCTGTCTTGCCATCCTTACAAGGAAATTCCCCCCATCGACTTAATGAAAATGTTTTCTGCTAGTACTACAGGAACATTCCTTTAAAAAAAAAAAGAACATGAATCTACTTTTCTAACAATGTCATCTGCTGGAAACCCCACGGCATAATCAAAATTCATAATATAATTTAAGTTTTGTTCTCATTGATTGCTGTGACATTTTGGACCTTGCTCATCTCATCTTGCATCTTCAGAGCATGCAAAATAACCCAATGCAGGCCACTGTTTAAGAACAGCATTCAAGTTTATCCCTTCCCAGGTGGTTGGTGTTTCTTCCCCCCCACTGGAATTTCTATTTGCTTATCACATTGCAGACATTCAACAGCTATGCCAAAAAGTGACTTCCAATATATGAGATCAATGCCTATTGACTTTTCATGCTTCTAGCATAAGTATAGTGATAAAAAGACTTCCAATTTATTAAAATACTAATTTCATCCTGAACATGTCTAGGAGTCTAGGAGTCTTTTTGAAGAGTTCTAGTCTCATTTTTCTGTTCAGCAATGATAGCAAGAACCATTAATAATAATAATCAGTTTTTAATGAAGCAAGCTGCAGTTGCGGAACCGCAGTAGCGATGGATAGAGGAATCAAACTGTTTCTGGTCTGAATCACTTATTCATGTGTTCATTCATGTGTTCATTCATAAGTCTGTTCCATCCTGTTTCCACATTAAACTGCTGCATTTTGTTGTTGTTTTTTAAATCTGCACCAAAAAAAACCAAACAAACCACCAACTTTAAAGAAGTGGGTTTAAATGCATATTTTGTTTTTTTTAAAAAATATTTTATTAAGTTTTCCATAAAAAACATAAAATAAACAACACATACAATACAAATTAAACATAAACAACCAAATATACCATACAAACAAACAAACAAACAAAAAACACTACTTACTCTAACTTCATTTCTATTCTTCTTAGGGGTGACTTCCCCCGTTCCCTTTTCTGCGTTCAATTCGAATTTACTTTAGTAACTTCTTAACTAATTCCATAAACATTCACCAAAATTTTCATCATAACCTTAAAACATCTTAACTCAAGCACTATATCCTAATCTTATTACATTAATCTTATCATCTTAAATTTCTATCTTATATTATCTTCTAAAATTTCCTTCAATCTTCACTTCTTACATTCTACTTCAACCTAATATTGTAATAGCTATCGCCTATTAAATTCACTGATTTCACTTCAAATGTCCAATTTTTCACGTTGTTTTAAATAGTCTTTAAATTTCCGCCAATCTTCTTGCACCGTCTCCTCCCTCTGGTCTCGGAGCTTCGCGGTCAGTTCTGCGAGTTCCATATACTCAATCAGCTTCATCTGCCAATCTTCCACCGTAGGGAGCTCCTCACCTTTCCAACATTTAGCAATCAAAATCCTAGCTGCGGCTGTGGCATACATAAAAAACACTCTATCTTTCCTGCGTATCTCATGGTTGGTTATGCCCAATAGGAAGGCTTCTGGTTTCTTAGAAAAAGTGTATTTAAACACTCTTTTGAGCTCATTATATATCTTCTCCCAGAAGTCCTTGACTCTTGGGCACGTCCACCACACATGGTAGAAGGTACCTTCTACTTTCTTACATTTCCAACATTCATTGCTCAATCCATGATACATCTTAGCTAATTTAACTGGTGTTAGATACCATCTGTAAAGCATTTTCATCATATTCTCTTTTAGCACATTACAAGCAGTAAATTTAATACCTTCCCTCCACAACCTCTCCCAATCCTCAAACATAATGTTGTGTCCCACGTCTTTAGCCCATTCAATCATAGCAGATTTAACCATTTCATCTTTCGTATGCCATTCCAACAATAAATTGTACATTTTGGAAAGGTTTTTGGAGTTCGTATCAATCAATTCTGTTTCCAACTTTGATTTTTCTACTTGAAAACCTAACTTTTTGTCCATTTTAAAAACTTCATTGATTTGGTGGTACTGAAACCAATCATACACTCCCTCTTTCACTTGTTCATAGCTTTTCAGCTTATAACTCTGACCATCTTGTTGCAGTATATCAGCATATTTTAGCCATTTTGCTGGCATGTTAGGTCTTTTGAAGGCCTTTGCCTCCACTGGTGATATCCATCTAGGGGTCTTTCTCTCCAACAAGTCTTTGTTACGAGTCCATACCTGAAACAAGGCATTTCTAATTATATGATTTTTAAAAGCCTTATGGGCCTTAACTTTGTCATACCACAGGTAGGCGTGCCACCCAAAAACATTATCATGTCCTTCCAAGTCCAACACCTCAGTATTTTCCAACTTGAACCAGTCCTTTAACCAGCAAAAGGCAGCTGCTTCAAAATACAACCGTAGGTCTGGCAGAGCAAAGCCACCTCTCTCTTTAGAGTCAATCAGTATCTTATATTTTATTCTTGGTTTCTTTCCCTGCCATACAAATTTCGACAAATCCTTTTGCCATTTTCTAAAACAATCTAACCTATCTATAATCGGTATCACTTGGAATAAGAACAGCATCCTCGGTAGCACGTTCATCTTTATAGCCGCTATTCTGCCCATTAAGGACAGTTTTAGCCTCGTCCAAATTTCTAAGTCTCTTTTAATTTCATTCCACACCTTTTCATAATTGTCCTTAAACAGGTTGACATTTTTTGTAGTCAAGTTTACCCCTAGATATTTAACCTTTTTAACAAAGTTCAGTCCAGTGAGTTCTTGTAATCTTTGCGCCTGCAATGGCGTCATATTTTTTGTCAATACTTTGGTTTTAGCTTTATTCAATTTAAATCCTGCTACTCTTCCAAAGTTGTCAATTGTCTCTAAAACTCTAGGAACACTGCTTTCTGGTTCCTGTAGGGATAACATCAAATCATCGGCGAATGCTTTCAGTTTGTATTCCTTCTCCCCCACCCTTATTCCTTTTATTGAGTTGTCTGTCCTAATCACATTTAGGAGGACCTCCAAGACCGTAATAAAAAGCAAAGGGGAGACAGGGCACCCTTGTCTCGTTCCTTTTTCTATCCTTATCTCCTCAGATATTACACTGTTTATTATAATCTTTGCTTTTTGTTCTGTGTAGACCGCGTTTATACCATTTAAAAATCTTTGGCCGACCCCCATCTTTTCCAGATTTTTCTTCATAAAAGTCCAGGAAATGTTGTCAAAGGCCTTCTCTGCGTCAATGAACATCAACACCGCATCTGTATTTATCTTTTTTTCTAATCTCTCCAAAATATCCACAATGTTCCTTGTGTTGCTGCTAATATGTCTTCCAGGCAAAAAGCCTGCTTGATCCTTGTGGATATAATCTTTCAATACTCTTTTCAAACCACCAACTTTAAAGAAGTGGGTTTAAATGCATATTTTGAAACTATTTTCTCTCCAACAATGCATCTTTTCTCAAAATACATATTTCTAAACTTGGGAGAACTGCATTGCAAAATTCAAAGGTGTACGAAATGTAAAGGATTACTATATTCCGATCCATGCACCTGTCAAGGAAGTGAGGATTAGGCCAGTTGATTTTGGAATTCACAAAAATCAAATTCTTCAAGCATCCCCAGTTGAATGTGTTACACACCTGCTGGGAACCTGCAGTTGTCAGGTACAGCTGAATTTCTTTGCTAAGTATATAACGATTCATTTGCTGGATCAGTCCAAGGTCGACTTGTCCATCATTTTACTTCCAACAGTGATCAGCTAGAGGTAAACACAAGCAAAGTACAAAGCTGATGGCATAAGCCTGCTATACCAGATGTTCAGAGGTATACTGCTTGTGCACATGGAGGTTTTCTGAAGCCATTGTGGCCAATAGCGTTTGATAGATCTACTATCTCTTAGGAATGTGTCTAACCCAGCCTTCCACAAACCCTCCATATATTTTTGAGCTACAACTTCCGTCAGCCCCCACAAGAACCCTATGAGCTTGTTGGAAGTGCAGACAAGAGGAAGGTGACTTTTATCACATGTGGTGGACTTGCGATAAGGTCAAGGCGTTTTGGGAGTCAATTTATAATGAACTAAAGAAGATGTTTAAATATACTTTTCCAAAAAAGCCTGAGGCCTTTTTGCTGGGTTTGATGGGAGAAGAAATAGCTAAGAAGGACAAAAGATTGTTCATGTATGCGACAACTGCTGCAAGAATATTGCTTGCCCCAAAGTGGAAATTACAGGAATTACCAACGATTGACGAGTGGCAGACGAAGATGGTGGAATATGCTGAACTTGCAAAACTGACCGGCAGGGTCAGAAACCAGGACGACTCAAGGTTTCAAAGAGATTGGAGTAAATTTGTGGAGTATTTAAGATTGAACCAAGGAAGTTTAAAAACACTAGTAGGATTGGAATAAACCTTTGACATAGTTCAATAGATGAGGTGGTAAAAACTGTGATGAGAATGGACTAGAAAACCTGCTGACGAGAGGGAGAGGAGTCGTAGCTTGGCAGAGCATTGATTTATGTAATTTGTGTGTAGATGTTTAATTGGCTGTAATTTGATATTTGAAAAAAAAATTATTATGAAAAAAGAACCCTATGAGCTAGCTTAGACTAAGAGGCAGTGACTGGGTCAAGGCCACCCAGTGAACTTTGTGGCTAAGTGGGGATTTGAACTCTGGTTTCCAAGGTCCAAGTCCAACACTATAACCTCTATATCACACTAAGCAGTCAAAGCCCACAGCACCTGGAATTCCTAGGCAGTCTCCTAGTCAAATACTAACCAGGCCTTGTAAGCTATTTTTATGGCTGTAGAATATCCTTTGCTTGCTTCTTCTGTGCTGACAGTTATGAACAAATGCACTCAGATGCACCGGCTCTCCCTTTGCCAGGTCTCAGTAATAGGATTCTTGGTTGGTTTGCCAAGATCCAGATTTTGCCCAGCTTTGTCAACAATTCAGGAGCTGTCATGTTTGTGAGAAGGAAACGAAGGTGTAAATGAGGGCATTCATTTGGTTCCTACCAATAATGTTGCATGCTTTCTGAAGCTACAATAGCTCAGTTTGAGGGCCAAAATAATATCACATTGTTTTTTTGGGGGGGGGAGTCAAATTCAAGCTGGTTAGAAGCAAGAGAAGTCATTATGAGTTTCAGCAGAGCAATTCTGTGATTTAATGAGTGGATTCTTCTGGTGATCCTGTTGATTGAGGAGCCCACCATTCACCAGCACAACCTTCCACCCCAAAGTTGTTTGATGTTGACTGCTACATTCAGCCTTTTGCTGGTCTCACTGCTCTTTAAACGGAAGCTGTACATTTAAAACTCCACACAGAGCTTGCCAGTACCTGAGGCATATGTCCATGATATGGAAATACATTTGTTTTGATGCATCAATTGATTTGGTCCCAAACTTTGACTACCACCCAGAAATGCAAGGGCTCCACTTGTAGCCAAGATGACATGGGTGGGAGCTGCCATTTTGAATTTGTTTGTGCATGCCCAATGGAACCCCTCAAATGGCCAGCTAACTGACCGAGAGACTGGTTTGAGTTTTATGGGACAATCAAATTCATAATGGCCAGCCATTCTGAGCAGCAAAAGTAGACTTCAAAAATTGTAGAGCGCTGGTGTAGCAACCACCATCGATGCCTGGGGCGTCAGCGGCAGGGGGGTGTATGCGTGTGGGCAGCGGAATGTGCCCCACCAATACCTGAGATCGCCCAAAATTATTGAGCTTTTGGGGGAGATCGCCGGGCACCCGGGAGGGACGGTGGCTCCAGCAGTTCTTGCAGGTTCTTCATGGCAGCAGCAGCAGGAAGGTAAGTAGTACCATCCATTTATAAGACAACCCCTAAGTTTAACAAAAGTTGCAAAAGAACATTGTCTTATACACGGAAAAATACAATAATTGGTTCCATTGTCAAACTGCACTTACCAGTAAGATGCTTCTCCTAATGCTCAACTACCTTCCTGTAACTTAAACCCATCAGAACTAGGTCTATCCTCTGAATACATGACAGTGGATGACGACAACGATTATGGTTACATTTATACCCTACCTTTACTCCGAACCGCTCAAGGTGGCATATGTGGTTCTCCCTCTGACTTGAGTGTCCAGGTATTTTTTAAAAAACATTCTCATTATTTTAGCTGTTACTCTGTTCTAATGAGGTTGTTTGTTATATATTTTAATTATGGCTCACTTTGATGAAATCGTTGTACTACATGTCTTACTTATGGGTAGTTGTATTCTTATGACCAGTTTTATACTTACTAATTGTTTTTGCCTTTGTGTGTGTGTGTGTGTGTGAACTACCTGGTATTTCTACTCAGAATGAAGAGGTGGTGTATACCTCCTTTCAATCCTCCTCCTCCTCCGTGCTGTTTGGCTCATCCATGCGTGCAAGTTGTTGGTTGATGCTGCAGCCATAAAGTCACCAACTTGTTCTCCATTGTATGTGGTCACAGGGCTGTGATCGCAGGGTTCAGTATTATGGGAAGTGCCGTGGATCAGTGCTAGTGCAAATACAGAGCTAGTTCACACAGATTTTGGAGGACAACTACATCCTCAGCAAAAGTCAATTCAAAAGTTGGGTACCACCTGTGCAATCTTCACAGCACATTGATTTCTGTTGGCCTCTGGTTTGAATCAAGACTGACAGTTCTTGTAGGGTTTGGGGCTAGGGAACACATCTTGGAGACCCAATACGTGTCCTTCCTTTTCGTTTTCCTTCAAGCCTACGCACACCAGCTTCCATAAATTAACACAAAGGGTCCACTGCAAAAATTGCAGGTCTCTGAAAATGCATGTGTGCAGGCACACACATAAAAGAAGGCACTGTTTGCTCTGACTGCTTCACTTATCTCTGCTAGGAATGCACTGGGGAGCCGAGCCATTGCAAAAAACCCAAGTCCTTTAAGGCATGCTTGTTCAAAAGCTGTTTAAGTCCCTGTGCAGTAGTTTGCATCTATCACTTCTGACAGGCTGCCTTGAGTGTCTTGGCTTCCTTGCAAGATCATCAGTTCTAAAAAAGTTGCAATCCTATTTGGCAATATCAGCAGGGGAGGAAATAGTTGCTCTCGCTGCATTAAAACGTCTCCTGGATGTAATCAACAGGGAGAGGCAAAACCCAGCAACACTCATATGGGAGGCCAACACAGTGAGAAGCCACAGTGTTGGTACAAATGCTAACTGAAGAAGAATGGGGTTCCATTTCTTCTCCTCCGTTTCTCCATTTCTGATCCCATTAGCAATAGTATGATCACCAAGTGACCTCTCTGAGGGTATTCCATAAAATGGGTGCCACCACAAAAAGGCCCTGTTCCTCATAGCTCAGTGAGAAACAACAGAAGTACTTTTGGGGCAGCAGGAGAGTTTCTTATCCTCTTTGTACCCTGCACAAATGAGAGATGACCCTTGCCTCCCACTGCAAGTCCTCTGCAAGAGCTGGAAGACTAGAGAGAGTGGAGGGGATTGATGGCTGGCTGGAAAGCCACCCCAATATTTATGGGCCCCTATTTGTGTGAGCTTATTTGCAGACATTTCGTCTTAGCAGACTCTGGACTGCTTATCTGCTTAATGTGTTTAATTTTTTGGAAGCTGCCCAGAGTGGCTGGGGCAACCCAGTCAAATGGGCGGCATATAAATAACAAATTATCATCATCATCATCATTATTGATAACTCAGTCAGTAGAGCATGAGGCTCTTAATCTCAGGGTCATGGGTTCTAGCCCCAGGTTGGGCAGAAGATTTCTGCATTGCAGGGTTGGACTAGATGACCCTTGTGATCCCTTCCAACTCTATGATTCTGTGATTCTCTCTTATTTTCTGCTTCTGTGTTTGCTGGATTTGGATCCATTTTATCTCTGACTACTCCCTGGTAGTCCCTAAGAAGATCAGTTCACCTGGGCCTCTAAATGCCCTGCTTTTGAAGCTAATATTAAACCCACAGTTGGAGAACCCAATGGAAAGTTCGCTGCCACCACCGACTTTAAACCAGCAGCTTTTCCGCCTCCTGGAAGAAGACCAGCATGGACTTCAGGCAGAGGCAGATTTAGGGCAGTGAAACCCATTCCCCAGCACTGGATACCAAGCTGGGGGGGGGCACACACCACAGGGCACCGCAGCTATGACATAATGTGCAAAGATGATCCTTGGTTGTGTCACAAAGATGATCCTTGGTTGCTCATTTAAGGAGGAAGGGATGCAGGACGCGGAAAGGACCACTAACGTCTTGGGGTGCAACAGAAGATCAACATAAACATTTTAGGCGTTTTCTAACCTCCCAGCTTTCTATGACTGCACTGTACTCTGCTCTTGGAAACATTTTGTTGAAAAAATGGATTAAGAACAATCATGGCCGCTGGATCGGACCAAAGGTCCATCTGGCCCCTCATCTTGTTCTCACAGTGGCCAATCAGATGCCTACGAGAAGTTGGTAAACAAGACATGAGTGCAACAGCATTCTCCCTGCTTGTGGCTTCCAGCAAGTGATATTCAGAGGCATACTGCCCTCAATTGCAAAGTTTTAAGTAAACAACTAACGTCAAGCAGTTAAACCGAATGTAATATATACTGTGTCCGCGCGTGCGAACGTACAGCAGCCGCTTTCAAACATCTTTGTTAATTCTAATGAAACTGCGTTTGAACACTACGTTGCTACTCAGTGTCAGCAGTAGTTACAGAATCCGAACCTTAACATATCCATTCAGAAATTTGCTTTATTACATGAATTTGTTGCAGCAATTAGAAGGTGCCGGGGACAGCAGATAAAAGATGGAAAGGTCATTACCAAGTACTTAGTGACAGACGCAGCAGATGATTGTGAAGGAATGCTTGACACCATTAATTTTAAAGAAGAACTGAAGGTCGTTTCTGTGATTGGGAGCCATTATCTCCCCCACAGCCACAGCAAGAGAGAAGCATGTGAAATACTAAGTGGCCTTGCAGCCCTGTTGTTGTTGTTGTTTTAAGTTATTGACACATTGAGTCTTTAAGAGTGGACCTTTTTGTATATCACTTTTTTAAAAGAAAGAAAGAAAGAAAGAAAGAAAGAAAGAAAGAAAGAAAGAGAAATGACTTGAAATTGCATGTTGTAAGGCTGTGAGATTGTGAGACTCAGGTCATTTACTCCAGATTGGTTGTATTGATTTCATTTGGAGTGCTCTAGAGCAGGACAGAATTAGCCACTTGGTAAAACTAACTGGAAATTCTGGAAGCATGCAGGGCTCTCTCTGTCTTTGGAGACAAAAGTGCAATTCCAGGGGCTCCATCAGAGGGTCTTTCACATCCCATGGTACTAGGCATTCCACAGATTAAATGCAGAACCATCTTCGGTCTGCCGCTGAGTTATGGCTCTGCATTTACTTCCAAGCATGCAAATGGGTTGCAAGCTATATATAATGTATAACCAGTGCAGTCTGTTTTAATCAATATATTAGTCATCTAAAGCCTTTGCTGATTAATGGGTGGGTGCCAATTTTAATTGGGGGTGGGAAGTTTTAATCAGCGGTCATGCTTAAGGCGCTTTTGACTTTATTAAAGTTGCCCTTTCCTTGTAATAATGAGCGCTAGGTTTAGTAATTTGTTTATGACACACACACACACACACACAGAGAGAGAGAGAGAGAGAGAGAGAGAGAGAGAGAGAGAGAGAGAGAGAGAGAGAACAAGCTTCCTCACCTATATCCCTAACTGGATTCTGAAACAGGTGGGTAGCCGTGTTGGTCTGCCATAGTCAAAACAAAATCGAAAATTCTTTCTAGTAGCACCTTAGAGACCAACTGAGTTTGTTCCTGGTATGAGCTTTCGTGTGCATGCACACTTCTTCAGGGCACACCCAGATTCATGCTGTATCTGAAGAGCCATATCAACAAGCAAAATTGTAATCTTTTATTGCCAAAAATCTGTTCAGAGAAAGTGAGGGGTGAAGAATTTGATCCTTCTTGCCTATTCTCCTTCCACCCAAACAGATGTCAGGTACTATTGCCAGCTGTCCGTGGCTGGATCGGGCATCTCAGCCAGGACAAATGCATGAATCTCTGCCCATTGTTGTATGTGTATATTGCTGTGTCAACGCCAATTTCCGAGGGAGCATGCAGAACGCATTTCCCACAAGGCATCCTGCCACAGTGTGCAGGGAACCAATAACTTGTGTCAGGGGTGAGATACCTTTTTCAAGCCAAGGTCCGCATTCTGGAACACTTCTGGAAGTGTTCAAGGCCAGAGGCAAGAGTGGGCAGAGAAAACGAGCGGGAATTTTACCTTCATGCAGTAGGCTAGTTTCCACACCCCTCTCGACCTTCCATGGTTTTCCCCACCATTTGACAAGATTGCCAAGTGCTTCCAAACACACTGAATGGTAAATGGCCCTCTGTATGGATCCTGTCTGAGATAGCATCAGGGATGATAGACAAAAGTTCTGCCTTCTGAGATTAATCTGTAACGGGCCACTGAAACATACAAATCACCACTTAATGCTATAGGCAAGGAGCGATGAACATACTTGTGTAAACTGATCTTGTACTGTTAGTACTGTTCAGTTAATCTTTTTTACTTTTTTCCAGTGTCAGTTCTCCCTGTACTAAACCTCAATCTTTTGCCAGGTAATGTGGCACTTACTATATTTTTTTTGGAATTATAAAATCAGGCCTGGCCTTAGCACCCAGCTCCCTCAGGCAGCTGCGAGGTCCCAGGTGTAAGCCGCCATTTTGAATTTTCCTCAGTGCCCCCAAGTTAGCATCACTCTGAACACACTGTGGGAAATTAAAAATGTTGGCTTGTAGCTGTCTGCTACCACCACAGCTAAGTCCAAGGCCGGTCACCCACCAACATAGGCCTGAAACCTGTTTAGTCACTCAGTTTAGTCACTCAGCTTCAACACAAAACTTTATTTTTAAAATGTTCTTAGACAGGGGAATGATTTGCTGAGGTGCTTACTATGGGACATGACCCCTGTTGATTTCACTTGGGAAATTAGGATATATTGTGGTGGTGCATAGTTTGCCGTAGCTCTTGTAAGGCAGGGTTTTGATCCAAAGCCAGAAGAGACTCCCTGTGCTCATTTGACACCTGCTTAAAAACAAAAACAAAAAACATTATTGAATGCTTCCCAAACAGGTTATACAGCTGAATCTTACACTGCATGCAAAATCTGTCTGGAGACTTCTTAGTAATAGCAAGGCAGAAAAGAGGGCTTGAGCTGATAATTGGTCAGTGGTTTTTGTTAATACAGCTGCCACTGGGTTTTGCAATTGTGTGGACTGAGGGGGCTTCTGGGTGGAAGTTTACTGCAGAATCATTGCTGCTCACAGACATACTCTTCCCCCCCCCATTGTCCACATGATGGCATTGTCATCAAAATGTCTACCCATTCATGCCAGATCCATTCATTCCACATGAAATTCAATGAGTAAAAATAACCTGTTCTAAATCCGTATAGTTAAAGCGACAAAGGTCCGTATAGTTAAAGCTATGGTTTTCCCAGTAGTAATGTACAGAAGTGAGAGCTGGACCATAAAGAAGGCTGATCGCCGAAGAATTGGTGCTTTTTAATTATGGTGCTGGATCAAACCTATCCATTCTCAAGGAAATCGGCCCTGAGTGCTCACTAGAAGGACAGATCCTGAAGTTGAGGCTCCAGTACTTTGGCCACCTCATGAGAAGAGAAGACTCCCTAGAAAAGACCCTGATGTTGGGAAAGATGAAGGGCACAAGGAGAAGGGGACGACAGAGGATGAGATGGTTGGACAGTGTTCTCGAAGCTACTAACATGAGTTTGGCCAAACTGCGGGAGGCAGTGAAGGATAGGCGTGCCTGGCGTGCTCTGGTCCATGGGGTCACGAAGAGTCGGACACGACTGAACGACTGATCAACAACAACAAATCTGCATTCAGTGCTAGTATCATAGCTGCTTGATACATTGGGGCAGGGCAGTTTTTCATTCATATGGTGGTGTTTGGGTGGGTTTCATCTGCTGCCACACATTTCCTTCCATTTGCTCTGCACCTGCTTTGCATGGACCGTGAGAAGGGATCCTGTTGGGAAGGGTCCACCATAACTTTCCTGCCAGCCTTGCTTTCTGAGGATGGGATCTAGTGATTTTGGGTAAAGTGGCCCAAACAATGGGAGCATGCCAATTTCCACAAATTCCCCAGGCATTTCAACAGCTTGATTCAGAGGAACTGCCCTCCCATGATCTCCACCCAGTGCACGTGAGTGATTGCTCCTTGAAGAATGTCACTGTATACATTGATCTTTTTATTTCAAAATAAATACTTAAGTCTTGCGCATGGCCTCTGCACCACGCAAGGCTTATTCGGGTAAATATCAGTTCTGATTGATCTCGGTATTATCATTTCTTTTTTAAAGGGTATCTCCCAAACCCACAACAAAAGCACAAGCCTCAGTTTTGTCCGTTGTCTCACAATGCTGTTGCGCTATTGTATACTTGGCTGTTTTTGTTTTTTCAAAGAAATACTTGTTCCCACGCATAGAATAGAGAAAGATGGTGGAGGGTGAGGGAGGAACAACTATGAGGAGAACCCCCCAAAACCAGTATGGATACATCCTGTCAAGCTCTACTGACTGGTGTTGATGGAAAGCAGCAGAATAGCAATGAATACGATGTCTGGAAAAACTGGAGTTTGTGGGTCAATCAAATACAAGCTCATTAACTCCTGCAATGTTCAAAGAGCCTTAAATGAAACAAAAGGAGCTATTTCCAAATAAAAGCAAATCAGGAAAACCAGGTTTTGTCCGGAGTGTAATAGACACGGCATTCCCAGGGAACGGTCGATGGCACGGTAAGGTGTTGACAGTTTCAAGGAAGCAATGTGCTGTGAAGGCTAAAATTTTACACACTAAAGAAACCTGAGCAGTGTGATGGGTAGAGGTGACAGGTGGCACCAGAGATTTGATGCTAAGGGTTTTGTCTCATACTTCAGGCAGCTCTGTTGGTGAGAGGGAAGGGATTCTCTAGACATATCAAGTGACATCTATTCCCTTTTCCTATTTAGCAGAGGCTTTGAGAAAGTTTCAGTCTTGGAGTAGATTCTGGGTTTTTTTTAATTTAAAAAATTGACTTGCGAGCGACTTGAAGATGCCTGCTTTGCACTTTCTGTGGAAGGAGTTAAGAGTCAAATTATTTCCTCTGTAAGCCATCGTGATGGGTGAGATTATTGATTTGTGAGCACGCTTGCATCTCTATATAATTGGCCTAAGCCATTGGGGGGGGTGTTATTTAGTTCATGTTTTAATGCGGACCTACTTGATTTTCTCAAACACAGCTGTACTCCAAAATCCACATTGCTCTGAATTGAAAATTGGTATGCTAGTGAAAACAAAATTAATAACTAACATTAGTGAAAATAACATGCACAACTACATTGTATGGCATAAAATGGCTTGCAAAAACACAAGCTTCTCATTTTTTCCCAATCTTAAGTTCAGTTCTCCACATTTCCACATCAGTTTGAGACTTAAAAGGAAAGTCCTATGAAAATTCACCAGCATTTTAGTGTGAATATCTCCTAATAATACATGTTTGCAAAGCAATTTCCTCTTCTATAATGGATTCTTGTTTGCTGTTTTCACTAATATATATGTATTTGAATGCATATGCTTTCCCAGTACTTGCATTTCGTACACATTCCTTGACTGAAGAACTGCATTGCAAAATTCAGAGTAGTGTGAATTTCAAGGGATGGCTCTGTTTTGCTTTGTGCATTGTTTCAGAAAGTGCAAATTAGGTAGGTTTCACCTTCCAGAGTGAACTTCGCCCCCATCTCAATTCAGAATGCTTCAAGACCAAACTAGGTGTGATGGGGCAGCCACATTTGGGCAAACCTCAAGGTCACATGACTGAAGGAGGGGAGGTAAACTTCCCCCTAGACTCCATCAGTTCAAGTGCACCAGTTCTGGGCACCAAGAGAGGAAACAGTATATCCCCCTGGCCAGCGAGTGATTCGGTTTGCGGGTACCCGCTTTTGAGGGAGTAGCAGGACCTTTATGAAGGTCTTAATTTCTACCAAGAGCAAAAGAATTCTGGGATAGAATGAGGATGAATTGAACTACGTGAGGTCGAGAGATAAGTGGATGGCAGGTTTCACAGCCCTGAAGCAATTCTGCCTGGGTCACAGGGGTCCCATGAGCGTATTGTACAGACAAATCCCAAACCCAGATGCTGGAGGAGATGCTATCTAAATTGAGTGCGAGTTAAGAGATCTGGCAATAGAGAGGCGGGATTCTGTTACACTGAGTGCAGAAATATGGAATGTGCTGCTAGCATCATGAAGCCATTAAGAGCGAAACGATTGTTAAGATAAAGCAAGGGAGTTGGCGGCGGGGAAAGGGTGAGGAGGGAACAGAGAGTACGGCTGCCAGCTAGATTTCGGTTAATTTTTCATGTGAATTTATTGCTGGGTATATAAGAGCGATTGAATTAGTAGGACTGGCAGGAACTAGGCCATGGTAAAAGCTTCCTGCTCTCAGTTTAGCTCTCCGCCCATATGGAGCACAGCCTCAGCTGTCTACAGCAGCCTCACCGCACTTAGATTGTTAGGGCGGCACAGCAAAGTAGCCTGCTTTCCTGCGGAGAGACAGGTGCACGAGAACGAGACTCCCTCTGCTGCTGTTGCTGCTGCTGCTTCTTATTTTTACACAATTTCGGGGGGGACTTTACTGGTTTTACCAGGTGATTTCTCTCAGGACACAATCCCAAGCTGCAGGTGCGATCGGATGCACTAGCATGCTTCCAAAATATTGCAAGGTAAGCCCTTGGGGGGGGGGGTGTTGCTGCAAACAATCGCCTTGGAAAACAAGGAAGGAGGAGAAATGCAGTGCAGAAAGGGAGATCTTGCCTAAAAGTGCATGTCCAAACTGAGGGGTCCTGCTTCATGTTCAATCACAGGGCAATGGCTTTCCCTAGAAATGTCTCGTCTGTTCTGTAAGGCCTACTTCATATGCTGTTGGGGTGGCTTTAAACCCAGGATCGGTTTGCCTGGTGCCTCCTGCCAGCAGCAGCATCACTGAGGTTACTGGGAGGGGCAAGGTCTGGGCTGCACCGCTGAACCTACGAAGTAAATATAAGCAAGTGTTTTCTCTTTAGACTCCATGGTGGTATTCAGAAGGTGTTACCTACTCCTGTGGGTGGAGAGCAAATGCACAGTCATTCAGAACTAGTTGCATCAGTTCCCACTGGAAAGAGGCAAGCCTTTTTGAAAACTTCACAGTGGATTGCCTTTTCCGCAGAACCAAATTCCGTAGCAGAAACAGGAAAGCACACAGCAGGGTACAGGACATTGTTGGTGTTTGCAATCTCCTTTGGATTGCTGGGTCGGTTCTCTGCTTTCCTTTGCAGTTGTAGCCATGCAGTTCGCATCCAGATTATTAGCTGGATTGAGTTTTGTTTTTTGTTTTTTTTCCGATAGATGGTTTTTTAAAACCTCCTTAGAGAGTCTATTCGTAAATTTCATCAAAGATAACATTTATAATTCATCTAGCAATTTCAGTCACTTACTAACATAATTTCCACATTTTCCCCTGTTTATTAAGTGATTTCACTTCCCTGAAGTTATTTCACTTCACTTTCATCATCCAGTTCGATGAATTCCAGCATAGTCTTCCCTAAAGAGAAGATTAAAAATCTGTTTGGGTGGCAGGCAGACAATGGGGGGAGGGGGGACTAAATGCCAATAAAATTACATTCTAGTAACATTTAGCAGTATCTCTAAATAAAAAGAAGGGAGTAATGCAGCTGCTTCGAAAGTTCAGACACGAGGATATGTGGAGTTAAGAGGGTTTTTTTTTTACTGCCATTAGCTTTCTGTGCTGGTGTGTGTGTGTGTGTGTGTGTGTGTCCATTGCTTGGAATTAATTCAGTTCATTTCACTGGTCCTTCTTTCAGTACTGTGGAGGACTGTTTCAAAAAGTTTAAGGGAGAAGCTTCAGTTGTCCAGGATCTTATTATTTTGCTTGTTCTCATTATTGAGAGGGTATGTGAAATTGACTTTAGCACATTGAACTGTTCGTGTTTTTTTATGTGTGAGTGAGTGTGTTTTGTTTTTTTAATGAGCCAGTAGGAGATTTATTTTAAATCAGGATTTCCCAAACTTGGGTCTCCGGCTGTTTTCAGGTTTCCCATCATCCCTAGCTAGCAGGACCAGTGGTCAGGGATGATCGGAAGTGTAGTCCAAAAAAAAGCTAGAGACCCAACTTTGGGTCTCTGTTAACTGGATGTAAAATGCAGTCCTATGCATGTCTACTCAGAAGTAAGTCCCATTATGTTTAGTGCAACTTACTACTAGGTAAGCATGTGTAATGCTGTTGTTTAAAATATATAGATATATACATACACGCACGACACTGGTGGGTTAGTGCTGCCAGGCCACTTTAGCTGTGGAGAACAATCACTGGTAGCACCTGATTTTCTGAGGGAGAAGGAAAGTTACGCTCAAATGGATTTGTTGCTTTAGATTACCCTTTGTTTTAACAATGCGCCCGTGAATCCTTTCTAGGGAAATGTCCGTTATCAGTGCTACTTTTCTAGAAAAAGAGGTGCTCAGCGTGAACACCTCCCTCGTTCTCTTAGAATGACAAGGGTGCCCGCCTGATAGGTGCCGGAACTGAGTTCCTGTGAGTTCCCCCTGAAAAAAAGCCCTGGTCATTATTAAAATGGGTGGGGAATCTGTGTGGGTGTGTATGGAGGGTTTGTGCAGGGGGGGTGTGTGTGTGACAGATTGGCCCTAGGGTGGAGGAGGTATGACATCCCAGCGCAGAAAGAGTTAAGCCACCTTCATTTTGACAGACAGTTCATCCTTTGGGGGCGGGGCAATCCCCGGCTTAAAAGGAGGGACCCGCCATTTTGGCAGTGGAGAAGAGGGAGGGAGGGAGGGAGTGGTGACTGGAAGAAGAGGGGTGTGGGGCCAGGATAGTGGTGGTTAGGCTAGGATAGGATGAAGATTAGTCGGTTATACTGAAAGAGTTTATATTCTAGATGTAACTAAGCTGTTGAACTATTGAAATACGCGAAACATGATGTTCTGAAATAAATAAAGACTTGTTTTTGTTGAGCCAAGAGAAAAGAGGCATTTATTTGGTCCAGCCATATATGGATGCTCATGAGGAGGTGAACTCAGGGAAAAGGCAAAATTGACCTTCAGGGTGATAGTTTGTGTCTTGGAGTTTCACTCAGGAGGGGCAAAAGGGCAGAAACCTCGGTAAGGCTACACAGTTACTAAAAGGGTTTAGCTAACTGACGCAGTGGGGGAATCTAATGAGAGAGTGATCCGGAACTGATAGAGCTGAGAGGTATTCTCAACCCAGGAGCCCAGGGCAATATATATATATAACAGGCCACGACAGCTGGACCAGAGAACCCCGTTACTAAGTTATCCCTAGTTATAATAAAAGGGGATTATCCACACAGACGGACCTCAAGAATCGAAGTGGGGTGGATAGAAAAAGTGACCCGGAACACCTCAGAAATAATACACTTAGTAACAGAGGGGTAGTTGGCAGGGAGGTTCGTCGCAGAGAGCCACAGCATCAAAAAAAAAAATTTAGCTGTAGGAATTCTAAAGCAGTTTATGAAGTAAATTAAAACCAGTCATCAACTAAACAAGAGGAAGGGGGCTCCAACACAATCTACTGCACCCCTTTTTACCAACATCTTATCAGCACAAGTAACCATATTTTTTACATCTTCCAATAAGAAAGGCAAATACATTCTTAGCTCACAACAGTTTCTTGGTGTTCACATAAGCACATAATAGAAGCTGGCTCTGCACAAGGTAGACCGACCTATAGAGGGCCATCTCTGGCTTTGCATTTGGGGAGTCAGCCTTGAACTCCAGATGAAATCAGTCGTGCATGTTCTTTCATACTGCCTCGGTATCAGTTGGATGCTAGTAGGGAATGGTTTTCAGATGAATGTAAGGTAGCCTTCCTTATGTCTACTCAGGATGGGGATAGGAGGGAGAGTGTAGCCAGGTTTCTGCAACACACAAGAATTTGTGAGGATTTGTGAATGCTATACAAGACTAACTTAAGTGTTTGGTGCAAAGTCTCCCCACCCCAGCACCCCATTATCACTAAAGTATATGAACAACAAACTCCTTTTTCTGCTACCATTCTTGTTATACTAATCAAATCTTACTGAACAGTTTCATGCCAACCCACTATAATTACTTGCAGGGCCGGCCTACCAACTAACAACATGGAGACCTTTGCCTGCTGTTAGATTTTGGACAGTATTTGCTGCTTCCACAGCAAAAGCAGTGGCAGCGCAGGTGTTCTTTGGGGCCACCTCACCCACAGGCAAGGCATTATTGACTGAGAAGGTGGCTCTGGAGAGCTTGGGCTGTCTAAACACCAACAACACCATGAGGAGGAATCAGAGGAGGTTGTGGCACTGGTCTTCAGCCAGCAGAATATTGAGTGCTGCCCCTGATTGCTTGTGGCTGTTTAGCATCCTATTTCCTCCATTAGCATAGCTTTGCAATATGATGTACAGTATAGCTAATCTATCCCTTACGTACCCAGTAGGTCACCGTGGTCTATGGAATAACTTCTCCTGCAGTTTCCAATGATATAAGAAGCAGGGCTTTCCGTGTGGCTTCCCCTGTACTGTGGAACAGCATTCCTGTCAAGATAAGGCAGGCACTTTCCAGAAACAACTAAATACACTTTTGTTCCAAGAAGCTTTACCAGCTGGATGAAAGGGTCTCTGCCATGGGTGTCTATTTTGAACTGTATTGTGTTGTACAGGCAACCCCCCCCCCCATTTACATGGGGGTTATCTTCCGGGTTATCGCACATGTTGGTGGAGTGCTCATAAGCCCATTCTGCCCCCGTTCCACTATCTCCTGGTGCCAAACAGGACATGCACATGCACGGTCGTGTGTGTATATTGAATATGCACAAATTGAGAGTTGCCTGTATTTGATGTTTTGTTTTAAGCATAACTTGTGGTGTGTGTTTGTGTGTGTGTTCTTAGCTGTTTTTAATGGACATCACCTTGAGATGCTTTCATGGAAGGCGATTAATAAGTGTTTATCATTAGCAATAATAACACCCCCCTCATTTTTCTTCTTCTGGATTTGCAAGTTTCTCCCTTCTTCCATCCTCAAAGGCCATTGTCACTTGGAGCTCATCCACACTTCGTGATCTCTAGGAGATGTTTTTCTTTCGTCGTCCCATTTCCGCTCAGAAAACCCTCTGTTGAATTGGAACAAGCACCACACAGGTTTTCTGTGGATTGACATCTGTTCTGATTCAGCAGCAAAAAGCAGGTTTGCTGGGGAAAGCAGTGGGAGTCCCACTGTAGGACCAACGAAAAACATCTCAGACCTGAGCCTTTGATCTCTCTTACTGAACTTGGATATTTCTCATTTCAGTGTCTCTCACCTTTTTGGTTTAAATTAAGTAGGATGATTGCAGTCATTTCTCTTCCCCAGTTTGGTAGCTAACACAGGTTCCCTGGTGTACAGATTAGAATCAAATGTATGTTTTCCTCTACCTTGTGACAAAGGAAACGCTCGGCTCACTATAGGGAATTTTGACCGCTCACTTGACTTGTTTGTGAAGCACAACCTGTTTGTTTTATTTAGATTAAGTCTCAATAGGTTTGAGTGACTCTTAAACATGTCTGTGGTTGGTTGCGTTCCATCTCCTGCTATCTTTGATACTTGGTTGGCCACTGCTGGATAGGTTTGAGGGGTGTGTGGTGTGGAGTGGCTGATGTTTTGGGGCTTGGACCTGGCAAATGTGGACTCATATTTGTGATCAGGTACATAGCAGTCTTGGGTGGCCTTGGATAAGGCACTATCAACAGTGAATGGGAGAGTCAATGCAGTTCTCATTTAAAGGTAAATCTGCCTGATTTGCTCTTTCTGAAACAATGCACACAGCAAAACACAGCCATTCTTTGAAATCCGTACTTCTCTGAATGTTGCTATGCAGTTCTGCAGCCGAGCAATTTGTGCAAAAATGCAAATCCTAGGGTAAAGTGTGCATATGTTGGTGAAAATAACATGCAAATGTGATTATTTTGCAAAAAATGTATTTTTTGGCAAAAACGCATACAAAAATGTGTATATTGGGAGAAATTAGTGCTAAAATGCTGATAATTTTTCTTGAAGACCCTTTGTTTTTTAGGGGGAAGCAAACAGATGTAGAAATGTGGAGAAATGGTTTTAAGATAGGAAAACTGAGACAAACCAAAACGGACAGATTTGCCCACCCCTACTATTGACCCAACCTACCTTGAACAGTTGTTGTGACAGAGAACCAGTCACCCAGACAAATCTGGGTTTGTGACTGAACGTGCAGTCAACAAGCAGCTGCAGCCAGCCACAGCTTCCTGATGAGTACAGCTTGTAGGATATATCTGTTTGAAAAACCCATATTTGTTGCATGCACACTTTCTAGTTTTAGGTGGGCTGGGGGGGGGGAATGCAGTGAGTGAACTGACCCAAAGCTGTGGGGAATAGATCTCAACTACCTCCCAATAAGTTCTGCTGTTCCTACTGAAATCCTCTTGTTTCCTTTAGAACAGTGTTTTTCAACCTTTTTTGGGCAAAGGCACACTTGTTTCATGAAAAAAATCACGAGGCACACCACCATTAGAAAATGTTAAAAAATTTAACTCTGTGCCTATATTGACTATATATAAAGTAATTCTCTTGAATAGGAATCAAATAAACAAATTTTTCCCACGGCACACCAGGCAACATCTCACGGCACACTAGTGTGCCGCGGAACAGTGGTTGAAAAACACTGCTTTAGAAGTCCCTTTCCCCCTTGCCTTCCAATTACCCAGAGGAAGGGCTTCTTGAAACAGCTTGTAGCTGATATTCTGCAGTAACCAATATTTCCCCTCACATTTAAGCTTTTGCTCATTGTTTACTATTTTTTATGCAAGTGGGACCTGCAACAAAATGCTCCTTTTCAGTCAGCCAACCATGCCCTTTCCCAGGATACTACATTCCACCCCACCTGTCTGGTTTTCTTCCTGTCAAATATCTATGTCAAGAGGAATTCCCCCCTTACTTCCTATGGGAGCTAGGGCTGAACCGTGGAGGCAGGCAGAAAGATGTGGCTGCCATTCCTTCAGTTTCTGCACAAATGCAGAAAACAATGTGTTTGCTCCCATGTGATCATGCTTGCAGTGATGCATGTGAAGCTTATTGATTGCAACATGCCATCTAAAGGATAAGTAATGTGAAAAGATTGCCATTATTATGATTTCTTAGGAAGACAGGTGCTGTGGCCCGCAAAGACACTTCAGTGTGATACCAGAGGCCCTCTGTAGATACACGCTCACCTGTGTCTTTTTTTCAGAGCAAAAATAACTACTCTCTGGAGGAACCCTGTGGCAGGCTGATTTGCGTGTAGATAGTAGGAACCAGCTGCTCCAGCATCAGAAAACAAACAGCACCATTCACCTGGGAATCCTGCTTAGTTCCACTGCTAAACATTTATTTGCTTCACAGAGATTCTGAGTCTCATTTTCCATCTTAAGCGAGCGCTCAAAATGGCATGACGTCTGATAAATGATACGGGTGACACGACAAAGTGATAAAATCATAGAGTCATAGAATTGTAGCGCTGGAAGGGGCTCCGAGGGTCATTATCATTGCAGCATTTGTGTGCCCTGCCTTAATGGTGCCTTCCGTTTAGGCTGCCTTTCGTTTCCCATCTTCTGCTGAAATAGGAAGCTGTAACTCCCAAAGCATTTTAAGTGAAGCAACGTTAATGGGAATCCCAGGATTAAGCTAATGACGGTGATTTTCACCAGGCGAAAAAGATTAGAGAGTATTTTCCTGAATTCCCCATACCTGTACTGGCCAGTTCACTATCAGCGTCCGCTGGACTGCAGAGAATTTGACAGGGGCTGCGGAATCTGAGAGAAGGCTTGTCACCAGAACATTGATGGTGAAGAGTTTAAGGGTTTAAGTCATAGGTTTGTGTAGAAAACGCATAACTGAATTTGTATGCAATTTTTTGTGTGAACATAGACATTCTTATTGGACTGATTGAAATGACGATAATTGTGTGTTGTATCTGTATATATGGAAAATGAACAATAAAGCATTTAAAACATTTTTAAAAAGAGAGTTAAAGGGTGCACAACATGCTGGTGACTGGGAATAATGGCAAAATAAGCAACACCTAAATATTTTCTTCAAGGAGCTTAAGGTGGTAAACGTGACTACAACTCCCATCATCCTATCCCATTGGTCATGTTGGCAGGGGCTGATGGGAACTGGAATCCAACAACACCTGGGGAACAGAAGTTCTCTCATCTTTTCCTGGCCTCAGGGCTGCATTCACCCTTGTCCTACCCAATGGCAAGGGGGACATTCCAGTGGTGGGTGTGGCCTAGGTGGGTGTGGCCACAGCCTCCCTCTCAGGTGATCCATGTAGATTAGCTGAGAGAGAGAGTTATTGCACTCTCCCTGCTTATCAGAGGATCAGTCTGATGACCAGGGTATGGGGCAGTTTGCACCTCCATCAGGGTGCTGTGGTAAGTGAAGTGTAAACTTCTAGCAAAAATGTCAAACTTGTTTCTTTGTTTTTTTAAATTAAAAATACTTTTTCTTTCCATCATCAAAATTGGTAGGCTCCTGCAGTGGTGGCAACAGCAAAAAAATTCCTGGGAGGCTGGATGAAGCCCCCAAATTGAGGATTTGATACCCTGGATCTAGAGAGTAACAGATTAACCACCTGTTTTTAAATGAGCAATTTGTGGTTGTCTGTTGCATCAGTTGGGCAAAATCATGGAATGTGGGATGAGGTTTACTTCTCAGTGAATAATCCGATATAATAATACTGATTGCATATTGTTCCTTATATTTATACACGCACACAGAGCTTGATACATTTTTTTAAAAAGCTAACATTTCAAAAAAGGCTCCTGGAATATCCTTTAGGAGGTTAGGTCCCCACAGGTCCCCTTGTTGGCCAAAGCTCTCTGTGGGAGAGATTCCAAAGTATATTAGATATTGCCCCTACAAATGTCAAACGCCAGCAGTGTCCTTGGTTAGTAGAGGAGGCCTCCTGCTGACACCCCAAGACTTTTCCCTTGGCTGTTTGCTGGCAGAAGTTTTCTAAAGGGCAACTCTCTTGCTTGAAGCCTTTCGTAACGGCCTCAGCGCATGTGGTTTTGAAGTATCCGGCCTTTCTTCTCAGCTGGAGGCTTACAGAAGAGTCGCAACCATGAGTGGTTCACGTGTTAGTGCAGAGCTTTCCAAACTGTTCATGTTGGTGACACAAATTTTAGACATGCATCATTCTGTAACACAGTAACAAAATTCCATTTTACTAGCAAACCAGAGGTTAAACTAACCCCTTTCCAGCATGGGGAGTGTTTGTGCGACACACACTGCAGCCAACAAACTAATGTTTCATGACACACAGTTTGGAAAGCTCTGTGTTAGTGGGACAGAGAGATGGGGCTGAAGCTGCCATAGATTCATGCTCACTCCATTTTGATCAGATTTACGATCTTCCTTAAGGGACGTGGGTGGAGCTGTGGGTTAAACCACTTAGCCTAGGGCTTGCCGATCAGAAGGTCGGTGGTTCGAATCCCCGTGACAGGGTGAGCTCCCGTTGCTCGGTCCCAGCTCCTGCCCACCTAGCAGTTTGAAAGCACGTCAAAGTGCAAGTAGATAAATAGGTATCGCTGCAGCGGGAAGGTAAACAGCGTTTCTGTGTGCTGCTCTGGTTCACCAGAAGTGGCTTAGTCATGCTGGCCACATGACCCGGAAGCTGTACGCCGGCTCCCTCGGCCAGTAAAGCGAGATGAGCGCCACAACCCCAGAGTCGGACACAACTGGACCTAATGGTCAGGGGTTCCTTTACCTTTACCTTTACCTTTACCTTACGATCTTCCTTGCAGGATCGAGCTCAGAGGAGGACAGCTGTGTTAGTTTCCAAGCTGTGCATAGCCCCAATTTGTCAGGCTCTTCTTCTTCTTCTTCTTCTTCTTCTTCTTCTTCTTCTTCTTCTTCTTTTAAAAAAGAGGACATGTGAGGGGAGGAGTGAAGGTGATTTAGGTCACATCCACAACACACACTATTAAAGTAAACAGTAAAGTATTCTGCTGAAGAATATTAGTTTACCCCTCACAATGCTGCAGTTCCCAGCGCCCTTGGAAAACTACAGTTCCCAGGATTATTCAGGGGAAGCCATGTGTATTAAATGTGCTTTAGATGTAGAGTGTGGCTATGACCTCAGTGCTGGATTTGTAAGTGAGTCCGTGTGTCAGTAAAGGCACAGGGAATTCGCCCAGTAGCAAGATAACTGGACTGACTCTTGATTGCATAGATGTCAATAAGTACCTGCAAGGTCAGTATCAGGTTCTGAGTCTTCCCTGTGGTGGCCTGCAGGTCATTCTCTCTGAGACTGAAAGCCCCTGACAAGTGGCATAAACAACATTTATGAAATCAGGCCCCGTCCATATTGTGTGCACGCTCATGTATGAACAACCCTTTCAAGAAGTGCGCCGAAAGCAAAGGAGATGCAAATAGTAAACTGTAATTACCACGCAGCCAGGCAGAGCAGAAGCAAAGTAGGTATCGCAAGACTATAATCTAATATAATTACACTACAGAAAGAAGAGAAATGCAAGCACGTTCATGCGTTTGTAAACCCCAGGGGCTTACGAAACAGCAGACTTAAATTTCATGGTTCTCTGGGTTAGGCTTACTAGGCAGCTTTTGTTTCCAGGGATGCTTTTGTTTAAAGTTCCCTCTTAACCAAGACCATCAGGATACATAAGAGAATGGATGGCACCTTATTTTTGGAAATCGCAGCAATATGCAACACACACGAGCTTTCTCTTCTCCTCCCTTCGCTCCTAAATGCTGCAACTCTGGTATATGCCATGTTTTAAGTGATTTTGGATTTGTCCACCCTGTGTTAACTGAATAGCCATGGTATTTTATCAGAGACTGATTTCTGGTGCCGCGCCAGCCTGAGCAAACACCTTGCCTCCATATCCCAGGCGGGGTGTTCCACCCCACAAAGGCGCCCAACCTTGAAGGTAAGCATCATTATCAAGCAAAGAAAAATCAAGAGTTGTCGTTCCTTGCATAAATTGTCCCAATCTTTTATCCCACCACTCTGTAATCCCACCGCTACCGCTATTCCTGCAGGTGTGAATGCCTCTATACTTTTATATAGGGGTGTCATGCCTCTAGACCAGGCATAGGCAAACTCGGCCCTCCAGCTGTTTTGGGACTACAACTCCCATCATCCATAGCTAACAGGACCAGTGGTCAGGGATGATGGGAATTGTAGTCCCAAAACAGCTGGAGGGCCAAGTTTGCCCATGCCTGCTCTAGACCTTGAAGCCATTGTGTACCTTCATGGTATTTGGCACATGACATACTGATCTTTCAAAATGACTTTTAAACACCTCCCCCACCCGCCCAGTTAATCAATTTGTACGGTAGTCAAAATGCAATTTTAGGGACTTATTAACATCCATATAATTAACCTTAGTTTTCTCAGCTGCCTCTCTTTTAATTAAATTCACAGATAGGAATAGGATTCAAACTGCCCTTTAAAAGCAGAAAGTTCCTTAATTATTTTCTGCATTAATTAGCAGACTGGTAGGCTTTTGTTTATATATATATATATATATATATATATATATATATATATATATATATATATATACATATACATATACATATACATATACATATACATATACATATACACACACACACACACACATTTCTGATGCAGCTTCAAATGACTATGCTTTGTAAACAAGTTGCATGAATGCGATTCATTGGAATTACTGCAATGATTAGTGATGAGGGCGGGCAGGTACAGAATTTCATGGGTTTGCTCCCCGGTTCGTTTAGAGTTGGACCCTTAAATTCTCCAAACTAAGGGCATCCAGTGTTGTACCCTCCTGATGTTGTTGGACTACAACTCCCATCAGCACTAGTCAGCATGGGCAGTGGTGGGTAGAGAAAAGTCGTCCCCCCCCCTTATTACACTAGAACACATGGGCATCCAATGAAGTGGAATGTTGGAAGATACAGGGGAGATAAAAGGAAGCAACTTCTTCACACAGGGCAAAGTTGCACCAGGGAACTCCCGCCCAGTGATGGCCACCAGCTTGGATGTCAGGGACCAGCTGGATGAGGCAAAGTGGTGGCAGCTCCAAAGATGACACCTTTGAGCCTAGATCCTGGTGGTGGGACACTGAGGAGCAGTCAGCAAAAGGGGCAAACTGGGAGCTGATAGAAGCAGGAGATGAGTGATCAAGGGGAGTCGGGAGAAGGAGGAGCCTCCGGGACAGGGTTAGAAGCTGAGAGTCACAGTGTATGGGCAGACAGTCCCTGTCCTGATGACTCTCCTCCCTCTCTGACCCCTCGCTTTAGAAGGGTCCTGCATGTTACTGAGCAATGTGCCAGACAGGCCCAGGTGAGGAGCCAAGCCCCTCGACACAGCCTCTGTCTGCTTGGGAGGGATCCAGAGTGAAAAGCTAGAGGGTGTGTGTGTGTGCCTAGAGCTTAGTTTCAGGGGAACCAGGGACATTGCTGTGTTGTTTTCTGCTAGTAAAAAGTGAATTGCATTTTTGTGTGTTCTCAACCGCACACAGACTTTTTGCTTCTTATTCATTGCCCTTAGGTCTGGGAACTTTTGCCCCTAGCATTGTAATGTGACAAATTTTACAGAACATGTGTTTAGACATCACATGTTTGCTCTCTGGAAAGGTTTTTTTTTTTCCCCTTTCATTTTTTTTGCAGAGTCATGCCTAACTGAGCAGCTGCCAAAGGGCAGCTACTGTGTGCTGGATTCTGAGGACAAATTGTGCGTTTTTCAGTTCCCAGCTGCTTATTCTTTCTTGGCGAACATAAATTAAACTCCCTGCTTCATCTCTAGACGAGCTCATGTTTGTTGCCTACTTCCAGGCAAGGTTGTATAATTTCACTGGCACACCTCTGTAGGGAGAGAGAGGCTTTCATAGAATCACAGAATTGTAGAATTGGAAGGGACCACAAGGGTCATCTAGTCCAACCCCCTGCAATGCAGGAATCACAGCTAAAGCCTCCATGACAGATGGCCATCCAACCTCTGCTTAAAAACCTCCAAGGAAGGAGATTCCGCAACTTCCCGAGGTTTCCGTATGTTGAGTTAGAATCTCCTTTCTTGTAACTTGAAGTCATTGGTTCGAGTCCTACCTTCCAGAGTAGGAGAAAACAAGTTCGTTGCCTCTTCCATGTGATAGCCCTTGAGATATCACATCTCCTCTCAGTCTCCTCTTTCCCAGGCTAAACATACCCAGCTCCTTCAACCGTTGTTCCAGCTTAAAGGATTTCCGCCTAGACGGGATGAATTGGCCCAACTTGAATTTTATCCTTGGGTGCGGTTTCCAGAATTTGAGGGTGAAAAACCTGGGGGAAGGGCAGAACCATTTCTCCCCTAAATGCAAGCACACTTGAGTTGTGGTAGTTCACAAATAGTTACAGCATCACGCGAGGCTGTTGTCTTGGCTTGAACCAAGAGAACTGTGCCCTATAAATTAGAAGGGGGGGCTCTTTTCAGCTTTCCATTCTGGGCATCTTTGCAAGGGCCACATGCCATTGGTGGGCAGAGCATAAATGTGAATTTTGCCTTTCTACAACAGGGTAGTTTCTACACTTACTCAAACACCTCTTTGTCCTCCATCCAGGAAAACAAAAGGCATTACTGGAGTTCAAGGACACATTCTGGCCAAGCATCAGTGCTTGGTGGAGTGGCAAAGTAAGGGGTCCAGTAAGGAAAGTAGAAAAAAGAAGAGTTTGGATTTGATATCCCGCTTTATCACTACCCTAAGGAGTCTCAAAGCAGCTCACAATCTCCTTTCCCTTCCTCCCACACAACAAACACTCTGTGAGGTGAGTGGGGCTTAGAGACTTCAGAGAAGTGTGAGTAGCCCAAGGTCACCCAGCAGCTGCATGTGGAGGAGTAGAGACGTGAACCCGGTTCACCAGATTATAAGTCCACCGCTCTTAACCACTACACCACACTGGCTCCTGGTAGCCTGGTGAGAGGGGATGTGTCTGGATGGAAGGCTGCCTTTGCTCCCTGGGCCTGATATTCCCCTTTATTGCTACGAATACAGATGCATGCGTTCTGTGCTTCACACCTCTACCCTTTAATAATGGGTTGGGCATAGAAATATAGAATTGTAGAGTTGGAAAGGACCACGAGGAACATCTAGTCCAACCCGCTGCAATGCAGTAACCTTTGCTCAAGGCGGCTTGCAACAGGGGGGAGAAAACGCAACAACACAACAAAAGTAGTCATAAACACAGATCCCAGTCCTCTTCTGCTAACTTATCAGAAGGCAGCACGGTTTAGGGAATTTTTTTTAATGGTTGATGTTTTATTGTGTTTTTAATATTCTGTTGGGAGCCGCCCAGAGTGGCTGGGGAAACTGAGCCAGATGGGCAGGGTATAAATACATGATGATGATGATGATGATGATGATGATGATGATGATGATGCATGTGGAGCTGCTGCAACTGTAGGCAGGTGAACTGAGAGTGATGCATAGCTGCCCCATGGTGAACCTCTCTGGACCAGTGAGGGAGCATTCCCTCCACAAAGGAAGTGGAGGGAAATCATTTGTCCTCGGGTCCTTTTGAGTGTTTCACCTTTAGGAGAAAGAATTCTGCACCTGCTCAGAGGTGCCCTGCCTGAGATACCGGGCTTTGGGCTCTGATTAATCTCGATCCTGTGACTTCACAGTGGCGACTTCATCCTTCACTGTACTAAATAATTTATAGCAACAGAGAAAGGAGAGATGATTAAGCTTTCTGGAATCGGGAACTTTTAATAGCATGATGGCTTCAGTGCTGAGGATGCTTTAAGAGCCATTTCTCATTACGTGAAAATTCCCGTCAGTGCTGTTGTGTTCTTTTCCTCTTTGTCCTCTCTATTTAACGATATAGTAACATTAGAGGTCTTATTTCTCTTTTGAGATACACAGGCACCCTGACTGTGAGTTGGCTGTTTCATTCAAAGGCTCCCCATGGCTGCTCCCGCTGAAGGAGAACAAAGCTGCCATAGAAAACAGCCCCATATGGCATATCCAGTACAGAGTGGAAAATTAAGAATGGATAAATAATTCAGGGTGGGCATAAATGGGGTGAATGTACCAAGACCAGAGGTGCCTGGCTCCTGCTATCGTGCCACACAAACAAATAAAGCCAGCATCAGGTGGAGAAATCCGTGTCTTGAGTAACTTTAAAGGAAAAGTTTCTAGCTTTTGAAAAGAAGTTTGGAAGTTAGCCATGCCTGGTGCAATCTCACTTTGTGTCTGTTTGTGTTTGTGTGTTAGCAGTACAGGTGGAGGATGGTTTTGCTTGGTCTGCAGTTTGAAGAAAAGCAACCCAATTTTCAGCTCCAAGACTTGTAGGTGCATTGCAACGTAACTTATACTTTGGAATTTGCACGGCTCCGAACTGTGCAATGCTGCACCCAGCTCAGAAAAGTACCAAAATGTATCTGAGAAATATTTTATTTAGTTGAGGCAAAATAGATACTTTAAAGTGCCGTTTGTGTTAAAATACTATTTAAATATGCATTTAATCTTAAATTTCCATGCAGACCTGGGGGGGGGGCAGGAATCAGAGATTTATATGGAAATGGGATGGAACCGTTTTATGAATGAACACATGCAATTGACATGATTTGGAACTGGACTGAGGCTTCCACCCTAGGTAGGTTTTCTGGCATGCAGCTGATGGGATACATCGGTTCTTTGCAAAGCTCTGTGCACCATGATTAGCGGAGTCAACTTTGCAAAAGTACAGAACTTCAATAATTTCATTATAGGAAACCGACATAAACCAGGTTTATGTCAGATGGCTGCCAAAACACCCATTCTTCTTTAAACCGACACTTTGAAGCTCTTGGGAAGAGATTTGAATTCCCAGACTCATTTACGTCTGCTGAGGATGTAGTTGTCCACCAAAATCTGCCTGCACTTGCTCTGCATTTGCACTAGCCCTGATCTGCGGCACTTCCCATAATACTAATTTCATTCTCAGTAGCAACTATACGGAATCGCTTCAAGGGTCAAAAAGAGAAAAGGCTAGTAATCTGCAGAAGACTCTGCTAACTCCAGTGTAAATCACCAGCGCTAATACCAGTAGAGACATGTCATTTCCCCTCTGGGATACCTCCGTTCTTCTTGTCCCTGCACAGGCAGGTGAGATTAAAGTCCTGGAATTAGTCGCTTCGTGTGGAGAGGTGAGAGCCTGCCATTTCAGAATGGCTTGATTATCTCAGGATGTGTTCAAACGGAAAAACACATACATACACACTGGCAATTTCCTGCCAGAAATTGTTTTGTTCAGGTTGCTTCCTTAATGCTGGCAACTTTCTGCGGAGTGGCAAAGCCGCTGTTCCACTTTTCAGTAAGAAAAGAAATGCAACATCATTCAGACACACACACACGAGAGAGAGAGAGAGAGAGAGAGAGAGAGAGAGAGAGAGAGGGAGAGAGAGATGTTGTACAGTGGTTTGACTTCACCCGAAGAAGAAGACAAAGAAGAAGAAGAAGAAGAGTTTGGATTTGATATCCTGCTTTATCACTACCAGAAGGAGTCTTAAAGCGGCTAACAATCTCCTTTCCCTTCCTCCCCCACAACAAACACTCTGTGAGGTGAGGGGCTGAGAGACTTCAGAGAAGTGTGACTAGCCCAAGGTCACCCAGCAGCTGCATGTGGAGGAGCGGAGACACGAACCCGGTTCCCCAGATTACGAGTCCACCGCTCTTAACCACTACACCACACTGGCTCCCAAAGCACACTCCATTGTCTCTCGAGACAGACGGATTCCAAAAAACAACAAAGGAAATGGTAGCACTGATAGGTTTCTGTTTTATCTATATGCCTGAAGCATTACAGAGAACATATCTTAGGGTTGCCATATCTTGAAGAGCAAAAAAGAGGACAGCTTGAGCTGGCAGTGGTCACAGTGTGCAGAGCAGTCTGAGCCTGAGTCCGAGCCCCAAAACCAACCACCCACCCCATAAAACCCAGACATGTCCTTTAAAATGTAAAAATCTGCCCGGATGGGAATGTGGGGCCCCCCCAAAAGAGGATATGTCTGGGTTTTCTTGGATTTATGGCAACTCTGCATATCGACACTGGTCAGGACCAGCCTTGAACTGCAGCAGTCACCCAGGTCTGGGAGACCAGCTCTGTGCTAAATACTTAAAATCTCATAAGTGATTTCATAAGTATGTGGGATCTTTTCCTGAAATGTGAACCTCTGCGAGGTAGTAATAATTATCCTTTGATCACCTAGTGTCTGGTACCCAGTCTAGGGTGAACATGTACAAAAAATGCTTCAGGACCTCTGGCAAGTGTGTAGAAGGGGAAACTGAAGCCAGAGCTTATCTGCAGAAATTACCTTTCCTATAAAAGTGTTAAAGGTGCAGAAGCCATGGCCCTTTTTGCATTTGACCACACTAATCCAGCAATGATCTGAACATGAGCCATTGTTATTAGCATCACCGAGTTATGCATATTCCTGTGTACCATGCCTGGTCTTCCAGGATTATTGAGCTGTAGAAAGAAAGGGTGTGTGATTGATGATCTGACTGAGTGATTGACGATGTCTGGCCAGTTCCTATCACTGTGTAAGATATAATCATTATATTCAGTACCTAAGCAGCATACAGCCTTTGTGCTTCCTAATTCTGTTAGGATAACCAGAATATTCAGAGCCTTCTCACAATTGCAATGTAACGGCAATAGGTGAGAGCTGTTGTTTTTTATTTGGGTCCCTCTACTGTGTTCGGGCCCTTTGGTTTCTGTTATGTCAGGGGTCAGAAAACTTTTTCAGCAGGGGGCCGGTCCACTGTCCCTCAGACTTTGTGGGGGACCAGACTATATTTTGAGGGGGGGAGAACAAATTCCTATGCCCCACAAATAACACAGAGATGCATTTTAAATAAAGGACACATTCTACTCGTGTGAAAACATGCTGATTCCTGGACTGTCCGCAGACCTGATTTAGAAGCTGATTGGGCCAGATCTGGCCCCTGGGCCTTAGTTTGCCTACCCATGTGTTATGTCATGGCACTTCATTTGCCTGACAAGCACTTTTCATTTTCATTTAGACTAGCCTAAAGATAGGACGCGTGCCAAAAACACTGATAAGTCTCGACGTTTCTTTGGAAGTTGCCACTTACAGTAAGTTATTTTTTAAAAAATGGTTGAGGTGGGGAGAAATGACTCTTGAAATGTCTACCCTCATTATTTCTTCCCCATTCAAACAATTAGAAACAGCCAGAACGCACTTCGTTTGCTCTGAGGAAACTTTTGGATTTAGTGGAAGAGTGCCATGTCCCTGGAGGCTAAATCTGTAAATGCTCGAGTAAAGAAGACATTCCCTCTGCTTCAGTAAATTTCGAGACTTGCTGGGTTATTGGCAGAATAAACCCCTATGAGGAGCACTGGAATTTTTTTTGAATAAATCTTGAATTCTACACACACCACCCTTGAGTGGTTGTAAAAAGCACTGTTTTATAATGAGTTATCAAATGTCCCGGGGTTTGCACGAGGCAATTTTCACTTGGGGATGTTTATATGGGAAACGATTCACAAATGGGATCAAATAAATGAATAAATAAATAAACTAGGTTGCCATGAATAGCTGTGGCATGTAGTATGGAGGAGGAGGAGGAGGAGGAGAGTTTGGATTTGATATCCCGCTTTGGATGATATCTTCATCCTGGAGAGAAGTGACTAGTGGGGTGCCACAGGGTTCTGTCTTGGGCCCAGTCTTATTCAACATCTTTATCAATGACTTGGATGATGGGCTTGAGAGCATCCTGATCAAGTTTGCAGATGACACCAAATTGGGAGGGGTGGCTAATACCCCTGAGGACAGGATCACAATTCAAAATGACCTTAACAGATTAGAGAACTGGGCCAAAGCAAACAAGATGAATTTTAACAGGGATAAATGTAAAGTACTACACTTGGGCAAAAAAAAAAAAAATGAAAGGCACAAATACAGGATGGGTGACACCTGGCTTGAGAGCAGTACATGTGAAAAGGATCTAGGAGTCTTGGTAGACCATAAACTTGACATGAGTCAACAGTGTGATGCAGCAGCTAAAAAAGCCAATGCAATTCTGGGCTGCATCAATAGGAGTATAGCATCTAGATCAAGGGAAGTAATAGTACCACTGTATTCCGCTCTGGTCAGACCTCACCTGGAATACTGTGTCCAGTTCTGGGCACCACAGTTCAAGAAGGATACTGACAAGCTGGAACGTGTCCAGAGGAGGGCAACCAAAATGGTCAAAGGCCTGGAAACGATGCCTTATGAGGAACGGCTTAGGGAGCTGGGTATGTTTAGCCTGGAGAAGAGAAGGTTAAGGGGTGATATGATAGCCATGTTCAAATATATCAAAGGATGTCATATAGAGGAGGGTGAAAGGTTGTTTTCTGCTGCTCCAGAGAAGCAGACACGGGGCAATGGATTCAAACTACAAGAAAGAAGATTCCACCTAAACATTAGGAAGAACTTCCTGACAGTAAGAGCTGTCCGACAGTGGAATTTGCTGCCAAGGAGTGTGGTGGAGTCTCCTTCTTTGGAGGTCTTTAAGCGGAGGCTTGACAGCCATCTGTCAGGAATGCTTTGATGGTGTTTCCTGCTTGGCAGGGGGTTGGACTGGATGGCCCTTGTGGTCTCTTCCAACTCTATGATTCTATGATCACTACCCTAAGGAGTCTCAAAGCGGCTCACAATCTCCTTTCCCTTCCTCCCCTACAACAAACACTCTGTGAGGTGAGTGGGGCTGAGAGACTCCAGAGAAGTGTGACTAGCCCAAGGTCACCCAGCAGCTGCCTGTGGAGGAGCGGAGACGCGAACCTGGTTCAGCAGATTATGAGTCCACCGCTCTTAACCACTACACCATGCTGGCTCTCTGAGGGGTGTGTCCAGGGATCCCTTGCATCACCCCTAGTCTCAACTCTTGAAATCTGAACTGCAGATTCCAATGCAGGATGCAGCTTGCAATTTTGCAAAGGAAAAAGTCACAGGAAGTCAGACCCCATTGGTCCATTGATATCAGTAATCTCTTCAATGACTGGCAGTGCGTCTCCAAGGTTTCAGGCAGGGTTCTCTCCCAGCACGACCTGGAAATGCTGCCAAGGATTGAATCTTGTGTGTACAAAGCAGGTACTATGGCCCTTCCCCTCTGAAATCAGGCACTGCACTTCCCTCACACAGCCCTGCCAGATGTGCTGCACTGCATGCATTCATGTTTGTGCCAGCACTGCATATGGATAAAGTGCCCACCCATCCTTTGGAAAGCTCGGACACTTCTCCCAAGGGTCAGTTGACCTTCTAGGATGCACTGAGGACTCAGTTTCTTGCTGCCTTGGCCACACCAGCTCTTTTTCCACCCCAAGGTCTGCCGCAGCAGTGCTTCAGCCCAGGTCTAACCGGAGTCCAAAGAAAAGAAAAAGTTGCCGTTGTTTTCCAAAGAGAAACACAGTCCCACAGAAATAACTATAAGGGCTTCTTCACAGAGTTTGTTGAGGTGACAACTCGCTGGCGATAAGGATTTTGGTATGCTTGTTTCCATTATCAGACGGTGCATTTGTTCGATCTAGCAATCTGTGATTGGCGTTTTACTTTTCCCATCTTATCCTGATGTGACTTAGCCCAAAGATACTGTTCCTTGAAGAATGACTCACCTGGAAGAGCCGCAGAGAGGGGGCTTTCATTGTTCAAGCTAGGAATGAGCTCACGATTGCAGGCACATCCTACCAGCATTGTATCAGGTCAAAGGCCCATCTAGTCCTGCATCCAGTTTCCATTGTGGCCAACAGCAGAACTTAGGACCAGACTGCAACAGTGCTCTCCCCACTACTAGCCATGATGGCTACACTGTGCCTCAACAGTCAGAGACAGTAATGCTTCTGGATACCAGTTCCTGGAAGTCGCAGGAGGAGAGAGGGCTTTTGTGTTCGAATCCTGCTTGCAAGTTTCCCACAGGCACCTGGCTGGCCACTGTGAGAACAGGATGCTGGCCTAGATGGGCCATTGTCCTGATCCAGCAGGGATCTACTTAGCTGCTTATATTTCTGCTTTTCAATCGCAAGGACCTCCAAAACACAAGGTCTTGGTGGTTGACATTTTTTAAAAAAACCTACATTGTTATAAATCCCAATTTGCACCCCACAGCAAGTAGTTTATTAGTGTTGATTTTCTCGGAAGCTGACATTGATCCATGCACTGTGACCTGCAAAGGAATAATGAAACACATGCAGGAGTTCCCTGCTTGGGTATCATTTTTCTTTGTGGAACAGATGACACCTGGGATATAGGAGGTCAGTTTAATGAGAGTAAATGAGATGGGGGAAAGCGAAGAGAGGTGTCGCCATTATTTTTGACAAATAGCATCAGGGATTTAGCTCATTTATGACTATTTATTTTAGAGTGTGCAGAATTAAAATTACTAAAAAAATAAATAGATAAATTGTGGTCCAGCTAGCTTTTTCTATTACTTCCCTTCCCGATACCCATCCTTTGTTGTTGAAAGACTTCAGTTAACTGATAAGATATTAATCACTAGATGGCAAGATCTCTATAGGGATTGTTTGCTGTTATAGATCCCGTGTCTCCTTTTACACATACCCACACAGACATTGCTGAGGATTATTGTAGCACCCAGAATGCAGAGGGTGCTTTATAGAGCAATGTAAAGAAAATATAGGTCCCTGCCCTGAGCAGCCTACAGCTGAAATTTAGATTTTCCCTAATTGTGATAGCATTCTGCACATGGAAAGTTGTTAAGGATAGGGTTTCATTTATTATACTCATAATCCCCCTTGATTCCCCCCCCCTTGTCCTTGATTTCTTTGTGGAAGGGGTGTTTTGATATGTGGGAACATGTATTTACTTACTGAAAGATTTATTGCATTTATAACTCACCTGTTCCTCCAAGGAGCTCAAGGTGGTGTACGTGGCCTCCATCTCCCCGTTTCATCCTCACAACAACCCTGTGAGGTAGGTTAGGCTGAGAGGCAGTGACTGGGCCAAGGTCACCCAGTGAGCTTCATGGCTGAGTGGGGGATTTGAACCCTGTTCTCTCCCAGGTCCTAGTCCGACACTCTAAGCACTACACCACAGTGGCTTCATGTCCCCTCTGCCTGCATTGTGAAATCGTACATGGTCCATGACCTATTCCATATGCTTTTCCTGTATGCTTAAATTGGATTTGAGGCAGCAGAGATGAGAGGATACCTTTGCAGCTACCAGAGACCACATCAGCTGCTCAGGGACTGGCTCTCTCTCTCTATAAAACTACCCTGACCCTAAGATCATCATCTGAGTACCTTCTTAGTGTGCCTCCTCCATGAGAGGTCCGGAGGGTGGCAACACGAGAACTGGCCTTTTCTGTGGTGGCTCCTTGTTTGTGGAATGCTCTCCCCAGAAAGGCTCTCTTGGCGCCTTCAATATGCACCTTTATGCGCCAGGCGAAGACATTCATTTTCAGCCAGGCCTTGGGCTGATTGATATCCACTACCCTTTTAAAAGTGCTGTGGGAAAGGGGGTTATTGGTTTGATTTTGTTCTTATTTTTATTGTGTGTTTTGTGGTTTTTATATTGTATTTTTACATTGTGAACCACCCTGAGATCTACGGATGATGGGTGGCATATAAATATCATACATACATAACCCAAAGAGGGTTATCGAGGACTCTCTGCTCATCTTCTTTTCTACTTCAGCCTCAGAGTTTGTGTCCAACGGACAATCTTTCCTTGTCTGCAGGAGGAAGCATTGCACAGCAAGAGCTCTGCAATGATCAAGGTGAAATATACTGGGCAGACCTTATTAAAATGATCAGCAGTACCTGCCACTCAGCTGTCCCATTGCTGTCAGGGCTCAGTAAGAAGCAAATGCAGCACTGCACATTACACGAGGCTGTTGCTGTGCGAGACAACTTGCGTTGCCTGCCTGTTCCTCCAGCCCTTCCCCTCCTACACACACACACAACCCACTGATTCAGTGTAATAATAAACAGCATTATCAGGCAGACATCATATGTGCATTCTCCATAGTTCTGGTTCTTGCTCAGATGGGCATCCGAGTTCCAAGCCTTTTTCTAGGACAGAAGAAATCTGGCAGACGACACCCTTTCTGCATTCCATTGAAGAGAATAATAATAATAATAATAATAATAATAATAATAATAATAATAATAATAATAATAATAATAATAATTTATTTATACCCCGCCCATCTGGCTGGGCCTCCCCAGCCACCCTGGGCGGCTTCCAACACAATATTAAAATACAATAATTCATCAGATATTAAAAGCTTCCCTAAACAGGGCTGCCTTAAGATGTCTTCTAAAAGTCTGGTAGTTGTTGTTCTCTTTGAAATCTGGTGGGAGGGTATTCCACAGCGCGGGTGCCACTACCGAGAAGGCCCTCTGTCTGGTTCCCTGTAGCTTGGCTTCTTGTAATGAAGGAACCGCCAGAAGGCCCTCAGCGCTGGACCTCAGTGTCCGGATAGATCGATGGGGGTGGAGACGCTCCTTCAGGTATACTGGACTGAGGCCGTTTAGGGCTTTAAAGGTCAGCACCAACACTTTGAATTGTGCTCGGAAACGTACTGGGAGCCAATGTAGATCTTTGAAGATCCGTGTAATGTTGTCTCGGCAGCCGCTCCCAGTCACCAGTCTAGCTGCCGCATTCTGGATTAGTTGTAGTTTCCGGGTCACCTTCAAAGCCCCATGTAGAGCTCATTGCAGTAGTCCAAGCGGGAGATAACTAGAGCATGCACCACTCTGGTGAGACAGTCTTTGGGCAGGTAGGGTCTCAGCCTGTGTACCAGATGGAGCTGGTAGACAGCTGCCCTGGACACAGAATTAACCTGCGCCTCCATGGACAGCTGTGAGTCCAAAATGACTCCCAGGCTGCGCACCTGGTCCTGCAGGGGCACAGTTACCCCATTTAGGACCAGGGAGTCCTTCCCCCCTGCCCGCCTCCTGTCCCCCAAAAACAGTACTTCTGTATTGTCAGGATTCAGCCTCAATCTGTTGTCCGCCATCCATCCTCCAACTGCCTCCAGACACTCCAGAAATGATGGTGTACAAATTCCAAGGTCTGCTTGGGGCATTTGGAACAATTCCTATTGTTGGTATTGAGCTGGGCAATACTTGGATTGCCCTGCATTATTCATTTAGCTGGAGGCAGACACTGATTTGTTTGCTTCCCCCCCTCTCTTTTGGAGACTTGAAGGAGATGGGTTAAAGGTAGTGACTGCTTGTGATGGGTAATTTTGTCTGGTTTGACAGGTCTTTGTATTGCTTCAAAGACTACCTTGATCAGAGACAACAGGGGGACCAAAGGGGGTGCACCCCATGGGAAATGATGCCTCTTCCAACAACCGTCTGTCCCCTGTCTTTATATTGTAGGCCACTTCTATGACTGAAGAACAAAGTAATGTGTAGGGGTGACTGGGTGCAATGACTGCAGTGACTGGGTGGCGGGGGGGGGGAGGTGTGAAGCTTTCCAGGGGGAAATGAGATCATTCTTACTGCAGGTTTGTAACTAAATAAATGGCCTCTTCCTCTATGGCAAGTAGGGATGCTTGATAATTTCATTTGATCCAGGCTGCATCTACATAAGTATAGTGTCCAGATCAAGGGAAGTCATAGTACCACTCTATTCTGCCTTGGTCAGACCACACCTGAAGTTCTGTGTCCAGTTCTAGGTGCCACCATTTAAGAAGGATATTGACAAGCTGGAACATGTGCAGAGGAGGGTGACCGAGATGATAAAGGGTCTCCAAACCAAGCCTCATGAGGAACGGTTGAGGGAGTTGGGTATGTTTAGCCCGGGAAAGAGGAGTCTGGGAGGAATATGACAGTCATCTTCAAGTATCTCAAGGGATGTCACAAGGAAGATGGAAGCAAGCTGGTTTTCTCCTGCTCTGGAGAGTAGAACTTGAACCAATGGTTTCAAGTTACAAGAAAGGAGTTTCTGACTAAACATCAGAAAGAACTTTCTGGTGGCAAGAGCTGTTTGACAGTGGAACGGACTCCCTTTGGAGTTTGTGGACTCTCCTTCCTTGGAAATCATCATCATCATCATCATCATCATCATCATCATCATCTTTATTGCGGTCCAACGACCCATAACATGGATTCAGAATAAAATACAGATTCATACAGACAACCCCCCAGGGAAGGGAGACCGAAGCGTTATTTGTTTAGTCATGAGTATGTTGATCTTTGATTCGTAAGACTACTGAAAGAAACTTTGCCACGGCCACTGTGATACCATTGGACTTGTCATCCAGAAGATATTTGATATAGTTCTCGTCCAGAAGATATTTGATATGGAGGTTTTTAAGTGGAGGTTGAGTGGCCATCTGCCATGGATGCTTTAGTTGAGATTCCTGCATTACCTTTTTTTAAAGTGGAGTGTATTTGAACTGGTTGTTGTTGTTTGGCATGCATCACAGGTGGGTTTTTAGGCTTTTGTTTTCTTCCAGGTTTTCATATTTCATTTTAACTTTCGTGTCATATTTGCAAGTTGCTTTGGGTTGCCTTTTGTAAAAAATAAATAAAAATGCAACTACAAATGTAATAATAAACACATAGCCCATCTTCTGCACACCTAAAAATGCATTTCCATTGCAATATATCACTCCCTTTAATAGAAAACTTCGATGGCGAGTGCCGACAGGAAAGGAGCTAAAAACAAACGAACAAACAAGCCAAATTGTAGGGAGGAAAGGAAAGAAGCTGTGCTGCAATCATGGCTAATGGTGAGTTCTGGAAACTGTTGTACAATGTCTAATCCCCCGAGAGAAATTCTGTGAAATGTGCCCCATCAATTTCCCCATCCAAAAGCAGAATGGCAGAGTTTTGAGAGGCTGTTTTTTACACAGCAGTCTTCCTCTCATTCTCGCTCCATATTTAATCCAGCTGCTCCCAACAAACTGCCCTGTCTCGTTTCCTTATTATGTCTATTCATTCACATATTGCCCTGTTATTCAGAATATTAAACCCATATTTCAGACTTGTCTTCTTTCCCCCACTCATTGCTTATCTTATGAAGAAGCTAGTAGTACACATGCCAAAAGCAGAATTATGTGCTTCGATCCCTGATGAAAAATGTGGAGTTTCTGAAATGAAATAGGTGACTTTTTTCCAAGGCTGCCGCAGCTAATATAACACAGAAAGTTATTCAAAATGCAAGATAAATATACTTTTCAACCTCAGCCATAGCCATCTGGCACCTCTGAATTTAAAAACAAAACAGAACTCTCAGGTTCTCAGGAGATACTCTCAAGTATTCTGTTTCTCGCACACACAAAAACAGGATAAAAACACACACAGCGGAAGTGTAAAAACATTCAGGTCATTAGCACCAACCTCCTGCTTAAAGGGTAGACACAGGTGCATGCACACTATCTGAAGAAGTGTGCATGCACACAAAAGCTCATACCAATAACAAACTTAGTTGGTCTCTAAAGTGCTACTGGAAGGATTTTTTTTTATTTTGTAAATAAAATAGTGGCTATTCTGACCCTGGCAACAAAATGCACACTGCAAAGCATATTGTTCCCCAAAGCTAGGGGAGAAAAATTGGCTTTGCTGCAATAAAGGTAAATTGAAAATGAATCGACTCTTGCTTCCTAATGTCTTCAGCTTGTAGATCATTTACTTGTGATAATGCATTAAGAAAAAAGGAGACTTTGTCAGGGCTGTCTTGGATCTGTGGCACAGTGTAATAAATGCCCTGCATTTTGAAATTCTGGCATCAGAGCTATAAATGAACCCATGAGGAAAATAATCACGTTGCTTCCTGCTCCGAAAATATTCTCCTTTATTGTGAGGGGGCTGAGGCTTAATAACAGAAAGGAAATCGATTGCTTCTAGCAAACTGGGATATGCAGTGATGCCGCATCCCAGAGAGTTCACCTTGTATTTGAACTATAGCAAAGGGGAGAGTACATAGAAACTTCGCAGCTGCTTTATAGCAAGGCAGATCACTGGTCCATCAATCTCATTACTGTAGACACTGACTGGCAGCAGCTCTCCTGGGTCTGAGATGGGACGTTCCAAGTTCCTACCTGGAGATGCTGGGGTCAGTTGTGGGGCTATCAGCGTGCAAAGCAGATGTCCTACCACTGAGCTGCAGCCCTTTCCTTGGGCATCATGGCTTCTTGAAATTATGTGAAGCAGGGCATGTAAACATCACCCATCCCCATGACATTGCAAGTTGCTGGCCTCTTCACCTCCACTCCCCAACCTCCATCCCATTCTCAGTGTTGTCCTCCTAATGGAGATTGAAAGCTGCTTAGTCATGGATCATGTTGCTTTGGTTGTTTATGGTACATGCGGGGCTGGATTTAGCTTTGATGAGGCCCTAAGCTACTGAAGGTAATGGGGCCCTTTATATGTCCAGCTGTCCTTTGTCAACGACAAATTGCCGCTGTTTTTTTGTGTTGAATATATGCTATATGGTAATTTATGGACCTAATAGGTATCTAAACCCATTTGCACATAACAAAATATGTATTTTATCGAAGTAATTGTTGAACTGAAATACAACTAAGAAGAAGTATATTAATAGTGAAATAATTATTAAGCTCTAACTTAAAATGATTTTTTATTCATAACAAACTTAATAATGCAAACACATTGGCATTTGGCATTTGGCAATAACAAAAGTTCCTTTAGAAACACAATTTACAAAGACTCATAATTTTGGGGTGGGGTGGGGCAAGAGAGTGGGGCCCTAAGCTATAGCTTGTTTAGCTTATACGTAAATCCGGCACTGGGTACACATAGTAAATCTGTTAGATAATAGGGATAATACTAGCTTGAGTTTCCAGATTTGAATCCTGGGGGTTTCCAGAAGTAGCATAGCTCCCACACAAAACACTGGAGAATGGGGACCAATACCTATTGCCGGGAAGAGTTTGTTCAGAACAAAGTCTTCAGATAATGGACTCCCTGATCACAGTGATCAAAACAACCTCAATTTACCAAGGCCATCAGAAGCTAACTATATTTTTTTAATTTAAAAAATTACACCTGTTCTAGAAGATGCTCATACTCAAGCTTTGGCAAGTTCCCAGTGAAAGGAAATTCTACGGTTAAGTATCAACCACCAAGGCTATGTATGCCTGCATAGCCTTGACTTGATGCACTCAAAGTGTGTCCCCAGTCAATGCTAGTTTGTGATGGAGCCTAAGGGTGAAGGTAGCATTGTCAAATATCTTTTAGGCCCAGAATGTCTAGGGAGGAAGGTATGAGGGAGATGGATCACCGGCTTGATTATTACAAGGAGTTTAGCTAGCAAATTGAGTGGGTTTTTTTGTTTGTTTGTTTGTTTACTGGTTCACTGCCATGCTTTTGCAGTAGCTACTTATCACTCAGTTGCTTTCATAATCCGAGAAACTACACAAGACTGAACATCAATGCGCTTTCAGGCATAGTTCCTTTTTATCAAGTGGATGCAAATTGTATTAGCTCTTACTTAATCCTTATTTGTTTTTTTAAAATACCTTCTTCTGAACCAGATGGCACATTTATAGATATGCTATTTTTATGTAACGCTAATACTTTCAGTACTAGGTTATTTAAACATTTTCCCCATTATGAGTCATTGCATGAAGTGGTGTGTGTGTGTGTGTAATCTCCCACTGTTCTAGGTATGTCACACAATACCGTGGGGCTAAGATAAACAGTGATTTCATATTACCATTGGCTCATCAAAATTGGATACACTTTCAAAGTAATCCATACAATGCTTCTGCTGCATAATGAAAATTGGTTCCCAAACCAAGCAGGGTCGCCGGGGGGGGGGGGGGGTAGGTAGAAGGTCCCATAATGAAACCTGCAAACTTCATCCACTGACTCACTCAATTTTAGCCAATCATGCCTTCCCTTATTAGATTAGTAGCCCCCCATGCTACGCCACTGATTGGATGTTCCCCAAGTTCTAGTATTATTGGGGAGGGGCTTATCATTGTTCCCTTTCTCCACAGAATGCATAATTTTATATACCTCTTTCATGCTCCCTCTTGCTTTGCTTTTCTCTAAAGTCTGTCACAATACAGGTATTATGGTCAGATGTGGGAAAAGCCAAAGATTTGCTTCTTTCAATAAAATGGTTTTTTTCCCCTGTGGTTGTTCATTTCCTTTCCATACAGTCATGGGTCTCTGGTTACCATTAACCTTGGAACATGTAAAAAACGGCTATATTGTGATCTCTTTTAAGCAGAGAGATCGTTAGCCTTAGTACCCTTTTGAATATTAATAAAAGTGACAGGTGGCTTGCAGAGCAGGAGATCAGACAAAAGAAGAAGCCAGCAGCAACTAAGGAGCTCATTGAGGAAAATACCTGTCTAACCAAGGAAAAAAAGGACTCTACCTGGCTGAAAATAGATGAACATAGAAGTAATGCCATGTTAATCATGGGCGGTGGAGGGAGATATACAGGGAAGGTAGATGTGGTGGTAACATATTACTGAACCAGCTTCTTTTGTGGTGGTGACTGGTAGTTTGCAGAATCATTTCCTCTATTACCAATCTTCAGAGTGAGTGATGATCCTTCTGTGGCAATAGCTGGCTTGAGAATGCCAAGTAGCTGTTGCAGGAAGTGGAGGGGAATGGAAGAATGCAACTTTTTTTTTTATGCAGCCGGTCCAACTTGTGCTGTGTAATCCCTAAGCCTTAACATGCTGAGGGAGAGATGCTTTAGAGTGGTATCAACATCTTAAGCAGTTAAAAACTCCTTTAAGTTCATTTAAGGGAGATTGAGGATTTGGAGTGAAAAACGGGAGAAAGCTGAGGTATGTTAGGCGAAGAGAGAGTAAGTAATGAGTGGAGATAGTTAAGATCCTGGTAGGGTCAGTGTAAATGAATTCGGGATTACAAATGAAAAGGAAATTTGCACCAGTTTCTTGTTAGTCCTTGGACATGAGAATTATTTCACAAAGGATAATGCTGGTATATCTCGGATACATACTTTGCAGTGGTATTTGCAGAAGATCTAGAAATTTGTATTTTCTGCATCCCAGAAAAAAACAAGCTTTTATGTTCATCTCCCCACACCCCCAAAATGCAAGTTTTTAGCCATTAAGACTGCAAAAATATTTTAAATTTCAACCCACCTTTCCTCCAATAAATTCAATGCAGCTTTTAGGGCACTTCCCTTCTGTTAGCCTTGCAAAAGCCCCACGAGGTGGGTTGAACACAAACAGTAAGCATTTCTGGATGAATTGGGATTTGAACTTATGTCACCTTGGACACTGACCCAATATTCCAGCCGAAATGTAGCCATCATAGTGCCTGTCATCTCTGACTATTGTCCATTCTGGCCAGGGCTAATGGGAGATGGTGGATTCCTACAGCATCTGAAGGGCACCACATTAGCCACACCACTCTGGGTAGGTTTTCGGTACATGGAAAAATAGATAGTGAATGGATGGCAAAATCAAGAAGCTGTAAGAGGGACTGGAGATAATTTCCAGTAGTCAAGGGAAGGACTTCAGTACCCTGGACAGTTCTTTGCTCATCCAGTGGCATCAGCATAATTATTTTTAACATATCTTTTGTTATGTATACCTAGCAGTCTCCAAAATAACAAAGCTAAAACATGTGTAGCATTTGTTCCAAGAGGTTTACAGTCTAAGACTGGGGTACGCTACTGAGTGGCTGAGAGGCAAAGATAGCACAGGTTGGATATGAGCAAAAAAAGGGCTATGGAGAGCCAGTGTGGTGTAGTGGTTAAGAGCGGCAGACTCGTAATCTGGGGAACCGGGTTCGCGTCTCCGCTCCTCCACATGCAGCTGCTGGGTGACCTTGGGCTAGTCACACTTCTCTGAAGTCTCTCAGCCCCACTCACCTCACAGAGTGTTTGTTGTGGGGGACAAAGGGAAAGGAGAACGTTAGCCGCTTTGAGACTCCTTCAGGTAGTGAAAAGCGGGATATCAAATCCAAACTCTTCTTCTTCTTCTGTCCCCAGCAGAAACAAAGCCTGGCACATGAGACAGAGGGCCTCAAAGGAAACAAATCTGCTTATTTTGCAAATTTGCTTACTTGCCTAATTTATGTAGGTCTCCAAATTTTTATTAGTGCAAACCCAATCCACAATGGTTGAGGCAGACAACTGAGTTTTCTGAAAATGGGCTTACATGACAGTGCTATTTTTGGCCAAGGTGTTCGCCTGCATGCCACTGTTGCTTTAGTTCACAGTCTTTTCAGGTTTTTCAGTGCTTCAGAACAGTGTGTTGACCAGAAATAATGTAAGAATGAAAAAGGAGACCTACTGGATCAGGCAAAATCCCACCTACTTAAGTATTTTCCTTCCTAAAGTGGCCAGTCAGACAACTTCAGGAGGCATGAATCCAACACACATGTCCCTGGCATCTGGTATTCAGAGGGACTTGTTTACTTGAAGGATCACCTCTCTCCACAGGAGTCCATTGAACTTTACAAATGCCACGTAATGTTTCTTCCACTCTTTCAAGAAATCAGCTCTAGAATGTGGCAGCAGCTACACTTTGAAACTCCCTGATTTCAGGCAGCCGCCTTCGCTATATTGTTTTCAGCACCTGCTAAAAAACATTTTTTGTTCCAGCAGCACTGCCGAGGCACGTAATTTTAGCATGAAATTTCAACAAGTGATTTTAGTGAGGATGAATGCTGGTGTTATTTTACATTTTAAAATACTTGTGTAGCCTGTTTCTGATCTTTGTTTTTTATTGGGTTTTTTAAAAGAAAATTTTAGATGTCTGTTGTAAGCTGCTTACAAGACTTTTGCTCTATTAATCAGTATATATGTAAATCATGCCAAATAAAAATAAGAGATACACTACCTCAAAGCCTAGATGTTTCTTGTAGCTATAATGGGCAGTTACAGGTGGGTAGCGGTGTTGGTCTGCCATAGTCGAAACAAAATAGAAATTTTTTTCCAGTAGCACCTTAGAGACCAACTGAGTTTATTCTTGCATACGAAAGCTCATACCAAGAACAAACTCAGTTGGTCTCTAAGGTGCTACTGGAAAGAATTTTCTATTTTGTTTCGACTATAATGGGCAGTAACTGCTGTACTTTATATGAATCTCTGTAGCCACTAGCTTGCCAAAATGGAAATACCTTTTACCGGTAATATCACAAATCTTTAGCGCATCAAATTATCAAGGAGTTGCTGCATTTGGAGGCTGCTGCTTCCCAAATGCAGAGAGGTGCTGACAGTGTTCTAGATACCAACACTGTGACCGTCTTATGGTCATAATGCCTGGAGCCTGAGATCAGCCACCTCTCTCTGAAACACATTAGCTCAGCCTCTCCTTGGAAGGAGTTGTCGTAATAGGAAGGTTCCAGTGATTTTCATGGAATTTATTTCCACAAAATGTACTTAGTGTCTGGAGAAACGAGCGCTACATCTGATTAGTGTGTGTATTTTATAAAGCCTCACTTCAGGGCCTCGCTTGGGTTTTATGATCGTGAAGGGGTGAGTGTCGAGGATGTTTCTGCAACGCCTTTCTGTTCCGTTATGTCTTCTGCCTGTCAAATGGGAACCAGGTTCCCTTTTCACCCCCCAACATCTTAACTACGTTTGCGTGCATACAAACTGCAAGAGAAGCTGGGCCATCAAGCCTTTGTCATCCAGCAGAAATTCAAATGCCCGCAGGGAGCCAAAATGCAAAAAGTCAGTAATTAAAACCGTGCAGTCTGTTTTGTTGTTCTCTGAGTGTTATGACTGAAACAAATGTCTTGCGCATTAAATGGGAATTGTATTTGCACCCGCATTGGGGGAATGGGGACCAGTGACAAGAAGATTGCTGGACTGTTTCGGGAGCTGGTTTGAAATTTAACAAGGCGAAACACAGTACTCTGCCCCGTTCCCTTTTTATAAAAGCAGCATCTGTAATATCACTAGTGTAGAAGGGATGTTGGGAAATCAGTGGAGACCTCAGTGCCCCTTTCCTGAGTTTCCAAAGAGAGTATTGGTTGAAATTAAGGTTAACTAAGCCACCAAGAGAAAAGGTGGGTTTAAGCAATTGCTTGAAATTAACTTTCCCATCAGAACTACTTAATACACTTCTTTAAAAGCGGTATAAATGTGACCACTAATGGGGAGGAGGAGAACTGTATATACCACCTTGATTTTCTTGGAAGTGGGATATACTGTATATACTTGAGTATAAGCCTAGTTTTTCAGCACATTTTTTGTGCTGAAAAAGCTGCCCTCGGCTTATACTCGAGTGAGGCGGGCGGTGGGGGGCGGCGAGAAAGAAGCCCTTTCTCTCCACTCGTGCCGCCGCTGCCCGCTCACCCCAGTCAACCATTCCTTAAGAAGTGTACAAGAACAGCGGTTCTTTACTCTCCCCAGGCAGCTTGATCCATTCCTGAACTGCTCGCATAAATGCAAACTTGGCAGAGGAGAAAAAGGAAGGAGCAGCCCAAAGTTCCTCCTCCTCCTCCACAGCGGCAAAGTGATCAATAAGCTTTCCCAGGTTTATGTAGGAAAATTAGGTGCCTCGGTTTATATTCAGGTCGGCTTATACTCGGGTATATACGGTAAATGTGAAATAATAATAATAATAATAATAATAATAATAATAATAAATGTGGCGTGCTGTAAACAAAGTTACCGGTAAGCGTGTTTCATTCCTGTTGATTCCAGTGGGGAAATTGGGGAAGTTATTCATTCCCTCTTGCTGTACTCAAAAGGACTTAATGGTGGCTGGATTGTGCTGTTCGTAAATGTTTTCTTCTGTGTTTTGGCTCACTGGGTGCCCTTGAGGTGTAAAAAAATGGACTACATGCAATTGGAAATGAACATTCCTAGAATCCTAGAATTGTAGAGTTGGAAGGAACCCCAGGAATCATCTAAGGGACCACTTCTTATTCTTCCTGTTATGAAGGATGGATCTATCAATGGATCCGTGACTACAGTGTGGCATAATGGTTAGAGTGTTGGACTATGACCTGGGAGAGCAGGGTTCGAATCCTCACTCAGTCATGAAGCTCACTGGGTGACCTTGGGCCAGTCACCATCTCTTAGCCTAACCTACCACACAGGGTTGTTTGTGAGGATGAAATGGGGGGGGGGGGAGAACCATGTACACCACCTTGAGCTCATTGGAAGATAAAGGGGGTATACAAATGTAATAAAGAGATAATAAAAAAATAAATGAAAGTAACACCTTCTCAGTGCCAGTTCCCCATTTGTGGAATGCCCTCGCTGGTGAAGTGCCGCTGTCTCACTTACTGTTATATTACAGTAAAATTTTTAAAACATTCCTATTTACACAGGCATTTAATGGCTGAAAGCTGCCATTCCTGGCAACCCTGAAATCACTGGCTAAGAGAATGTGGTTGTTTTAAAACTTTAGAATGTTTTTAGTAGTTCTGATGTGTTTGGCTCCCTGTGACCCTTTAAGAGGAAGGATGTGATATATAATAATAATAATAATAATAATAATAATAATAATAATAATAATAATAATAATAATTGCTGAAGAGCAACAACAGTGAAGGGCTTTTGCTTTATTGTCCCTGGGGGCTACCCAGAGATGTGTAGGTAGCCATTGTTTGCATCAGGAGTCCGAACTAGATCTACCTCTGGTCTAATCCAGAAGAGCTCAGTTTATGTTCTTATGGCTGGTGTCACACAGGGAGGGATAGCTTGCCCTTCTCTGCTATAGGAGAAGCACAATTAGATTCCCCCCCCCCACAAGTAATACTCCATTGCTCTAGCTAATGATTTGCCAGCTTGGCAAATTTGAAATGGCCCTGGAAGACCCAGGCTCTAGCAAGGTCTTAAGCTCTTTCAATGGCAACCATGGTATTCCCGTGTGACTTGCTGCCCTGATCACCTGAGTGTTCTTTAAAAAGCACCTGCAGAATTTATAATGAGCAAGAAGGCGGCGGAGCCACACAGAGCTGTGTGCCAAGAGACCCAATTAGTTTCCAACGCGGCTGAAGAGCAGGATAGAGCCATATATAAAACCTTGGAGGAAATGTGAAAAGCAGTGGTCTGACACGTTAAAAATATACCTTGTGTAGCACCTCCACGATGAACTTTAATCCCAATCACTGCTCTCCATCTCAGCAAAGAACTTCACTAATGTACCACCGACAAAACCTGCAAAATGTAAGGAGTATGGATGACCCCGTGTCAGCTTACAATGCTGGTATCTCTGTTTCATTTTGTATATGTAGCCCAAAGAGTGTGCCATCTCTTTGAGAAATGAAAGCAGATAAAGGGTTTTGTATCCTGTTCCACCAAGCCATTCTTGGGACCACTTTGTAGGTTTCCATGCTCTCAGATGAACAAAGAGTCTTTTGATGCCTTCAGGACTAACACATCTGTTATGCCATAAGTTTCCATACAGTCCACCAGCAGATGAAATTGCTTATCCCCTAGCAATTTTTTAAAAAAAATTGTCTTCAGCATCAGGGTTCTGGTAAGGGGAGAGAAATTGCACACTGGTTAGTTTAACATCTGTTCAGTGAAAGCTGGAAATCATAATTAAAGACAGAAAGCTGAAGGATAGAGAAGAACAAGTCTTGCTGGAAAAGAATCAGCATGGCTTCTTCAAGAGAAAGTCTAGTAAAACTACCTTTTAGAGTTCTCTGAGAGTGTCATTAAGTATTGGTAGCAACTATCTGGTAGACTTTGTGTATTCATTCATTCATTCATTCATTCATTCATGGATCACTTCCCAAGAGGCGTCTTTATGATATACTGACATTATATAAAACAGTTATATGTATGAAAGCAGTTTAAAACAATTGCGTATAAAAACTATTTTAAAAATAGCTAAACTATAAACAGTTTTAGACAACAACACGTATCATAAAATCACTGCTACCAATGGGGAGGGGGGGCGGTTTTCAGAAGGCTTGTTGAAAGAGGAACTTCTTTAGATGACACCAAAAAGAAAAACAGAGACGTGTCCTGTCTGATATGAAATGGATATACTTAGGGACCCTGCCAGCTTGGGTTTCATGTGACACACTTTATATGATGCATTCAGTGTAGTTGGTTCCATTGTACCTTTTGCACAAAGGAATACACAAAGGACCTACTTATTTTCTTCCCATTTATATAATAGCAGGCAATAGCAGAGCATCATGTGTAAATTGCAAACAGGATCAGTAGGAGCCTTCCTATGGATTCTCATCCATGTGTTTATTTTGGGGAAATGCCAACAAAAATTAGGAAAAGCGAAATGTTCTGAGCGGATTAGAAAAAGAGAACACGTGAAAGCGATAGCAATACAGGGAAGTGATTAAAAAGTGCCAGTTTTGTTCTGTGTTTTATGTGTGTTACTTGTTTTCTCTTTTAAAAAAAAAGACTGTAGCAGGAGGATCAAGCAGTTAAAACAGAGCTGCATTGCCGAAGGTTGATCATTCATTTGTTTAAGTGAGGATGGTTTTAGATAATGATCCTTAAGCTGTAGAAAGAGGGAACATGCACAGGAAGAACGGGGGGGACTCCGCAGATGGCAATGTGAGAATATTATGTTCTAGCAATAACAGCTGGAGGAAATGGTGCCTGACCAGCTGGAGCTTAAAACTCCCTTCTGTTTTGAAGAGGCCAGAGGGTATCAGGGCTGGAGGAAAGTTCCTTTAAACTCACTGTCCTCGTTCGTTGCAGTTCATGGAAATGTTGTGCTCTCATCCGCCACTCTGAAATCCTCAGCTCTATGCAAGATTAAGAGCATAAGGATCCCCTTGCAGAATCAGAGAGATATCCACTAGGGAGCCCATGTGGAAAGGTCAAAGGTTTGCATACCGATGGTCCCAGCGATTGACACTGTACAGCTGTGGCTCTGCAGGGTTTCAGGCAGAAGTATCTTACCTGGGGGAGTCAGGGATTGAACCAGAGACCTTCTGCGTGTTGGTACTCCACCACTTTATAGAATCACAGGCTTGTAGAATTGGAAGAGGCCATGAGAGTCATCTAGTCCAACCCCCTGCAGGAATCTTTTGCCCAACATGGGGCTCAAACCCACGACCCTGAGATTAAGAATCTCGAGCTCCGCCGACTGAGCTATCCCAGTAACTAGCTGCACTTAGCTGCAGCTTTTCCATAAGTGGCAAAGTTCCTTCCCCAGAGATTGATCCAGTCTTTAGAAAGGCATTTTCTAGACTGACGTTTGCAAAAAGTGTTGGTCCTAACACTTCGTCCCAGCTACAAACCGAACCTTTGGCGAGTGCTTGGGTGTCTGAATGATGCATGCATCATCCAACAATAAGGGAGTCACAACTGCCGAGCACTTATACTCCAGCACAGCATTACATACAAATATGCAAATTTATATATTATGTACATTTTGCATTCAAAATCTATAGAAGACATGTGATATTCAATGAACCTTTCTGAACAATGCTTTGGGCTACCCCCTGAACAACGGGATCGGTTAATTGCTTTGGGGGGCATATCTGGCGCACAGCTTGCCAGGCACCCATCGCTGTCCAAAAGTATTTCATACTTTACAATCTCTTTCATAGAATCATAAAACTGTGGAGTTTAAAGGGACCACGAGGGTCATCTAGCCCAACCCCCTGCAATGCGGGAATCTTTTGCCCAATGTGGGTCTCAAACCCATGACTTTGAGATTAATAGTTTCATGCTCTAGTCTACTGACTGAGCTACCAATCTTCTCTTCCTGTTACCAAGGATAGAGCCCCAAATTATGTTATATTTTGGCTGCAGTACTATATCCATTTACTTGGGAGTAAACTCCATTGAACTCAATAGGACTTGTTTCTAAGTAGATTTTTCTGGTTCTTTAAAGAAAGTAAACAGCATTGATCATATATAAGGGTCTGGTGACTTCTGTTTCAGTAACAAAATAAAAATAAAAAATTCTTTCCAGTAGCACCTTAGAGACCAACTAAGTTTGTTCTTGGTATGAGCTTTCGTGTGCATGCACACTGTTTCAGTGTATCTGAAGAAGTGTGCATGCACACAAAAGCTCATACCAAGAACAAACTTAGTTGGTCTCTAAGGTGCTACTGGAAGGATTTTTTTATTTTTTTATTTTGTTTTGAGCATTGACTATGTTTCTCTCTCTCTCTCTCTGTCACACACACACACAGAGAGAGAGAGAGAGAGAGAGAGAGAGAGACCAGAAAAGTTAAAACAAAACCTGCTAGCATTCTCCTGTGCTTCTTCCTCAAGGCTAACTAAGGTGAAGTTATTCAGCATCTTGAAAGGCCTTAACGCCTGGATAAACTATATCAACTGCAGGTTAAGAACAGATTAACACAAACTGTCGCACAGAATGTGCTGTCCACAAATAGAACATTATATATAGGTCTTAGGATTTAGCCTTTGGCTGGACTAGAGAAGAAAAGGAAGGCATAATTGGCTCTCTAGACATGCTAGATTTAGGCTTAAAGAGCCACGTAAGATGAATTCTGTACTATAGGGTATGGGTCTGGTTTCTGCATTTTGAACGTTTACATTATATTATGCTATATTAATATATAGAAAGAAGGGTAAAGTCAGCTATGTGAGGTGCACATTCAAACACATGAGCAGTAGGGATGGGAGAGAAAGTTGATCCAGTTCACATTTATAGGCAAATCTATTAAATTCTCACTTTCTGAAACAATATGAGAACTGAAACACAGCCATCCTTTAAAATTCACATTTATCTGGATTTTCTGATGCAATTATCCAGCTATATAATGTTTTTAAAATGCACATTTAAGGAGAAACTACATGTAAAAATGAATATACGAGTGAAAAATAATATGCAAAATTGCATTTGATTAGCAAAGGCATGAGCAATTCATTGCTGCTATGTTTTATTTCTAGGGAGTCTTTTCTAGGGACTCCCTAGAAAAGACCCTGATGTTGGGAAAGATGGAGGGCACAAGGAGAAGGGGACAACAGAGGATGAGATGGTTGAACAGTGTTCTCGAAGCTACTAACATGAGTTTGGCCAAACTGCGAGAGGCAGTGAAGGATAGGCGTGCCTGGCGTGCTCTGGTCCATGGGGTCACGAAGAGTCGGACACGACTGAACGACTGAACAACAACAAATGTTTTATTTTATTAGTAAACGTTACAGAGGGTTGTGAGGACGCCATTTTCAGTGGCAGCTCCATGCCTCCCAGAATATGGAGTTCCATCCTTAAATTGGTTTCATGGCCATTTCCTTTCCCCCAGAGCATCTTGGGAACTGTACTCCCACGAGGGACACAGAAGACCCTTGCTGAGCGACAGCTCCCAGAATTCTTTTGGAGGAAGCCATGACAGTTAAACTAGCATGAAATGGCTGTAATGTTTTAGTGCAGATTTAACACTGTGCACATCTTGTTTGCCCCAAAATGTTTCCTTCAAGATTGCTTGGAAGCAAAGTTGATTGTGCGTCCCCTATAGATTTCCCCATGACAGCTTTGCCCATTTGCTTTTATTTACTGAGCATTTCTGTCACTTTTTGCAATGGGTACAAGTCCCTCAAGTCTCAATGCCTATTGGGTGGGTTTCCATACCAAGCAAGCAAAGGGGCAAAGGGGCATGGGAAAGGTTTTCTCTGCTTCCAGTCCTCACCCAACTATACGGTTCTATAGGGAGACGCCATCAAAGTCAGCAATCTCTCAAGACCTGCATGGCAAAGATTTTCTGCCTTCCCATAACAGCTGAGAAATCTCTTTTCCTCCCTGTGGCCCTGCTGTTTTTCACGGCCCTTTCAGCTTGCTCAGAGAACTCTGGTGAAGATGAACAGTAAGAAAATATATACTGTACACTTTGAATTCTCCTTTCCACGAATGATGTCCCCCTGGTAACCACTCTTTCAAGATAAACCTTTCTCTGGAGTAGAAAACTGTTGAGGCGAGGCAGGAAAGCAGGTGTGGATATGCATGCCATGAAACTCTTCCACTGAATAGGAGTCAGTTGTTAGAATCCCATTGTTATTGTAATTGAGGGGCCGTGAGTGGAGAGATCTCTGTGCATGCACCATACATCATGTCCTTCATCTACTAAACTAAGCCACTGCACTTGGCATGCCATGGAGAGTGTTGATGTAAGAGCCAGTGGTCTGCTGGGGTTTCATCCATGGAGTGGGACTGGAAGGAGGCAACTTCTTGCCCTTTGCTTCAGGCAGCAAAACCCCTTGGACCAACCTTGCCTTTCTCTATCTTCCGTCTAGTGTCAGGCCACTTCCTATGTTCTGGTTGTGTATGGACACCCAAACAAACTGAGAATAATGGGGAATAAGACCTGTTGAATTTAGTGATATGCATCTCCAGGCATTTATACCTAGGATTGTGTTGTTTGGGTGTGATGCCAAGCACCCAGGTAGCCCAGTTCAATGTACTTTTCCCCACGGAAGTAGGCCACACAAAATTCGGTGTGCTTACTACTTAAGGTTGGAGTTATATATGGAAGTGAGTTATGCCTAAGTCAGTAGGATTTCCTTCCAAGACTCAGCTTTCCCAAGAGCCTCCACCACTCCCCCCTTTTCTTTCTAATGTAACACTAATGTCTCAACGAATGAAACTGACCTGTAGAAAATGTAACTTGAAAAAAGAGGCATTGCACATACCTTTGTAAACCAAGAAAACTTTAATAAAAAATACTTTTAAAAAAGAGGGGAAGCAAAGAGAAATAGGAGGTGCATGGAGCTAATCTGACACTCCTGCGCTAGGCAACCTCCTTGCATCTTGCATCTTCCCTCTCCCTCTCAGCAAGTGCCCCCGATCTGATGCTTTGGAAAGTCAGAAAAGCAGCAATGCCTCATCCACACCACCTCAACAATGGCTACTGCTTCCAAGATGTGGCTAGGATGGGATGGGGTATTGGCAGCTGTAGCTCCTCCACATGCAGCTGCTGGGTGACCTTGGGCTAGTCACACTTCTTTGAAGTCTCTCAGCCCTACTCAGCTCACAGAGTGTTTGTGGGGGAGGAAGGGAAAGGAGAATGTTAGCCGCTTTGAGACTCCTTCGGGTAGTAATAAAGCGGGATATCAAATCCAAACTGTTCTTCATCATCATCCATATTTTCTCAACACTCATTTGTTGTGACCTTGCCTGTAACATGCCATCACTTTTTTAAAAGATGTCCGTTGCAATCGCTTAGGAGAATTCTTATTGCAACATCTGACGACGACTTAGCCCGGATAAGCATTTAGATGAGATAAGGTTTTATTGTGTTGTACTCTTGACCTCATCTAAGAAGATACTGAAACTCAAGTGTATTTGTAATATATTCTTGGAGCGATTAAAGAACGAAAAGATTGAGTCCTCGCAACAGGTTGGCCTCGCGGATTGCACAAGTAATGTGCACACATACACACACACATACACACACATATGTTGTGGTGGTATATAGGCATGCTTCCTCCTTTCAACACAGCTAGAATTTCCTGTACAAATGTAGCCCCTATAAGAACTCACTGCAGTACAAGTAAGGTACTCAAATGCACTCTGTCCTATTTTGGTAGGAACCTTTTTCCTTCCCTCCCTTATATCTAAGAGAAGCTGTTCTTCATGACTGTTGGTTCGAGCCAAGGGATTCATCAGCAGCCAGCAAAACCAAAAGAACTGTGTAAAAAGTAAAGAAAATATGCAGATTCACATGATATTTACAGATCAGGGGGTTTAATTTTTTCTTCATGCAGAATTTGGCTTGCCTTTGCACAGGTTAGCACACCTAGCTTTGCTTACTGCATCCATACCCTAGTTCGCTTGTGTGAAGCTGGGCAACAGTTGTGCTGCATTCCCTTGATTCCAGCACTCAAAAATGGCAATTTAGAACTCCACAGTTAATTTGCAAGACCCTCCACAGGCAGATAAAAGTTGTGTTTTTCTGAGAATCCATTGGAAATCAAAATCATTCTCAGTCTTGGGCAGCACTTATTGAGTCATGTTTCCATTATTGGTAGAACAGGAACTTCAAAGACACAGAGTTGTTCTCCGCTGCTTTCAGTTTGCAAGGATGTGTTCTTGAAAAGAACATTCTGTGATGTGCAAGGAAATGAGAAGGAGCACCAAAACAATCCCAAATAAATTTCTTTCTGTCATTGCAGGATTAGTAACTAAAGCAGCCTCTTTTTGGCCAGGAACTGAGCAATCAAGTTGCATTGTGTGTCTTTTTCATGCAGATCTTATAAAATGCTGGTCCTGCTGGGAATAATATAATGGAGCAGTTGTTTTCAAAACTGTTGCAAGGAGCCCTGGAGTTCCTTGGAGGTTTGTCAGGGGTTCCTCAGTGCAAAAGTCAGTAATGGTGGGCAAACCTTCTCTGAAAGACAACTTGCCCACCTGTACTCATCTTCCCTGGGCAGTCACAGGGGTATTCCTAGAAAAGAGAGAGCATAATAATCTGCTTTATATGGAGTAAAACCACTGACCCGCCTGTATGCACTGACTAGCAGTGACTCTCCAAGGCTCCAGACAGAAGTCTTTGATGCCCCTACCTGGACATTAGGTCTCAGACCATCTGCATCCAGAGCATGAATAAGCCCTGGGTTCTGGCTTTTCCACTTAGGCTGTTGTGTGCAGGGGTTCCATTTGTCAATTCAGATGTGATTGAGATAATGAAGACATCAGGTAAACTCCCTTCCCCACTGCTGCTGCTTATTCACTGAGGTCCAACACTGAGGGCCTTCTGGCGGTTCCCTCATTGTGAGAAGGGAAGTTACAGGGAACCAGGCAGAGGGCCTTCTTGGTAGTGGTGCCCGCCCTATGGAACGCCCTCCCATCAGATGTCAAAGAAATAAACAACTATCTGACTTCTAGAAGACATCTGAAGGCAGCCCTGTTTAGGGAAGTTTTTAATATTTGATGAATTGTTGTATTTTAATCTTTTGTTGGAAGTCACCCAGAGTGGCTGGGGAAACCCATCCAGATGGGCGGGGTATAAACAAACAAACAAACAAACAAACAAACAAACAAACAAACAAACATATTATTATTATTATTATTATTAGAAAATGTTGGGAGAGCCTCAGATCTGGAAGGCAGTGTGTTACAGGCTGGATTGGGACCTTGAACTTGTGCAATTGCTTATCCTTACTCTAGCTGAGGAATTGGGCCAGGAATTGACGATTTACTTCAACTGGTATAGAAGTATTGGGCTTGTAGTGTGGGGGATGAGACCGCGTGTTACACGTGTCCACGGGATTGTCATGAATGATCAAATTCTGCCATCTGGCATGAAACTTGGAGCAGCAAAAAGAAACACAGCAGGCTTCTAACATCTCTGCCCACAAATTTTTCTAGCTTTGTTCTGCAGTCAGTCAAGGCCTGGCGAAACTCCAGGTGCCAGAGGGGTCTAAACAGGGAGGCTTGTGATAAGATGACGTGACTTTAGCAACCTGCAACGGCTCTGCATTCCCTCCACTGCGCCTACATTCTGTCTCTTTCCACTGCAGCCCACCTCTGCAATCTCCAAATCCCCAATTCTTGATGAAAATAAATGAATGCGTGTAAACTTATTTTTACAACTGTAATTCTGACAGCAAAATAAAGTAAAATAGGCAAATATGAGAAACATTTAATGTGAAGGAACACCTTCTGGGAGAAGAAGGTGAGTTCCCTGAATACAGAATTTGAAACCAGACTTTTAAAGGGTGTTGGCAAGTTCAGACATGCCACCTGGGGCCATGTATTCACTAACAGCACAATCCTAAGCATGTCTTCTCAGAGATATGTCCCTGGAGTTCAGTGGGAGTTGTACATGCACAGGATTGCAGTCTAGGTACCCAATTCCTTGATAAAAGGCACTCTTTGGTAAGCCGGTATGTTTATTTTCTTTATCCTTGCTTGTGTGAAAGGGGTTTTTCATTTTTGGAATACATTCTATGGGGTAATGGATGAAGAACATTTATTTGCACTCTCTGCTAAGTCTTCAGGAAATATTGTGTGTGGCTAGCATTCTGCCAATTGAAAACAGAGCCTTATCATATTGAGGCAAGCTCTGTTTCAGGGGGAATGGCTGGGGTGTATGGATCCTGGCTTAAAATGTATACAGCCAGTTTTACTTGCTTCTGGGCAAAACATTTGGGTTTGAAGCTCAACACTGCCTCCAACTCATTAGGTCACCGCTTTTCTTTCCTAACAAGCAAGCAAGTTGTGATTGTCCGCAGCTACAGCCACCAGCTCCCTCTTGACCAGAATTGATTTTGATGGATGAGAACAATGTCTTCTGAACAAACCTGCTCTTGCAGAAAGGCTCAAAAGCAGGCCGTGCAGGACACAAGTGCCAGGCTACGCTAATGGGAAATTTTCTGGTGTTTCGTGAGTGCTTGAAGAGAAGCCATTCTGACAACCGCTGTCACACAATTTAACCTCCCACACTATAGATGATTATGCCTTGAACTGTAGAGAAGATATTAGAATTTACTCTTAACTACATGGGACAAGCCGTTGCCGGATTTGTCATCCTTGCTGCGGATTCTGCTAATTAGAGCTCCAGTTCATCGGAGGGATTTTCCATGTACTGTAATCCAATTTGGAAATACAAGCAGTATCAGTTACATTCCAAGAAAGCAAAGCTCCAAAGAGGCTTCCTGGCAGGTTTAATTGCTGAAATATCACAGGTCCGTGAGATAAACGTAGCCAGCTCTGAAAGCCACTTCCACTGTTGCAGCATCTATTCTCTATTTCCAATGCATGGGTTTCTAGCCAATCAGTTCTATTCCTTCAGAGGTCTGTAGGCCACAATTCTAGGCACAGTTCATTGAAGATACTTGGACTTAATCCCATGTAAACATGCAATGAATGCACTGCCAGTGATCTAGAGCAGGAGTATTCTAGGTTTCTGCCCCATGGGTCCACTTTCTAATGGAATTGGGTCTTGGCTTAATGATAGAACATCTGATTTGCATGCAGAAGGTCCCAGGTTCAATCCAAGTAGGAGATACTCCTTTCTTAAATCCTGGAGAGCTGGTGCCCATCAGTGTAGGCCAGGCTTCTTCAACCTCGGCCCTCCAGATGTTCTGAGACTACAATTCCCATCATCCCTGACCACTGGTCCTGCTAGCTAGGGATCATGGGAGTTGTAGGCCAAAAACATCTGAAGGGCTGAGGTTGAGGAAGCCTGGTGTAGGCAATACTGAATCAGATGAGCCAGTGGTCCATCCAACTAAATATAAGGAAGCTTCCTTTTTTTTTCTTTTCCCCGATAGCTAGAAATCACTTAGGCCCACCTGCCACAAAATGGTGGCAGATGGATGCAGAGTTTGGCACAGTCAGCAGGCAGTTGCTGATATCATCTTCTACAGGTATCGAAGGCCCCTTTGGAAATTGGTAGATTATTTGCCACAGTGGGGATTACCGTTTTAGACTGTAAGCTTATCAGGGCAGGAAACTACCCCCGCATACTCTGTAAAGAACAATATACACTGATCCAGCTATATTGATGATGACGTTGTTGAGATGTTTCTAACCAATAAAGCCCCAAATTCTCTAAGAATCACTAGTGGAGTGATTCACATTGCTTCTGGGCTCTGGACCAGCACTTGGATGCAGTGGGGTGAGGTGGGCTAGAAACAGTGAGAGTTGTAGTCCACAACATCTGGAAGCTGCCAGCTTGTGGGGGTTTGACCAAAGATGTAAAAATGGAAGACATTAAAAGTCTAGAAGGTGCAGGTTTACACACAGCATGATGTATTTAATCTTTCAGAGAAAACACACAGGATTTCATTCTGACATACAAAAGAAAAATACACCCAGAAAAGATTTGCTAGTATAAAATGAGAAGCAGACCTCATGCAAAATTCTCATCATCATGTAAAAACTGGGTCTCTTCCTTATTCTCATGCAAGCTTTATTGTTCCCCATCTTCCTTTGTACTTCTAAATTTGCAGTATATAATCCATTAGGACCCGACTAAATAGCCCACAGCCTTCTTCAACAAAAGCATGAATCGTAACTTCCAAATCAGGCTGGTTTATTATGTGTCATTTCAATACTAAACCTTCATCATCTCAATTTAATTAGCGTGACAGACTCAACAAAGACTTCAATCTTCCTGGGCTTTTTTATCTGATAAACTGGAATAATAAGTGGAAGACACACAGGTGACAGTATCTACTGGAGGTGGGAGGTAGGGGAGAGAGAAAGACATTAGAAATGGCATGATTGCCTTTTACCAAACTTATACCAGCGAGATATACTGTATATTAAGAGATACAGTGACCAGATGGTTTTGATTTTATATTTTGTTTTTACTAAGGCAGACCAACACGGCTACCTACCTGTAACTGGAACAGATGGTTTGGGTTCTTGATTGCACTTCATTGTGGATTGAAGTCACTTAGTGGTTGACTCCAGTAGCCAACCCCACCAATGAGAATGTCATGACCAGGGACATACGTAGGTGTAGCCTAGATTGCCCCCTGCCAAGGGTGCAAGCCCAAAGAGGCGCAAAAATTGTGTCTCACCACACTGGCTTGGAGTGGCTAGGAGCCTGCTCACCTGCCTTTGCACTCCCCAGGCGACTTCTCCACTGTCCTGGGTGCCTCGGTGTAGGAATCCAGTCATTGGTGTGGGGCATCACAACAGCTGTGGGACCTTCTTCTCTGTCGGCCAGCAGTGCTATTACACACACACCAACATGGTGGGGCTGTGCAATACAGTACCCCCTTTAGAAACCTTTTCTCCGCCCCGTCCCACGTCCCACGTCCCACCCCCGCACTACAGCTCAAGTGCTGAGATACTGGGAAGGACTCTAGTAGTTAGAAAGTGTGTCTTGTAGCAACTCAGAGTGGGAGGTGGTGCTTTGCGGTTGAGTTGCAGTTGGTTTTTGTTTTATTCTTTTGCATTTCCTAAGAGGGGAGGCTTAAGGCTTTCAAATGGCTCTGCACTACAGTACATGAAGATGGAAATAAGCACAGAAGGCAATGCTGTTTGTTGCGTTCCAGGTTTGTTTGTAAGAAGTCGATGCCAAGATAGTGGCATCAGCAGCAGTAGTAATGGACATAGTAGTGTCAGAAGACTCAGCAGATGTAGGAGAAAGAGGCAATATTCAATAGCCCAGGACATAAGAATGGCCCTTGGGGAAATTGTAGAAATGGCAACAAATCAGTGTTTAAAAAGTGGGTGGCACCATTTTGGAGATAGGGTTTTCTGCCCCTCTAAATCCCGTATTAGGATTTTTAGAAGGCACAGCATTGGAGGCAAGCAACTTCTACTCAGGGTAGACAGAAGGTAGCCATTCTTATTAATTACAATGGGTTTACTCTGAGTGTGCCTTGCATTGGATACAGCCCATGTTTTCCAGCACTTCTGTATGTACTGGAAAAAATAAGCCCATTAAATCTGAGAGATGAATCCCTTCTGTACCAGGGAAAGTCATCCTTGACAGATTATAAAACAGTTCCTAAAAAAGAAGATTGGCAGAGCCTGGTTGCCCTTACAATAAAGTCACTCAGTAAGATGAGCGTGTGCTAGAAGCGAGGCTCATTTTGCATTCCTGCTTTCCCAGAAGTGTCTTATGGTTTTAACAAAGACATTGAAAATTGCTAATTTTCTCGACTCATTTTCATTCACCAGAAATTCGTGACTGAAGTAAAAAAAAATAATAGATCCCTGCAGGCTTTTAAGTTTATTGTCATTTTGTTGTTGTTGGGTTTTGTGTTTAGTTTAGTTTTCAGGTTTTTTGCTGTCGTGAGGTACTCAGCTCTAATTTATCAATTTAAGGTATAATGTAGCCACAGTATTATACAACTGTATAATTCTTGCTTAACTAATACAAGTTTTTTAATTATAGGTTATGTCTAAGTCCAATTGATGTTAGAAATGTTAAAGGGTTTGTCCTTCTGGATTAACATCTTGAATGTTAAATATCTCTATTTAAACTTAAAGAGAATAAAAAGCTTTAATGTGTCTGTGAAACTGTACAAATGGACACACTTTGGAATGAAACTTATTGGTGATCATGGAAAGGAAACTTCAGTTTACATTTAAAGGTGAACCCAATTCACACTTTCTGAAGCAATACAAGGGCCGAAACACAGTCATCCTTTGAAATTCTCACTTTTGCATTGCAGTTCTCCAGCCAAGTAATGTGTAAAAACAAGCTATATTAGGAAAAAATGCTTTACAAACACACACACACACACACACACACACACACACACGAAAAAGCTGCATAGAAACATGTATAAGGAGGAATTTTCACGAAGCTACTGATTTATTCGTTTAACAAAAATTATATACGAATAACACATCTAAGCAGTTTAAAAAAGCATTACAATTATCAATATGATAATTTGATGGTTTTCTTTTTCTTTAATGCAAACTGATTTGGAAATGTAGAGAACAGAACATGAGATTAGAAAAATGAGAAGCTGGCAGTCAAAGTCACCCACCTGGAAACATATGGAAGGTTTAAATTGATGATGAAGTAGGGTGAGATAACCTGTCTAGGAAGAAGGGACATAGCTCAGTGGTAGATCCTCTGCTTTGCATACCGAAAGTCCCATGTTCAATCCCGGGTATCTACAGGTAGGGCTGGAGATGTCCCTAGTCTGAAACTCTGGTGAACCAGTGCTGGTCATTGTAGATAATACTGAGCCAATACTGAGAACTTGTGTGTCAATTCTGGGCCCACGTTCCTGAGAGAGTTCCAAGACATTGACCCCACCACTGCATCAATTAACTGCCTCAAGATTGCATCCAGTGCTTTTTTCCCCTAGGAAAATATGTGCAGGAACTCCCATCTTTTTTTTCTTTTTTGGACAGACAACCCTAAGTTGTTGAGTTTCTTTCAGGAGGAGCTTTTTTTAGGAAGCGCCAACGCTGTTTTTAGGGAGCCGCCAAAAACACGTGTCACATACACTCCCTTAAATATCTTCTTTCAGAAAAGATGTGAAGCGCCAAAAACATG